>NW_027361675.1:54845000-55400000 GCF_039654945.1 Dendrobates tinctorius
TTATATATGGAGCATTATTAGGGCCCATGATACACTGGAGCATCTTCCATGAGGCCCATCATGTACTGGAGCATTGTAAATGGGGCAGATCAGACACTGGAGCAGCATCTAAGGGGCCCATGATACACTGGAGCATTACAAATGGGGCCCATTATATATGGAGCATTATTAGGGCCCATGATACACTGGAGCATCATACATGAGGCCCATCATGTACTGGAGCATTGTAAATGGGGCAGATCAGACACTGGAGCAGCATCTAAGGGGTACATTATACACTGGAGCATTACAAATGGGGCCCATTATATATGGAGCATTATTGGAGCCCATCATACACTGGAGCATCACCCATGAATCCATGAGGCCCATCATGTATTGGAGCAATGTAAATGGGGAAGATCAGACACTGGAGCAGCATCTAAGGGGCACATTATACACTGGAGCATTACAAATGGGGCCCATTATATATGGAGCATTATGTGGAGCTCATCAGATACTGTATGGAACATTATATGTGACTACTTATTTGGTAGGGAGAAATATATGGGGCTCATTATTCTGTATGGTGCACAATGTGGTGGCCATAACACTGTATGGAGTAATATACTGTCCTGTTTTTGAGCTATTGTACAATTTAAAATAGATCAGTCATGTCATGTAAGCAGTGAAGTATGTGTCATTGCACTATACCTATATTTCTGTGGCGTATCGGAGCATCATGAGTTGTGGTATGTGTTAAAGGGGCGTGCTGACACTCTTTGGCCCAGGGCACACGAAAACCTGGAGCCAGCCCAACCCCCCCCACAACTTTAGCAAAATAACACCCAGTTTTCAATGCGTAACTATTATTAGGAAATAAATTAAGGTTGACAAGCTTCAGTTATAAGAATTGATGTTTTTGACATTGAAATGGGCACTGTAGGTGTGTTTACTGTCTTCCACTCCCTGCCGACTTTCATTGGGTTTCGTGTTTCAGTCGGCCTCTGACTTTTCCCTCTTTCCCTTTTCCCTTTTCCCGATTTCGTTCGACCTGACTTTTCTCGACCCGAAAAACGCAAAGTCGCTCATCTCTAGAGATGTGTAATCTTTATCGTAGGTACACTTCAACTGTGAGAGACAGAATCTAAGAATAAAAAAAAAACAGAAAATCACATTGTATGATTTTTAAATAACTAAATTGCCTTTTTTGCATGAAATAAGTATTGATCACCTATCAACCTGCAAGAATTCTGGCTCTCACAGTCCTTGGTGAGAAGGCAACAAATATTGGCTTAATTATTAGAAAATGGAAGAAACACAAAATGACTGTCAATCTTCCTCGATCTGTGGCTCCATGCATTATCTTGTCTCATGGGGTAAGGATGTTCCTGGGAAAGGCCTGGAAGCCCAGGACTACACAAGAGGACCTGGTCAATGACCTGAAGAGAACTGGAACCATAGTCTCAAACATTACTGTTAGTAAAACACTATGTTGTCATGGATTAAAATCCTGCAGGACACACAAGGTTCCCCTGCTCATACCAGCATATGTCCATGCCCGTTTGAAGTTCTCCAATGACCAGTTGGATGATCCAGAGGAGGCATGGGAAAAAGTCATGTGGTCAGATGAGACCAAAATAGAACTTCAGAAAAAAATTGTTTTGCTTTTTTATAGTGTTATATACCACCAAAATGTACCACAAAGCATGTAACACTGTATGGATGAGTAATTAAATCCATAAATATTTTTCAATGCCTTTTTTGGAGTGTTATAAAGCACAGAAATGTACCACAAAGCATGTAATTCTCTAGAGAAGAGTAATAGAAACAAGAACAACTTTTCAATGATTTTTTGGAGTGTTATATACCACCAAAATGTATCATGGAGCATGTAATACTCTATGGATGAGTATTTATTAGTAATAATAATATTTATTTATATAGCGCCAACATATTCCGCAGCTCTTTACAATTTAACAGTTTCAAATAAAACAAGTAAGAACTTTAACAATAGTACAGTGATTAAAGTAAAATAAGATGGCCATGAGAGCTTACAATCTACAATGAGGTGGGGGAGATACAAAGTACAGGTGTGTATTTACAGTGATGTATTTACAATGATGCTCCAGCCATCTCGAGGGAGTGGGGGATAGATAGAGATAGTGAATGGGCTACTCCCCCACACTTACACATAAAATGACTGATTAGGGAACGTGATAGGTTACTCTGAACAAATGTGTTTTGAGTGAGCGCCTAAAACTGTGCAAGTTGTGGCTGGTCCTAATTTCTTGGGGTAGAGCATACCAGGGGATTGGTGCAGCACGGGAGAAGTCTTGGAGTCAGGAGTGGGAGGTACAGATTAATGCAGAGGTTAGTAGAAAGGGATTTGCAGGGAGCAGCGGTCGGTTAGGCTGATAAACAGAAATGAGGGAGTAATGGGGTGCCGCTCCATGGAGAGTTTTGTGGGTGAGAACAAGTACTTTGAATTGGATCCTATATTGATTGGGCAGCCAGTATAATGACTGGCGAAGAGCAGACGCATCCGAGTACCGATTAGCCAGATGGATGACCCTGGCTGCTGCATTAAGGATGGACTGGGAAGGGGACAGTCGAGTGATGGGGAGGCCAATTAATAGAGCATTACAGTAATCCGGGCGGGAGTGGATAAGGGCGACAGTGAGGGTTTTTGTTGTTTCCATGGTGAGAAAAGGGCAGATTCTAGAGATGTTCTTTAGGTGTAAGCTGCAAGAGCAGGCAAGAGATTGTATGTGGGACGTGAAGGAGAGATTGGAGTCTGGGGATAGACAGTCACTGGCGTTCTGTAGTACAGCGGGAGTAAGGTCAGGGGATGACGTCTATAGTTGAGTGTCATCAGCATAAAGATGGTACTGAAAGCCAAATTTGCTGATGGTCTGGCCAATTGGGGCTGTGTAGAGAGAGAAGAGAAGGGGGCCAAGGACTGAGCCCTGAGGTACTCCGACAGCAAGAGGAAGAGGAGATGAAGTGGAGCCAGCGAACAAGATGCTGAAGGAGCGGTCAGAAAGATAGGAAGAGAACCAAGAGAGAGCAGTGTCCTTAATACCTAGTAACTGGAGCTTAGAGAGTAGGAGATGGAGGTCAACAGTGTCGAAAGCTGTAGAAAGGTTGAGGAGAATGAGCAGAGAGTGGTCGCCATTACATTTTTCTGTCAGAAGGTCGTTGGTCACTTTGATGAGTGCAGTTTCTGTCGAATGTAGGGGGACGGAAACCGGACTGTGATGGGTCTAGGAGGGAGTGAGCGGAGAGGTAACGAGTAAGGAGGGAGCAATCCAGACGCTCCAAGAGTTTAGAGATGAAGGGGAGATTGGCGACTGGTCTGTAGTTGTTTGTGCAGGATGGGTCGAGAGCGGGTTTCTTTAATAATGGAGTAATGATAGAGTGTTTGAAGGAGGAGGGGAAAATGCCCAAGGAGAGATTAAAGATTGTAGTTAGGTGAGCTGTGACATCTGGAGAGAGAGACTGGAGGAGATGTGAGGGAATTGGGTCAGTAGTGCATGCAGTTGGACGAGAAGAAGAGAGGAGCCTGAAGACTTCTTCTGTGATGGAGTATTTGACTCTAAATAAATATTGCAACGCTTTTTTGTAGTGTAATATACCACTGAAATGTACCACAAAGCACATAATTCCCTATGGAAGAGTAATTGAATTCAGAAAATATTTCAAATGCTTTTTTACATATGCTAAATATCAGAGAAATGTAGGTAATACTCTATGGAAGAGTAATTGAAACAAGAAAAGATTTTCAACACTTTTTTGTAGTGTCATATACCACCAATACTTACCACAGAGCATGTAATACTGTATGAATTAATAATTGAATCCAGAAAAATTTTTCAGCTTTTTTTTAAGTGTTATATACCACAGAAATGTACCACAGACCATGTAATACAGTATGAATGAGTAATCAAATCCATAAACAGTTTTTAACACTTTTTTGGACTGTTATATAACATACAATTGTATCACGACACATGCAATACTGTGTGGATGAGTAATTGAATCCCAAAAAATTTTTAAACACTTTTTTTGAGTGTTACATTGCACAGAAATTTAGATAATACTATATGGATGAGTAATTGAAACAAGAAAACATTTTCACTGCTTCTTTGAAAAGTTATATATTACCAAAATGTACCACAAAGCATGTAGTATTCTATGGATGAGTAATTGAACCCAGAAAAATATTTCAACTCTTTTTTGGAGCAATATATACCACAGAAATGTACCACAAAGCATGCAATGCTCCATGAATGAGTAATTGAAACAGTAAAAAAATTCAACACTCTTTTTTAGTGTTATGTACCTCCAAAATGTACCACAAAGTGTGTAACACTCTTTGGATAAGTAACTGAATCCATAAAAATTTTACTCTGCTTTTTTGTGGTGTTATATATCAATGAAATGTACCACAGAGCATGTAATATTGTATGGATGAGTAATTGAATACAAAAAACATTTTAACACTGTTTTGGAATGTTATATAACACAGAAATGTACCACAAAGCATATAATACTGTATGCATGAGTCATTGAATCCAGAAACTTTTTTGAAGGTTTATATACCACATATAAATTTACCACAAAGCACATAATACTAAATGGATAAGTAGTTGAATCCAGAAGAAATTTACAATGCTTTTTACAGTGTTATACACCATAGAAATGTACCACAGAGCACATTATACTGTATTGATGAGTAACTGAATCCATAAACATTTTTTTAATGCTTTTTTTTACTGTTTTATACTACCTACTCTTTGAGGTACATTTTGGTGGTATACAATTGATATATAATTGAATAATGCAGAAAATAATTGAATGCATAAAAAAATTGACAACGCTTGTCTGTAGTTACATACCACCAAAATGTACTACAGAGCATGTAATACTGTATTTATGAATAATTGAATCCAGGAAAACTTCTGAATGCTTTTTTGGAGTGTTATACTCCACGGAAATGTACTATAATGCACGTAATACTAAATGGATGAGTAATTGAATTCAGAACAAAATTACAATGCTTTTCTTATAGTGTTATATACCACCAAAGTGTACCACAAAGACCGAAACACTGTATGGATGAGTAAATGAATCCATAAACATTTTTAATGCTTTTTTGGACTATTATATAACACAGAAATAATATTGTATGGATGAGTAACTGAATCTTCAAAAATGTTTTCCCTTTGCTTGGAGTGTTATATACCACACAAAGGTACATTGTACTGTATGGATGAGTAATTGAATCCATAAACATTTTACAATGCTTTTTTGTAGTGTCATATATAGTGATGAGCGAATTTGCATGGCAAATGATCGCCAAACATATGAATATGGCACATTCGGATTCGTGATCAGAAACATGAGCAAAATTTTATAAAAAATTTTATGAAAAAATTGTTAACATTCGGTAAAAGTGCAGGAAATAATAATAATAATAATAATCTTTATTTATATAGCGCCAACATATTCCGCAGCGCTTTACAGTTGAACAGTTTCAAACACAACAGTCATAAGTAACAATGTTAACAATACAATAATTAAAGCGAAATAAGACAACCCTGCTTGTGGAGCTTACAATCTACAATGAGGTGGGGGAGATACAAAGCATAGGTTTGTATTTACAATGATGTATTTACAATGACGGTCCAGCCATCTACAGGGGGTGGGGGTTAGATGGAGATAGTGAATGGGCTACACACACACAAACATAACATGACTTTGATTACTGAATGTGATAGGCCGCTCTGAACAAATGCGTTTTGAGCGAGCGCCTAAAACTATGCAAATTGTGGATGATCCTAATATCTTGGGGTAGAGCATTCCAGAGGATTGGCGCAGCACGGGAGAAGTCTTGGAGTCGGGAGTGGGAGGTACGGATTAGGGCAGAGGTTAGTCGAAAGTCATTTGCAGAGCGCAGCGGTCGGTTAGGCCGATAGACAGAAATGAGGGAGGAGATGTAAGGGGGTGCCGCACTGTGGAGAGCTTTGTGGGTGAGAACAAGTACTTTGAATTGTACCCTGTAATGAATTGGCAGCCAGTGTAACGACTGGCGAAGAGCGGACGCGTCTGAGTAATGATTAGCCAGATGGACAACCCTGGCTGCTGCATTAAGGATAGACTGGAGAGGGGAGAGTCGAGTGAGAGGGAGGCCAATTAATAGAGCATTACAGTAGTCCAGGCGGGAGTGGATCAGGGCGACAGTGAGAGTTTTTGTTGTTTCCATGGTGAGAAAAGGGCGGATTCTAGAGATGTTCTTTAGGTGTAAGCGGCATGAGCGGGCTAGAGATTGTATATGGGAGGTGAAGGAGAGATCGGAGTCGAACATAACACCCAGACAGCGTGCCTGCTGTCGGGGTGTTATTATGGTGCCACCCACAGAGAGGGAAATGTCAGATTTAGGGAGGTTAGTAGATGGTGGGAGCAGAAGAAGTTCAGTTTTGGAGAGGTTGAGTTTCAGATAGAGAGCAGACATGATGTTGGAGACTGCAGACAGACAGTCAGTGGCGTTCTGTAGTACAGCGGAGGTAAGGTCAGGGGATGATGTGTACAGTTGTGTGTCATCAGCATAAAGATGGTACTGAAAGCCAAATCTGCTGATGGTCTGTCCAATTGGGGCCGTATAGAGAGAGAAGAGAAGGGGGCCAAGGACTGAGCCCTGAGGTACCCCAACAGTGAGAGGAAGAGGAGATGAAGTGGAGCCAGAAAACAGAACACTGAAGGAGCGGTCAGAAAGATAGGAGGAGAACCAGGAAAGAGCAGTGTCCTTAATGCCTAGTGACTGGAGCCTAGAGAGTAGGAGAGGATGGTCAACAGTGTCGAAAGCTGCAGAAAGGTCGAGAAGAATGAGCAGAGAGTGGTCACCATTACGTTTTGCTGTCAGAAGGTCATTGGTCACTTTGATGAGTGTAGTTTCTGTCGAATGTAGGGGGCGGAAACCGGACTGTGAAGGGTCTAGGAGGGAGTGAGTGGAGAGGTAACGGGTAAGGCGTGAGTATATCAGGCGCTCCAAGAGTTTAGAGATGAAGGGGAGATTGGAGACTGGTCTGTAGTTGTTTGTGCAGGATGGGTCGAGGGTGGGTTTCTTTAGTAATGGAGTAATGATAGAGTGTTTGAAGGAGGAGGGGAAAATGCCAGAGGAGAGGGAGAGATTAAAGATTGTAGTTAGGTGAGTTGTGACGACTGGGGAGAGAGACTGGAGGAGATGTGAGGGAATGGGGTCGGTTGTGCATGTAGTCGGACGAGAAGAGGAGAGGAGCCTGGAGACTTCTTCTTCTGTGATGGGATCGAATGTGGAGAGTGAGCCAGGGGGAATGCAGGGAGGGATGGGAGTCACTGAATTTGGTGATTGGGAGCGGATTTCCTGATGGATATTGTCTATTTTCTCTATAAAGTGGGAGGCAAGGTCATCAGCGCAAATGTCTGTAATAGGGGCTTGTGCTTTTGGCCTGAGGAGGGAGTGAAAGGTGTCAAAAAGTTTCTTGGGGTTGTTGGATAGTGAGGAGATCAGGGTGGTGAAGTAGGTCTGTTTGGCGAGGTGAAGGGCAGAGATATATGTCCTTAACATAAATTTGAAGTGTATGAAGTCTTCTGGTGTGCGTGTTTTCCTCCATAAGCGTTCAGCACACCTAGAGCATCGCTGGAGAAATCGGGTTTGCGATGTGAGCCAGGGCTGTTTCACTCTGTGTTTGGAGGTTCTGAGGGTGAGGGGAGCTACTTGGTCAAGGGTGCTTCTAAGAGTGTCATTGAAGTGATGTACAGCCAGATCAGGACAGGACAAAGAAGAGATTGGGGACAGTGATGAGTGTAGGGAGTCTGAAAGTGTATGAGGGTTAATGGCTTGTAGATTTCTGACTGAATGGTAGGTAGGAGGGTGCTGGGGTGAGCGAGGATTTGTGAGTGTAAAGGAGAGAATGTTGTGGTCAGAGAGGGGAAGCGGTGAGTTATCTATGTAGGAGATTGAGCAGAGCCGGGCGAAAACCAGGTCCAGGGTGTTACCGTCTTTGTGTGTTTCAGAGGTTGAGAGCTGAGAGAGGCCTAGAGAAGTGGTTAGTGATAGAAGCTGGGATGCAGATGTGGAAGTGGGGCTGTTAATGGGGATGTTGAAGTCTCCCAGGATAAGGGTTGGTAGTTCTGAGGACATGAAGTGCGGCAGCCAGGCAGAGAAATGGTCCTGGAAGTGGGTGGGTGAGCCTGGGGGCCGGTATATGACCGCTACTCTGAGGGAGAGGGGACGAAAGAGCCTGATGGTGTGGACTTCAAAAGAAGGGAATGAGAGTGATGGAACTGGGGGGATGACCTGGAAAGTGCATTGTGGGGACAGGAGTATGCCGACTCCACCACCAGGTCTGTTTGTCGGTCTCGGGGAATGGGAGAATTGTAAGCCACCATGGGAAATGGCAGCAGGAGAGACAGTGTCAGAATCCTGAATCCAGGTTTCCGTGAGGGCCAACAGATTCAGAGAGTTTTTCAGAAAGTAATTGTGTAGGAAAGGAAGCTTGTTGCATACAGACCGTGGATTCCAAAGGGCACAATTGAAAGAAGGAGATGAAGGAGTGCAAATAATATTAGTAAGATTATTAAGGTTTCGATGTGAGGTAGGGTAGGGGTTGAGGTTGGGGGATGGTGGACCGGGGTTGGGGGAGATGTCCCCTGAAATCAGTAGGAGCAGGAAGATAAAGAGCAAGTAGTTTTTGGAATTGTATGAAGATTTTTTGTGCAGTGTGTTTGGGCAAGATGGGCTGAGGTTTTTTAAGAAGGTGAGAAGTGCATGGGAGCTGTACATGGGAGAAGGAAAGAGAGAGGAGCTGATGTATATGAGTTGTGATGGAGGGGGGATTGGTCGGTGAAAGTGGATTGCAAGAGAACATAGGAGGATAGGAATAAAGCACATGGTTAAAAGGGACAGCAGAGTGAGGGTTACCTGACTCCTGTCCTGACTAACTGCCATGTAATAACTGCTGTATCCCGACGCTTATCTTCGTGACGCTTTGCTTCTGTGATGCGTGCACCCCTAAGAATGGTTCACATTTATAGTCCAGACTGCTGGGTCAGAAGAGATGGATTGTGGGAACTGGTTGAGGATAATTTGGCAGCTGGGCTCAGCACACCAGGGTTGTTGTTTTTTTTTTGGGATGATCAAAGACATTCAGCCAGGCAACATCTATTTTAATACCTCCACCAGATAAGATCTACACTGATCCCAGTCATGGAAATGCAACAGTGAGTTTTAAGTACAATGCACCAAATGATTTAAAACAATGAATTAGCAGACACATTAAAATATGTTTCTAGATGGTAAAGCAGCAGATGACAGCAGACAGCAAGCAGAGGGAATTTTTACCATTAGAGTCTATTGCAGCTGATGAGACAGCAATCAGAGGTGGGAAGTTGTACCATTTGAATATGTTGTAGAAGACAGCAAGCAGAGGGAATTTTTACCATTAGAGTCTATTGCAGCAGATGAGACAGCAATCAGAGGTGGGAAGTTGTACCATTTGAATATGTTGTAGAAGACAGCAAGCAGAGGGAATTTTTACCATTAGAGTCTATTGCAGCAGATGATACAGCAATCAGAGGTGGGAAGTTGTACCATTTGAATATGTTGTAGAAGACAGCAAGCAGAGGGAATTTTTACCATTAGAGTCTATTGCAGCAGATGAGACAGCAATCAGAGGTGGAAAGTTGTACCATTTGAATATGTTGTAGAAGACAGCAAGCAGAGGGAATTTTTACCATTAGAGTCTATTGCAGCAGATGAGACAGCAATCAGAGGTGGGAAGTTGTACCATTTGAATATGTTGTAGAAGACAGCAAGCAGAGGGAATTTTTACCTGTATGAAGAGAGAAGATGGATTTTAGTTCTGTGCCATGTAATAACTGCTGTATCCCGACGCTTATCTTCGTGACGCTTTGCTTCTGTGATGCGTGCACCCCCACAGGAAAATATTTGCATTGCCACAAAAGTATATTTTCAGCCCTTTAGCAACATTAATGGTGGTGTATCATGAGCGTTTGATGCATTTGATGAGAGGAGGGGGTTTACAGAGCTCAGAGGCGCGGCATTCTTGTAAACAGTCATTTTTTCCCCCTAACTTTTTGTATGCACATTGCGGTTAGCCAATCAGGGTGCTGGAAACTCCCACAATGTCCTGACACAGCATCTTGTGTAATTGGCTGCTGAAATCACATGTCCCTCTCCATATAAATAGCGGACATCGTGTTTTAGCACCATTTTGAAACTGTCACAGCACAGAGAGGCTGCTCTTGATGCTCGCACTGTTAGCAGCAAGATTTTAGCTAGTTAGCTATGTGGTTGTTTATCAGTCTGACAGTGTAGCTGTCTAGTGTCCAGTGTGGCTGTTAAATTTATCTTCCAGCACTTTTTTTGGAAGGGCCATTACTGAGGTCCACAGACAAAACCAGCAGGGCACATGTAATAATAATAATAATAAATTTTATTTTTATAGCGCCGACATATTCCGCAGCACTTTACATTTCAGAGGGGATTTGTACAGACAATAGACATTACAGCATAACAATAATCACATACAGTAGATTATAACAAATACCAAGAGGAGTGAGGGCCCTGCTCGCAAGCTTACAGTCTATGAGGAAAGAGGTAGACACGAAAGGTGGGTGGTAACAGTTGCCCTGATTGTATGGACCAGCCATAATGTTAAGTGTGTAACAGTACAGACACAGAGGGCTAATGGATGCATAAAGCATGTGGGAACATGATGCTGGGAACCTGGTTATGGTAAAATTTTTGGCTCTGCCACACAGGGATAGGTTAGGTTAATGTGTTGAGGCGATAGGCCAGTCTGAATAAATGCGTTTTCAGGACACGCTTAAAATTGTGGGGACTGGGGACTAATCGTATTGACCTGGGAAGTGCATTCCAAAGAATTGGCGCGGCACGTGTAAAGTCTTGGAGACGGGAGTGGGAGGTTCTGACTATTGAGGATACTAACCTCAGGTCATCAGCAGAACGGAGGGCGCGGGTAGGGTGGTATACTGAAACAAGGGAGGAGATGTAGGGTGGTGCTGAGCCATGGAGGGCTTTGTGGGTGAGGGTAATAAGTTTATACTGAATTCTGGAGTGGATGGGTAGCCAGTGTAATGACTGGCACAAGGTAGAGGCATCGGTGTAACGATTGGTGAGGAATATGATCCTGGCTGCAGCATTCAAGACAGATTGGAGAGGGGAGAGTTTTGTAAGAGGGAGACCGATTAGAAGAGAGTTACAATAGTCGAGACGAGAATGAATAAGAGAAACAGTAAGAGTTTTTGCAGAGTCCAAAGTAAGAAAAGGTCGAATTCTAGAAATGTTTTTGAGGTGCAGATGACAAGAGCGAGCCAGTGATCGAATGTGGGGGGCAAAGGAAAGCTCGGAATCAAGTATGACCCCAAGACAGCGGGCATGTTGCTGGGGAGTAATAGTGGAACCACAGACGGAAATGGCAATGTCGGGTGTAGGTACATTAGTAGCGGGAGGAAACACAAGGAGTTCAGTCTTTGATAGGTTCAGTTTCAGATATAGTGAGGACATGATATTAGACACAGCGTTTAGACAATCGCCAGTGTTTTCTAGAAAGGCTGGCGTGATGTCAGGAGAAGAAGCGTATAATTGGGTGTCATCAGCATAGAGATGGTACTGGAAACCAAATCTACTGATTGTTTGACCAATAGGGGCAGTGTACAAGGAGAAGAGGAGGGGGCCTAGAACCGATCCTTGAGGAACCCCAACAGTAAGAGGAAGGTGAGAGGAGGAGGAACCGGCAAAAGAAACAGTAAAGGAGCGGTCAGAGAGATAGGAGGAGAACCAGGAGAGAACGGTGTCCTTGAGGCCAATGGAACGGAGCATAGTGAGGAGGAGCTGATGATCCACAGTGTCGAATGCTGCAGAGAGATCCAAGAGAATTAGCATGGAGTAATGACCATTTGATTTAGCTGTTAGCAGATCATTAGAGACTTTAGTGAGGGCAGTTTCAGTGGAGTGTAAAGAGCGGAAACCGGATTGGAGAGGGTCGAGAACAGAGTTTTCTGAGAGATAGCGGATAAGACGGGAGTGGACCAGGCGTTCCAGGAGTTTAGAGATGAAGGGAAGATTAGAGACAGGTCTATAGTTAGCGGCACAGTTTTGGTCGAGGGATGGTTTTTTAAGTAGTGGATGTATGATGGCATGCTTAAATGAGGAGGGAAAAATACCAGAAGAGAGAGAGAGGTTAAATATTTTAGTTAGGTGAGGGGTGACAGCAGGGGAAAGGGACTGGAGGAGATGTGACGGAAATGGGTCACTGGTGCAAGTAGTTGGGCGAGAAGATGCAAGGAGCCTGCTTACTTCTTCTTCTGTGACTGGTTCAAAATCAGAGAGTGAGTTAGATGCAGTGGGGGAGGGAGGACAGTGCATGGTATGAGGGGATTTGGAGATAATTTCCTGTCGGATCTGGTCAATTTTTTCTTTGAAGTAATTGGCCAGATCGTCAGCTCGGAGCTCAGTGGTTGGGGCCTGTACTCTTGGATTGAGTAGAGAATGAAAAGTGTCAAAGAGACGTTTCGGGTTATTGGACAGTGAGATGATGAGGGTGTTGAAATAGGTTTGTTTGGAGAGGTGAAGGGCAGTGTTGTATGTTCTAAGCATAAACTTAAAATGGATGAAATCTTCGTGTAGATTGGATTTTCTCCACAGACGTTCGGCGCACCTGGAGCACCGCTGCAGGAAACGTGTTTGCACCGTGTGCCAGGGTTGTCGCCGTCTGCGTTGTGGTGTTCTATTTATAGGGGGTGCAAATTCATCCAGGGCAGTTTGAAGTGTTTCATTGTAATGCTTCAATGCAGAATCAGGACATGAGAGGGAGGAGATAGGGGCCAATGAAGACTGCAAGTTCTTCAGAAGTTTCTGGGTGTTAATGGCCTGTGTGTTTCTATAAGTCTGGACAGTGGGGGTGACCTGAGCAGCCTGGCAGTTCTTTATAGAGAATGAAAGAAGATTGTGGTCAGAGAGCGGGAGAGGGGAGTTTGCAAAATCATCCACTGCACAAAGCCGAGAGAAGACCAAGTCGAGGGAGTTTCCGTCTTCATGCGTTGGAGAATTAGTAAGCTGCGAAAGGCCAAATGAGGAGGTTAGAGATAAAAGGTGAGTAGCAGATGGGGAGAGGGGAAGAGCAATGGGGATGTTGAAATCTCCCATGAGGAGGGTAGGGATGTCACAGGAGAGAAAATGTGGAAGCCAAGTGGCAAAATGATCCAGGAACTGATGGGAGGGGCCGGGAGGACGATATACCACCGCCACTCGCATGGAGAAGGGGGTGTAGAGTCTGACGGCATGGACCTCAAAAGAAGGGAAGACAAGTGAGGGTAGTTGAGGGATAACCTGAAAGGTACATTTTGGTGATAGGAGCAGACCAACGCCTCCACCAGCTCTATTGTCTGATCTTGGGGTATGAGAGAAGTGTAGCCCCCCGTATGAAAGAGCAGCAGCAGCGGTAGTATCTGACTGCTGGATCCAGGTTTCAGTAAGAGCCAGAAGGTTAAGAGAATTAGAAAGGAAGAAGTCATGAATGAAGGAGAGTTTGTTACACACTGAGCGAGAATTCCAAAGTGCACAATTAAGAGAGACAGATGGCATGCAGGGAATATTAATAAGATTAGACACATGTCCTTCAAGTGTGTTGTGCACTGCTTCTATTGTGCTTCATGCACAAGTATAGCATTCTAATTAATATTTTTTCAGTAGCTAAACAGCCTGCTGTATCCCATCTTCTGTTCCTGGTGTCATACAAAGGAGACCTGACTTTCAAATATTTTGTAGCATCTAGAGTGTTACAGAGGCCTGATCCAGAGTCTACCAAAAAATCCTTCTGTTCCTAGTGCCATACAGTAGGGGATCTGACTTTTAAATAGTTTGTAGCATCTAGTGTGTTATAGAGGCCTGATACAGAGGCCACAAAAATTCTTTTGTTCCTACTGTCATACAGTAGGGAACCTGACTTTCAAATAGTTTGCAGCATCTAGTGTGTTATAGAGGCCTGATCCATAGGCCACAAATATTTCTTCTGCTCCTAGTGCTATATAGTAGAGGACAGGGTCGACTGGCTGCCAGGCACGATATAACCTCCAAGGTGTGTGAGGCGAGCTCAGGCCACTCATCCATTTTGGAAGACGAAAATGTGAAAGGGTCCAAACCCTCCCTGATGGTATTGATATTCAGTTCTAGACACTCCTGCACCACGTGTAAGACTTGGACTCTGTTCTGCTGGTGCACGAGTTGGTCTAAAAAAAGTGTCCAAGGACTTACAGAAATTGCTTTTTCAACATTCACCACTGCTGCTGCTGCTGCTGCTAATGTTTTGGCGTTGATGAATTGACTTGCTGGAGTTTGGAAGTCTACAGCTGCAATGCGAAGTCTGTGCTTCACTGCTGTCTTGGGTAAAAGCTCTCTTAAGGTTGTATAAAAGCTTGTTTCGATACTCCTGCATTTGCGGGTCCCTTTCAAGGGCAGGAATCATCTGCCAGAATTTAGTTTTATAACGTGGATCTAACAAAGTTGCAACCCAGTAGTCAGCATTATTCCTAATCGTAACTATACAGGGATCATGTTGCAGGTAGTGCAGCAAGAAGGCACTCATATGTCGGGCTCTACCATGAGGTCCAAGCCCATGCTGTATTGGTGACTGGGTAACAATAAGGCTTGTTTCCTCCATCCCCTCCCATCAACCACAAACAAAAGAGAGGGGAGGATTATCCTCTTCATCTGACAGCTGCTCGCCCATCACCTCTTCCGCCTCCATTTGTTCCTTGGATCTTGCACCTTCGATAACAGTTTGTCAGTTTTCACCAGCCCCCCTCGATCACATTAATCCACCCTCCCATGGCACCCGCCTGTGTCACAACAGTTTTGAACTTAAAGACCATGTTATCCCTTCCGCATCCTCCACTGCATCCTCCTCTTCTTCTGGGACCACCATCTCCTCCCGCAGGCTATTCAAAGTTTGCTCCAGCATATAGATGACCGTAAAAGTTATGCTGATGATGGCGTCATCAGCGCTAACCATCTTAGTAGCCATTTTTAAACTGTGCAGAAGGGTGCAGAGGTCCTTAATCTGTGCCCACTCGGTAAATATTGCAAAAAAAAAAAAAAAGAAAAAAGGGGGGGGAGACAAGAAGCGCAATAGGGTCTTATCCACGTTACCAAGGATAGAATATATCATGAAATTTGCTCACCTGGTTAGGATGAGATAAGAGCATGTAGGGAGCGGCTGCTGCAGATCCACAGGTCCTTAGTGACCAGAAGAAATAATATATCCAAAGGGAATTCGCAGTTATATTCCGCGCTGCCGCTGAGACAAATTCCAGGAGAATGCTGTAGGATTGCAGTGGTTTTATTCAACGTGTTTCAGGGGTCTCATGCCCCCTTCATCAGGAAATACCACCATGACGAAGGGGGCATGAGATCACTGAAACGCACTGAATAAAACCACTGCAATCCTACAGCATTCTCCTTGAATTTGCCTCAGCGACAGCGCGGAATGTTACTACGAATTCCCTTTGGATATATTATTCCCACTCGGTAAATGTGATATGCGCCACGTCCGTACTGTGTTGGCCCAGGCTATACGACATGACATACTGCATCAGGGCTCATTGCTGCTGTCACAGTCGCTGAAACATGTGCAGAGTGGAATTCTACCATGTCGGCACATCGCATATCAACCTGTTAACTGGCATGGACAAAGATCTCTGCATCGATGCATGACCAGAGGGGTGCGAATGGTGGAAATGATCACACAGCTTACGTGCTTTCTGGAGCAGCTCACCCAGGCCAGGATAGTGGCTGAGAAAACGCTGTACCACCAGGTTGTGGATGTGAGCCATGCAAGACACGTGTATGAGCTTGCCTCGCCGTAGGGCCACCACCAGGTTCGCACCGTTATCAGCCACGGCCTTCCCTGGATGCAGATTCAGTGGAGACAGCCATTGAGCAAACTCAGCCTGGAGAGCTGTCCACAACTCTTCAGCTGCATGACTGCGATCTCCAAAACTTATCAATTTTAAGACTGCCTGATTGCAGTGAGCCCTGGCTGCGCAGTAAGGAGGTGGTGGGGGTTCGCTCCACACTGTTGGAACGCGTATCTCGTTAAGGCAGAGGTTGTGGGAGCAGGTGGAGGCCCTAGAGGAGATAGAGGAGGCAGAAGCAGTGGAGGAAGTGTTAAATGTAGAGGTTTTTCCTGCAAGCCTTGGGGATTCCAAGACTTGTGGAGCAGCGATTGTCCCCACAGCCACCAGAGTCACCCAGTGCCCAGTCAGCGAGATGTAATGCCCTTGACCATGCTTACTCTTCCAAGTATCTGTGGTGAAATGCAGCCTGGCAAACAGTGATTTTGTCAAGGTATGAGTGATGTCTGCGACATGCTGGTGTAGCGCAGGCACAGCTTTCTTAGAAAAGTAATGGCGACTGGGTAATTAGTACTAGGTGACTGCGACGGCCATTGGAAACTGCCTTTATGTACCAGGCATAAAGGCAGCATTTCCGAATCCAAGCTACAAAAATTTTGAGCATTGGTGCACATTTCTTCCTCTTGACTCTGCAAAGCTTTTGAGTGCACTTCTGATGAACATGTCATAGAATGTGTGAACAGCTCTTCAGATTCACCCATCTGTGGTTCCATACAGTAAGTTGAATGGTTGGATAGTTGGGACGCAGGGGGAAGCAAGGTGAATTTGGATGCCACCTCTGTGGACTGTACTGGGTGTGATGTTGAGGTGAAGGATGAGGAGGAGAGGCCACTTGAAGCTGCACTTGCCATCCACTCGAGTACATGCTCTTTCTGGGCATCATTGACAAGACGTACTGCTGTCTGTCTGCCAAAGAATGGTAGTGGTGTAGTCTGTCCAGAAACATAAGTTGTGAGTTGTCTTTGCATAGGACATGACGTTGCTTCCCTAGTGCTTTCACAAAAATTACCACCTACCACACGTACAACATGAACTCCAAGCCTAATTTCCCTTCCACCATGGCCTCGCTTTTTCCCAATCATGTTGCTCAGATAGTGTGGTAGGAGCACAGTATTAGCAACCAAAAATTAGATTTTAAACTCGCACCACCTCTGCAAACAGCTGAATTTCAGTGAATTTCAATTTCAGTAAATTCAAAGTTGAAATATGGCGTGCTATATCTATGGTGCCCCTGAGGGTCCAGTCGCCACAGAGATACTGCACCTCACCCAGAGGTGTGGTATCCCGCGACCAGGTAAGGTGGAGACACCTGACCACATTCCACACCCACATCCCACACACACGTAGAATAGCAGAGCATCCCTTTAAGACAACCGGCCCGGTACCGAGTAATCCACGGCCCCTGGGGCGCTTCATATCGCGTTAGTAACAAAAAAAAGAATTGTTTAAGTGTGGATGAGGCCCATATGACAAAGAAGTTATGCTACAAACAATTTTAAAATCAGGTCCCTTACTGTATGACCTTAATAACAGAAGACTTTTTTGTGGCCTATGGATCAGGCCTCTATAACACACTAGATGCTACAACCTATTTTTAAAGTCAGGTCCCTTACTGTATGACGTTTATAACAGAAGACTTTTTTGTGGCCTACAGCCTCTACAGCTTTATTTCAACCCAAACAAATGACAAAGTCTGATACGGTGGGTTGTCTAACTTTTTGCAACTGAAATATTATAATTTTTTCAATGTGCCTTAGGTCTGCAGACAGGTTCATATCACCGCCACAAATTACAATGTGGGATACAGCAGGTTGTTTCACATTTAGCAACAGAAAAAAATATAACTTTTTTTTTAATGTGCCTTAGGCCTGCAGACAGTTTTATATCACCACAGCACTAAGGGTGAGTGCACACAGTGCGGATTGAGCTGCGTATTTGAGAAAACATTGAATTGCATTGTACTGTACAATGCCTGCGGATCTGCAGCAGATCCGCAGAGGCAAGTCCGCTGCGGATCCGCAGTAGAATCCGCACAGTGTGCACACACCCTAAATGACATGGTGGGATACATCAGGCTGTTTAATACTTTTTCACTAGCTACATGTGAATTAGAATTCTATACTTGTGCATGGAGCACAATAGAAGCAGTGCACAACACGTGCCCTGCTGGCTTTCTTTATGGACCTCAGTAATGTCCAAAAAAGAAAAAAAAAGTTGGAAGGTAAATTTAACAGCTACACTGGACAGTAGCTCACTATACTATCTGACTGATATACAACCACTTATCTAACTAGCTAAAATATGGGATACAGCAGGCTTTTTCACTTTTACCTAGTGAAAAATATTAATTTGAATGCTATACTCATTCACAGAGCTCAATAGAACACGTGCACAACACGTGCCCTGCTGGCTTTGTCTGTGGACCTCGGTAATGGCCCAAAACTAAAATCCGGAAGATAAATTTTTCAGTCACACTGGACACTATCTAGCTACACTATCTGACTGATGTACAACCACCTAACTAACTAGCTAAAATCTTTCTGTTACAGTGTCAAAATGGTGCTAAAACAAGATGTCTGCTATTTATATAGAGAGGGACATGTGATTTGAGCAGCCAAAGACACAAGTCGTTATGTCAGGACATTTTGGGTGTTTCCTGCTCCCTAATTGGCTAGACGCAATGTGCACACATAAAGTTAGGGGAAAAAAAAGACTGCTTATAAGAACGCCGTGCCTCTGAGCTCTGCCCCCTCCTCTCTTCATCAATCATGTGCCAAATGCTTATGTTACACCACCATTATTGTTGCTAAAGTGCTGAAAATATTTTTGCTGGAATGCAAATATTTTTCCGCACTTTTACCGAATGTTACCGATTTTTACCCTTTTTATAAAACTTTGCTCAGGTTTCCAATCACGAATCCAAATGTACCATATTCGTGCCGAATTTCTGTTTGGCGATCGATTTCCGAAAAAAAAAAATTACCCATCACTAGTTATATACCACGGAAATGTACCACAGAGCACCTAATCCTGTATGAATGAGTTATCGAATCTATAACATTTTTCAACACTTTTTGGACTGTTATAAAACACATAAAT
The DNA here is from genome assembly GCF_039654945.1 of Dendrobates tinctorius. Classification (NCBI taxonomy): domain Eukaryota; kingdom Metazoa; phylum Chordata; class Amphibia; order Anura; family Dendrobatidae; genus Dendrobates; species Dendrobates tinctorius. The sequence continues at coordinate 54,864,075 of NW_027361675.1, forward strand.
GTACCACAAAGCATATAATACTGTATGCATGAGTCATTGAATCCAGAAACTTTTTTGAAGTTTTATATACCACATATAAATTTACCACAAAGCACATAATACTAAATGGATAAGTAGTTGAATCCAGAAGAAATTTACAATGCTTTTTACAGTGTTATACACCATAGAAATGTACCACAGAGCACATTATACTGTATTGATGAGTAACTGAATCCATAAACATTTTTTTAATGCTTTTTTTTACTGTTTTATACTACCTACTCTTTGAGGTACATTTTGGTGGTATACAATTGATATATAATTGAATAATGCAGAAAATAATTGAATGCATAAAAAAATTTACAACGCTTGTCTGTAGTTACATACCACCAAAATGTACTACAGAGCATGTAATACTGTATTTATGAATAATTGAATCCAGGAAAACTTCTGAATGCTTTTTTGGAGTGTTATACTCCACGGAAATGTACTATAATGCACGTAATACTAAATGGATGAGTAATTGAATTCAGAACAAAATTACAATGCTTTTCTTATAGTGTTATATACCACCAAAGTGTACCACAAAGACCGAAACACTGTATGGATGAGTAAATGAATCCATAAACATTTTTAATGCTTTTTTGGACTATTATATAACACAGAAATAATATTGTATGGATGAGTAACTGAATCTACAAAAATGTTTTCCCTTTGCTTGGAGTGTTATATACCACACAAAGGTACATTGTACTGTATGGATGAGTAATTGAATCCATAAACATTTTACAATGCTTTTTTGTAGTGTCATATATAGTGATGAGCGAATTTGCATGGCAAACGATCGCCAAACATATGAATATGGCACATTCGGATTCATGATCAGAAACATGAGCAAAATTTTATAAAAAATTTTATGAAAAAATTGTTAACATTCGGTAAAAGTGCAGGAAAATATTTGCATTGCCACAAAAGTATATTTTCAGCCCTTTAGCAACATTAATGGTGGTGTATCATGAGCGTTTGATGCATTTGATGAGAGGAGGGGGTTTACAGAGCTCAGAGGCGCGGCATTCTTGTAAACAGTCATTTTTTCCCCCTAACTTTTTGTATGCACATTGCGGTTAGCCAATCAGGGCGCAGGAAACTCCCACAATGTCCTGACACAGCATCTTGTGTCATTGGCTGCTGAAATCACATGTCCCTCTCCATATAAATAGCGGACATCGTGTTTTAGCACCATTTTGAAACTGTCACAGCACAGAGAGGCTGCTCTTGATGCTCGCACTGTTAGCAGCAAGATTTTAGCTAGTTAGCTAGGTGGTTGTTTATCAGTCTGACAGTGTAGCTGTCTAGTGTCTAGTGTGGCTGTTAAATTTATCTTCCAGCACTTTTTTTGGAAGGGCCATTACTGAGGTCCACAGACAAAACCAGCAGGGCACATGTCCTTCAAGTGTGTTGTGCACTGCTTCTATTGTGCTTCATGCACAAGTATAGCATTCTAATTAATATTTTTTCAGTAGCTAAACAGCCTGCTGTATCCCATCTTCTGTTCCTGGTGTCATACAAAGGAGACCTGACTTTCAAATATTTTGTAGCATCTAGAGTGTTACAGAGGCCTGATCCAGAGTCTACCAAAAAATCCTTCTGTTCCTAGTGCCATACAGTAGGGGATCTGACTTTTAAATAGTTTGTAGCATCTAGTGTGTTATAGAGGCCTGATACAGAGGCCACAAAAATTCTTTTGTTCCTACTGTCATACAGTAGGGAACCTGACTTTCAAATAGTTTGCAGCATCTAGTGTGTTATAGAGGCCTGATCCATAGGCCACAAATATTTCTTCTGCTCCTAGTGCTATATAGTAGAGGACAGGGTCGACTGGCTGCCAGGCACGATATAACCTCCAAGGTGTGTGAGGCGAGCTCAGGCCACTCATCCATTTTGGAAGACGAAAATGTGAAAGGGTCCAAACCCTCCCTGATGGTATTGATATTCAGTTCTAGACACTCCTGCACCACGTGTAAGACTTGGACTCTGTTCTGCTGGTGCACGAGTTGGTCTAAAAAAAGTGTCCAAGGACTTACAGAAATTGCTTTTTCAACATTCACCACTGCTGCTGCTGCTGCTGCTAATGTTTTGGCGTTGATGAATTGACTTGCTGGAGTTTGGAAGTCTACAGCTGCAATGCGAAGTCTGTGCTTCACTGCTGTCTTGGGTAAAAGCTCTCTTAAGGTTGCATAAAAGCTTGTTTCGATACTCCTGCATTTGCGGGTCCCTTTCAAGGGCAGGAATCATCTGCCAGAATTTAGTTTTATAACGTGGATCTAACAAAGTTGCAACCCAGTAGTCAGCATTATTCCTAATCATAACTATACAGGGATCATGTTGCAGGTAGTGCAGCAAGAAGGCACTCATATGTCGGGCTCTACCATGAGGTCCAAGCCCATGCTGTATTGGTGACTGGGTAACAATAAGGCTTGTTTCCTCCATCCCCTCCCATCAACCACAAACAAAAGAGAGGGGAGGATTATCCTCTTCATCTGACAGCTGCTCGCCCATCACCTCTTCCGCCTCCATTTGTTCCTTGGATCTTGCACCTTCGATAACAGTTTGTCAGTTTTCACCAGCCCCCCTCGATCACATTAATCCACCCTCCCTTGGCACCCGCCTGTGTCACAACAGTTTTGAACTTAAAGACCATGTTATCCCTTCCGCATCCTCCACTGCATCCTCCTCTTCTTCTGGGACCACCATCTCCTCCCGCAGGCTATTCAAAGTTTGCTCCAGCATATAGATGACCGTAAAAGTTATGCTGATGATGGCGTCATCAGCGCTAACCATCTTAGTAGCCATTTTGAAACTGTGCAGAAGGGTGCAGAGGTCCTTAATCTGTGCCCACTCGGTAAATATTGCAAAAAAAAAAAAAAAAAGAAAAAAGGGGGGGAGACAAGAAGCGCAATAGGGTCTTATCCACGTTACCAAGGATGGAATATATCATGAAATTTGCTCACCTGGTTAGGATGAGATAAGAGCATGTAGGGAGCGGCTGCTGCAGATTCACAGGTCCTTAGTGACCAGAAGAAATAATATATCCAAAGGGAATTCGCAGTTATATTCCGCGCTGCCGCTGAGACAAACTCCAGGAGAATGCTGTAGGATTGCAGTGGTTTTATTCAACGTGTTTCAGGGGTCTCATGCCCCCTTCATCAGGAAATACCACCATGACGAAGGGGGCATGAGATCACTGAAATGCACTGAATAAAACCACTGCAATCCTACAGCATTCTCCTTGAATTTGCCTCAGCGACAGCGCGGAATGTTACTACGAATTCCCTTTGGATATATTATTCCCACTCGGTAAATGTGATATGCGCCACGTCCGTACTGTGTTGGCCCAGGCTATACGACATGACATACTGCATCAGGGCTCATTGCTGCTGTCACAGTCGCTGAAACATGTGCAGAGTGGAATTCTACCATGTCGGCACATCGCATATCAACCTGTTAACTGGCATGGACAAAGATCTCTGCATCGATGCATGACCAGAGGGGTGCGAATGGTGGAAATGATCACACAGCTTACGTGCTTTCTGGAGCAGCTCACCCAGGCCAGGATAGTGGCTGAGAAAACGCTGTACCACCAGGTTGTGGATGTGAGCCATGCAAGACACGTGTATGAGCTTGCCTCGCCGTAGGGCCACCACCAGGTTCGCACCGTTATCAGCCACGGCCTTCCCTGGATGCAGATTCAGTGGAGACAGCCATTGAGCAAACTCAGCCTTGGAGAGCTGTCCACAACTCTTCAGCTGCATGACTGCGATCTCCAAAACTTATCAATTTTAAGACTGCCTGATTGCAGTGAGCCCTGGCTGCGCAGTAGGGAGGTGGTGGGGGTTCGCTCCACACTGTTGGAACGCGTGTCTCATTAAGGCAGAGGTTGTGGGAGCAGGTGGAGGCCCTAGAGGAGATAGAGGAGGCAGAAGCAGTGGAGGAAGTGTTAAATGTAGAGGTTTTTCCTGCAAGCCTTGGGGATTCCAAGACTTGTGGAGCAGCGATTGTCCCCACAGCCACCAGAGTCACCAGTGCCCAGTCAGCGAGATGTAATGCCCTTGACCATGCTTACTCTTCCAAGTATCTGTGGTGAAATGCAGCCTGGCAAACAGTGATTTTGTCAAGGTATGAGTGATGTCTGCGACATGCTGGTGTAGCGCAGGCACAGCTTTCTTAGAAAAGTAATGGCGACTGGGTAATTAGTACTAGGTGACTGCGACGGCCATTGGAAACTGCCTTTATGTACCAGGCATAAAGGCAGCATTTCCGGATCCAAGCTACAAAAATTTTGAGCATTGGTGCACATTTCTTCCTCTTGACTCTGCAAAGCTTTTGAGTGCACTTCTGATGAACATGTCATAGAATGTGTGAACAGCTCTTCAGATTCACCCATCTGTGGTTCCATACAGTAAGTTGAATGGATGGATAGTTGGGACGCAGGGGGAAGCAAGGTGAATTTGGATGCCACCTCTGTGGACTGTACTGGGTGTGATGTTGAGGTGAAGGATGAGGAGGAGAGGCCACTTGAAGCTGCACTTGCCATCCACTCGAGTACATGCTCTTTCTGGGCATCATTGACAAGACGTACTGCTGTCTGTCTGCCAAAGAATGGTAATGGTGTAGTCTGTCCAGAAACATAAGTTGTGAGTTGTCTTTGCATAGGACATGACGTTGCTTCCCTAGTGCTTTCACAAAAATTACCACCTACCACACGTACAACATGAACTCCAAGCCTAATTTCCCTTCCACCATGGCCTCGCTTTTTCCCAATCATGTTGCTCAGATAGTGTGGTAGGAGCACAGTATTAGCAACCAAAAATTAGATTTTAAACTCGCACCACCTCTGCAAACAGCTGAATTTCAGTGAATTTCAATTTCAGTAAATTCAAAGTTGAAATATGGCGTGCTATATCTATGGTGCCCCTGAGGGTCCAGTCGCCACAGAGATACTGCACCTCACCCAGAGGTGTGGTATCCCACGACCAGGTAAGGTGGAGACACCTGACCACATTCCACACCCACATCCCACACACACGTAGAATAGCAGAGCATCCCTTTAAGACAACCGGCCCGGTACCGAGTAATCCACGGCCCCTGGGGCGCTTCATATCGCGTTAGTAACAAAAAAAAGAATTGTTTAAGTGTGGATGAGGCCCATATGACAAAGAAGTTATGCTACAAACAATTTTAAAATCAGGTCCCTTACTGTATGACCTTAATAACAGAAGACTTTTTTGTGGCCTATGGATCAGGCCTCTATAACACACTAGATGCTACAACCTATTTTTAAAGTCAGGTCCCTTACTGTATGACGTTTATAACAGAAGACTTTTTTGTGGCCTACAGCCTCTACAGCTTTATTTCAACCCAAACAAATGACAAAGTCTGATACGGTGGGTTGTCTAACTTTTTGCAACTGAAATATTATAATTTTTTCAATGTGCCTTAGGTCTGCAGACAGGTTCATATCACCGCCACAAATTACAATGTGGGATACAGCAGGTTGTTTCACATTTAGCAACAGAAAAAAATATAACTTTTTTTTTAATGTGCCTTAGGCCTGCAGACAGTTTTATATCACCACAGCACTAAGGGTGAGTGCACACAGTGCGGATTGAGCTGCGTATTTGAGAAAACATTGAATTGCATTGTACTGTACAATGCCTGCGGATCTGCAGCAGATCCGCAGAGGCAAGTCCGCTGCGGATCCGCAGTAGAATCCGCACCGTGTGCACACACCCTAAATGACAAGGTGGGATACATCAGGCTGTTTAACCCCTTCACCCCCAAGGGTGGTTTGCACGTTCATGACCGGGCCAATTTTTACAATTCTGACCACTGTACCTTTATGAGGTCATAACTCTCGAACGCTTCCATGGATCCTGGTGATTCTGACATTGTTTTCTCGTGACATATTGTACTTCATGTTAGTGGTAAAATTTCATTCAAATAACTTGCGTTTATTTGTGAGAAAAACGGAAATTTGGCGAAAATTTTGAAAATTTCGCAATTTTCCAACTTTGAATTTTTATGCCCTTAAATCACAGAGATAAGGCACACAAAAAACTTGATAACTAACATTTCCCACATGTTTACTTTACATCAGCACAATTTTGGAACCAACATTTTTTTTTGTTAGGAAGTTATAAGGGTTAAAAGTTGACCAGCGATTTCTCATTTTTACAACACCATTTTATTTTTAGGACCACATCACATTTGAAGCCACTTTGAGGGGTCTATATGATAGAAAATACACAAAAGTGACACCATTCTAAAAACTGCACCCCTTAAGGTGCTCAAAACCACATTCAAGAAGTTTATTAACCCTTTAGGTGCGTCACAGGAATTTTTTTGAATATTTAAAAAAAAATGAACATCTAACTTTTTTTCATAAAAAAAATACTTCAGGTTCAATTTTTTTTATTTTACCAAGGGTAACAGGAGAAATTGAACTGCAAAAGTTATTGTGCAATTTGTCCTGAGTACGCAGATACCTGATATGTGGGGGGGAACGACTGTTTCGGCGCATGGCAGAGCTCAGAATGGAAGGAGCGCCGTTTGACTTTTTCAATGCAAAATTGGCTGGAATTCAGATTGGACGCCATGTCACGTTTGGAGAGTCCCTGATGTACCTAAACAGTGGAAACCCCCTACAAGTGACCCCATTTTGGAAACTAGACCCCCCAAGGAACTTATCTAGATATGTGGTGAGAACTTTGAACCCACAAGGGCTTTACAGAAGTTTATAACGTACAGCGGTACAATTAAAAAATCATATTTTTTCCACAAAAATGATCTTTTCACCCCAATTTTTATTTTCCCAAGGGTAACAGGACCCTAAAAGTTATTGTGCAATTTGTCCTGAGTACGCTGATACCCCACATGTGGGGGTAAACCACTATTTGGGCGCATGGCAGAGCTCGGAAGGGAAGCAGCGCCATTTGACGTTTTTGGCTGGAATTGAGACGGACACCATGTCGCGTTTGGAAAACCCCTGATGTACCAAAACAGTGGAAACCCCCCACAAATGACACCATTTTGGAAACTAGACCCCCTAAGGAACTTATCTAGATGTGTGGTGAGAACTTTGAACCCCCATGGGCTTCACAGAAGTTTATAACATAAAGCCATACAATTAAAAAATCATATTTTTTAAACAAAAATGATCTTTTCACCCTCAATTCTTATTTTTCCAAGGGTAACAGGACCCTAAAAGTTATTGTGCAATTTGTCCTGAGTACGCTGATACCCCACATGTGGGGGTAAACCACTATTTGGGCGCATGGCAGAGCTCGGAAGGGAAGCAGCGCCATTTGACGTTTTTGGCTGGAATTAAGATCGGACACCATGTCGCGTTTGGAAAACCCCTGATGTACCAAAACAGTGGAAACCCCCCACAAATGACACCATTTTGGAAACTAGACACCCTAAGGAACTTATCTAGATGTGTGGTGAGAACTTTGAACCCCCATGGGCTTCACAGAAGTTTATAACATAAAGCCATACAATTAAAAAATCATATTTTTTCCACAAAAATGATCTTTTCACCCTCAATTCTTATTTTTCCAAGGGTAACAGGACCCTAAAAGTTATTGTGCAATTTGTCCTGAGTACGCTGATACCCCACATGTGGGGGTAAACCACTATTTGGGGGCATGGCAGAGCTCGGAAGGGAAGCAGCGCCATTTGACGTTTTTGGCTGGAATTGAGATCGGACACCATGTCGCGTTTGGAAAACTCCTGATGTACCAAAACAGTGGAACCCCCCACAAATGACACCATTTTGGAAACTAGACCCCCTAAGGAACTTATCTAGATGTGTGGTGAGCACTTTGACCCCCCCAGTGCTTCACAGAAGTTTACAACGCCCGGGCGTGAAAATAAAAAATTCGTATTTTTTCCACAAACATGATCTTTTAGTCACCATTTTTTTATTTTCCCAAGGGTACCAGGAGAAATTGGACCCCAAAAGTTGTTGTCCAATTTGTCCTGAGTATGCTGATACCCCATATGTGGGAGAAAACTACTGTATGGGCACACGTCGGGGCTCGGAAGGGAAGTAGTGACGTTTTGGAATGCAGACTTTGATGGAATGGTCTGCGGGTGTGATATTGCCTTTGGAGAGCCCCTAATGTACCTAAACAGTGGAAACCCCCCACAAATGACACCATTTTGTAAACTAGACCCCCCAAGGAACTTATCTAGATGTGTGGTGAGCACTTTGACCCCCCCAGTGCTTCACAGAAGTTTACAACGCCCGGGCGTGAAAATAAAAAATTCGTATTTTTTCCACAAACATGATCTTTTAGTCACCATTTTTTTATTTTCCCAAGGGTACCAGGAGAAATTGGACCCCAAAAGTTGTTGTCCAATTTGTCCTGAGTACGCTGCTACCCCATATGTGGGAGAAAACTACTGTATGGGCACACGTCAGGGCTCGGAAGGGAAGTAGTGACGTTTTGGAATGCAGACTTTGATGGAATGGTCTGCGGGTGTCATGTTGCCTTTGGAGAGCCCCTAATGTACCTAAACAGTGGAAACCCCCCACAAATGACACCATTTTGTAAACTAGACCCCCCAAGGAACTTATCTAGATGTGTGGTGAGCACTTTGACCCCCCCAGTGCTTCACAGAAGTTTACAACGCCCGGGCGTGAAAATAAAAAATTCGTATTTTTTCCACAAACATGATCTTTTAGTCACCATTTTTTTTATTTTCCCAAGGGTACCAGGAAAAATTGGACCCCAAAAGTTGTTGTCCAATTTGTCCTGAGTACGCTGACACCCCATATGTGGGAGAAAACTACTGTATGGACACACGTCGGGGCTCGGAAGGGAAGCAGTGACGTTTTGGAACGCAGACTTTGATGGAATGGTCTGCGGGTGTCATGTGCGTTTGGAGAGCCCCTGATGTACCTAAACTATTGAAACTCCCCACAAGTGACCCCATTTTGGACACTAGACCCCCCACGGAACTTATCTAGATGTGTGGTGAGCACTTTGAACCCCCAAGTGCTTCACAGAAGTTTATAACACTCGGACGTGAAAATAAAAAAATCATTTTTTTTCCACAAAAATGATATTTTTGCCCCCAATTTTTTATTTTCCTAAGGGTAACAGGAGAAATTGGACCCCAAAAATTGTTTTGCAATTTGTCCTGAGTAGGCTGATACCCTACATGAGGGGGTAAAACACTGTTTAGGCGCATAGCAGAGCTTGGAAGGGAAGGAGCACCATTTGACTTTTTCAACTCAGAATTGGCTGGAATTGAGATCAGACGCCATGTTGCATTTGGAGAGCCCCTGATGTGCCCAAACAGTGGAAACCCCCAATTCTAACTCCAACCCGAACCCCAACACGCCCCTAACCCTAGCCCTAACCCTAGCCCTAACCCTAGCCCTAACCCTAGCCCTAGCCCTAGCCCTAACCCTAACCCTAGCCCTAACCCTAACCCTAGCCCTAACCCTAACCTAACCCTACCCCAACACACCCCTAGCCCTAACCCTAGCCCTAACCCTAATGGAAAAATGGAAATAAATACATTTTTTTTATTTTATTATTTTTCCCTAACTAAAGGGGTGATAACGGGGGGTTTGATTTACTATTTATGGCGGTTTTTATGTTTGGCGGCTGTCGCACGCTAAAAGACGCTTTTTATTGTAAAAATAGTTTTTGCATCACCACATATTGAGAGCTATAATTTTTCCGTATTTTGACCCACCGAGTCATGTGAGGTCTTATTTTTTGCGGGACGAGTTGACGTTTTTATTGGTACCATTTTCGGGCACGTGAAATTTTTTGATCGCTTTTTATTCCGATTTTTGGGACGCAGAATGAACAAAAACCAGCGTTTCATGAATTTCTTTTGGGGGGGGTGCGTTTACACCGTTCCGCGTGCGGTAAAATTGATAAAGCGCTTTTATTCTTCGGGTCAGTACGGTTACAGCGATACCTCATTTAGGTCGTTTTTTTATGTTTTTGTCGGTTTTATGCAATGAAAACTATTTTATATAAAAAATAATTATTTTTGCATCGCTTTATTCTGCGAGTTATAACTTTTTTATTTTTTTGCTGATGATGCTGTGTGGCAGCTTGTTTTTTGCGGGACAAGATGACGTTTTCAGCGGTACCATGGATATTTATATGCGTCTTTTTGATCTCGCGTTATTGCACTTTTTGTTTGGCGGTATGATAATAAATCATTATTTTTTGCTTCGTTTTTTATTTTTATTTTTTAAGGGGTTCGCTAAAGGGGTTAACTAATGGGACAGTTTTATAGGGCAGGTCGTTATGGACGCGGCGATACCTAATATGTGTACATTTATTGTTTTGTTTTTTTTATTATTTTAAAAAAATGAATTTATTGGGGAATATTTTTTTTTTTTTTTTACTAATTTATTTGGCGATTTTTTTAATTTATTTTTACACTTTTTTTTAAATTTTTTTTTACTTTATTACATAGTCCCAGGTGGGACATCACTGTCCTGTGACAGATCGCTGATCTGTCACATCACAGATCACTGTGACAGATCAGCAATCTGTCACAGGCAGTGCACAAGGCTTCCTCATGCCTGCGCTTTGCAGGCACTAAGGAAGCCAGCTTCCCCAGGCCCCCGAAGGCCCCCGTCGCCATCTTGGATTCGGGGGCCTGGAGGATAGGAGTCCCCCGCAGCAGCGCTGCACATTGCGCTGCCGTGGGGGGCTCAGGGAAGCACGGAGGGAGCCCCCTCCCTGCCGATGCTTCCCTTTAACTCCCGGTACACCGCGATCGCGTTTGATCGCGGTGTGCAAGGGGTTAATGTGTCGGGGGCGGTCCGTGACCGCCCCTGACACATTGTGCCGGGTGTCAGCTGTGATAATCAGCTGACACCCGGCCGCGATCAGCGGCGCTCACCACGTGGGCGCCGCTGATCGCGGTAGACGTACTATCCCGTCCCCGGTCATACGGGCCCGGGTACCGTGGACGGGATAGTATGTCTCATGTCAGGAAGGGGTTAATACTTTTTCACTAGCTACATGTGAATTAGAATTCTATACTTGTGCATGGAGCACAATAGAAGCAGTGCACAACACGTGCCCTGCTGGCTTTCTTTATGGACCTCAGTAATGTCCAAAAAAGAAAAAAAAAGTTGGAAGGTAAATTTAACAGCTACACTGGACAGTAGCTCACTATACTATCTGACTGATATACAACCACTTATCTAACTAGCTAAAATATGGGATACAGCAGGCTTTTTCACTTTTACCCAGTGAAAAATATTAATTTGAATGCTATACTCATTCACAGAGCACAATAGAACACGTGCACAACACGTGCCCTGCTGGCTTTGTCTGTGGACCTCGGTAATGGCCCAAAAATAAAATCCGGAAGATAAATTTTACAGTCACACTGGACACTATCTAGCTACACTATCTGACTGATGTACAACCACCTAACTAACTAGCTAAAATCTTGCTGTTACAGTGTCAAAATGGTGCTAAAACAAGATGTCTGCTATTTATATAGAGAGGGACATGTGATTTGAGCAGCCAAAGACACAAGTCATTATGTCAGGACATTTTGGGTGTTTCCTGCTCCCTAATTGGCTAGACGCAATGTGCACACATAAAGTTAGGGGAAAAAAAAGACTGCTTATAAGAACGCCGTGCCTCTGAGCTCTGCCCCCTCCTCTCTTCATCAATCATGTGCCAAATGCTTATGTTACACCACCATTATTGTTGCTAAAGTGCTGAAAATATTTTTGCTGGAATGCAAATATTTTTCCGCACTTTTACCGAATGTTAACGATTTTTACCCTTTTTTTAAAACTTTGCTCATGTTTCCGATCACGAATCCGAATGTACCATATTCGTGCCGAATTTATGTTTGGCGATCGATTTCCGAAAAAAAAAAATTACCCATCACTAGTTATATACCACGGAAATGTACCACAGAGCACCTAATCCTGTATGAATGAGTTATCGAATCTATAACATTTTTCAACACTTTTTGGACTGTTATATAACACATAAATGTACCACAAAGCATGTAATACTGTGTGGATGAGTAGTTGAATGTAGAAAACATTTTCAGTGCTTTTTTGGAGTGTTATAAATCACCAAAATGTACCACAAAGCATGTAGTATTCTATGGATAAGTAATTTAATAGAGAAAAATTTTACAGTGCTTTTTTGTACCACAGAGCACATAATACTGGATGGATGAGTAATTGAATCCAGAAAAAAAATCAATGCTTCTTTGGACTGTTATATGTCATAGAAATGTATCACAAAGCACATAATAATGTAGAGATGAGTGATTTATTTAATCCAGACAAATATCTCAATGCTTTTTAGAGTGTTATATACCACCCTAATGTCACAGAAGTTAAGTAACTAATACTCTATGTTGGACTAATTGAATAAAAAAACAAAAATAATGCCTTTATTCAGTGTAATATAGCACACACATGTACCACAAAGCACTTAAAACTGTATGGATGAGTAATTGAATACAGAAAATGTTTTCAAAGCTTTTTTGTAGTGTTATAAACCACCACAATGTACCACAGAGCACGTAGTACTGTATGGATGAGTAATTTAATTAAGAATATTTTTTCAATGCTTTTTGGAGTGTTATATAACACAGAAATGTAACACAGAACACGTAACACTGTATGGATGAGTAATTCAAAGAAGAAACATTTTTCCACGTTTTTTGGAGTGTTATTGTATATACCACCAAAATGTACCACAAAGCACGTAATACTGAATTCATAAGTAATTGAATCCAGAAAAATTTTACAATGCTTTTTTGCAGTGTTATATACCACCAAAATGTACCACAGAGTACATAATACTGTATGGATGAGTAATTGAATCCAGCAAAAAATTTCAACACTTTTTTTGAATGTTATATACGAATGTTGAATGTTGAATTTTGAATGTTATATATCGTAACATTGAAATGTACCACAAAGCACATAATACTGTATTGATGAAAATATAGTCAATTCCACCACCCCCCAAAGCAATAAAATGTGGTAAAGTGCAGCAGATACAGTGGGGAAAGTGTTTGATCTCTTGCTGATTTTGTAAGTTTGCCCAGTGGCAAAGACATGAACAGTCTATAATTTTAAGGGTAGGTTAATTTTAACACTGAGAGATAGAACATCAAAAATAAAATCTAGAAAATCACATTGTATAAATGATATAAATTTATTTGAATTTTGCAGTGAGAAATAAGTATTTGATTACACTGGCAAACAAGTCTTAATACTTGGTGGCAAAACTCTTGTTGGCAATCACAGCAGTCAAACATTTTTTGTAGTTGATAATAAGGTTTGCGCACATGTCTGGAGGAATTTTGGCCCACTCCTCTTTGCATATCATCTCTAAATCATTAAAATTTTGAGGATGTCACATGGCAACTCTGAGCTTCCTCCATAAGTTTTCTATGGGATTAAGGTCTGGAGAATGGCTAGGCCACTCCTTAATGTGCTTCTTTTTTAGTCACTCCTTTGTTGCCTTGGCTGTATGTTTTGAGTCATTGTCTAGCTGGAAGACCCAGCCACGACCCATTTTTAATGTCCTGGTGGAGGGAAGGAGGTTGTCACTCAGGATTGTACATGACTCCAATTATTCTCTCACTGCTGCAGAGATGTAGTCCTGTGCCCATAGCAGAGAAACAACCCCAAGACATAATGTTTCAACCCCCAATGCTTGACAGTGGGGATGGTGTTCTTTGGGTCATAGGCCGCATTTCTTTTCCTCCAAACACGGTAAGTTGAGTTAATGCCAAAAAGCTCAATTTTTGTCTCATCTGACCACAGCACCTTCTCCCAATCACTCACAGAATCATCCAGGTGTTCAATGGCAAACTTTAGATGGGCCTGCACATGTGCCTTCTTGAGCAGGGGGACCTTGTGGGCACTGCAGGATTTTAAACCTTTTTGGCGTAATGTGTTAGAAATGTTTTTTGGTGACTGTGGTCCTAGCTGCATTTAGATCACTAACAAGTTTCCTCTGTGTAGTTTTAGGCTGATCTCTCACCTTCCTCATGATCAAGGATACCCCACGAGGTGAGATTTTGCATGATACCCCAGATCGATGTCTATTGACAGTCATTTCTATTTCTTCCATTTTCTTACTATTGTACCAACAGTTGTCTACTTCACACTGAGCAGCTTACTTATGGTTTTGTAGCCCAGTCCAGTTTGTGTAGCTCTATGATCTTGTCCCTGACATCCTTATAGAGTCTGACTAATTAACTGAGTCTGTGGACAGGAGTCTTTTATAAAGGTAATTCTTTAATGCAGGTAACGAGTTGATTAGGAGCTTCTAACTGGTCTGCAGGAGTCAGAACTCTTAATGGTTGGTAGGGGATCAAATACTTATTTCTCACTGCAAAATGCAAATAAATTTATATAATTTATACAATGTGATTTTCTGGATTTTATTTTCGATATTCTATCTCTCAATGTTGAAATTAACCTACCCTTAACATTATAGACTGTTCATGTCTTTGTCAGTGGGCAAACTTACAAAATCAGCAAGGGATTAAATACTTATTTCCCCCACTGTATATATTTAGCAAAGGACTGCAAACCCTAAGCCCTGCATGGAGACTGTATTCTGCCATTCTCCCTGCTCCTACAACTGTTCCTCCCTAGGCTAAATGCAGAACGTATCTGATATAAACAGCAAAGCACAAATTTAGACCTTACAATGGCTGTTAGTTTGATGGTTCAGAATCAGCACCAGTATCAAAGCTAGGGGACTCTGATTAATTCAACTGTGCACACTCAGCCCTGGAGAAGCACGCTATCCCTCCCTGAGGTGTTAAATGGTGTCAGTGTGCCGAGCATGGTGACAACTTCTGATGATGTCATACAGCCAACCAGTTACAGTAATGCCACTACCAAGAGAGCTGCAGCATTAGATTGACTCGTAGGCAATTCCTGTAGGCTTATTGGCTGTGTAACAGATTGCAAACATGCGGCCAGGGATTCGGGTTTCAAATTCGAGCACTGGTCAATGCCTGATGAGTGCTGAGCACTCAGATGCTTGAGTAATATCCAGGTATCACCGAGCACGTTCACTCATCCCTATTCTACACTCATAAAGGCTCTGCACACAGTGCAAAGCCAGAAAAAAAAATATAAGGAGGGTCATCCATACTCCCTTGAAGGCAACACCTGGAAGAGCTCATTCAAATATGGAAGATTACAAACATTTCATGTGCTGCTGTCATCTGATGGTGTGGAAAAGTCAGGGCTAATCCAGGCTTGGTTAATTTTTAAAGACAAAAATTTGTAAATCTGGGTGGGAGTAATATGTCCCACAGGGCACTGACAACTGTAACAATATCGAAAAAAGAAAAAAGTGCTAAGACAAAGTAAATTAATTAGATATTTATTTAATTGAAAAATAATTTTATTGACACCATTGTTAAAAAAACACAAGCAAAAATTCCAAAATTTGCAGACACACAAACAAAAAAGCTGGGAGGGTGAGAAATGCGCTGAGACTGTGGGGACCCTGAGAGTTATAAAATGCTGCTAAATAAATTGTAATACACTGGATGACAAAAGAGTATGATAATACTATGTACAGTGGGGAAAAAAAGAAAAGTATTTTGTCAGCCACCCATTGTGCAAGTTCTCCCACTTAAAAATATGAGAGAGGCCTGCAAATGACATTATACAGTAGGTACAACACAGCTATGAGAGTCAAAATGAGAAAACAAATCCAGAAAATCACATTGTCTGATATGGCAAGATTTATTTTGCAAATTATGGTAGAAAATAAGTATTTGTCACATAAAAAGATGCACGATTTCTGGCTCTCACAGACCTGTAACTTCTTTAAGAGGCTCCACTGTCCTCCACTTATTACCTGTTGTAATGGCACCTGTTTGAACTAGTTATCAGTATAAAAGACACCTGTCCACAACCTCAAACAATCACACTCTAAACTCCACTATGATGAAGACCAAAGAGCTGTCAAAGGACACCAGAAACAAAATTGTAGCCCTGCACCAGGCTGGGAAGACTGAATCTGCAATAAGCAAGCAGCTTGGTGTGATGAAATCAACTGTGGGAGCATTGATAAGAAAATAGAAGACATACAAGATCACTGATAATCTCCCTCGATCTGCAGCTCCACACAATATCTTACCCTGTGGGGTCAAAATGATCACAACAAAGGTGAGCAAAAATCCCAGAACCACACGGGGTGACCTAGTGAATGACCTGCATAGAGCTGGGACCACTGTAACAAAGGCTACCATCAGTAGCACACTACGCCGCCTGTGACTCAGATCCTGCAGTGCAAGACGTGTCCCCCTGCTTAAGCCAGCACATGTCCGGGCCCATCTGAAATTTGCTTGAGAACATTTGGATTATCTAGAAGAGTATTGGGAGAACGTTATATGGTCTGATAAAACCAAAGTAGAACTGTTTAGCAGAAACAAAACTTGTGCTTGGAGGAGACAGGATGCTGAGTTGCAGCCAAAGAACACCATACCTACTGTGAAGCATGGGGGTGGCAACTTCATGCTTTGGGGCTGTTTCTCTGCAAAGGGACCAGGATGACTGATCCGTGTACATGAAAGAATGAATTGGGCCATGTATCACGAGATTTTGATTGCAAACCACCCTCCATCAGCAAGGGCATTGCAGATAAAACGTGGATGGGTCTTTCAGCATGATAATGATCCCAAGCCCACTGCCAGGGCAACGAAGGAGTGGCTTAGTAAGAAGCATATGAAGATCCTGGAGTGGCCTAGCCAGTCTTCAGATCTCAACCCCATAGAAAACCTTTGGAGGGATTTGAAAGTCCGCATTGCCCAGCGACAGGCCCAAAACATCATTGCTTTAGAGGACATCTGCATGGAGGTATGGGCCAACATGCCACCAACAGTGTGGGCCAACCTTGGAAGACTTACAGAAAACGTTTGACCTCTGTCATTGCCAACAAAGGATATATAACAAAATATTGAGATGAACTTTTGTTGATGACCAAATACTTATTTTCCACCATAATTTTGCTAAATAAATATTGCCAAATCAGACAAGGTGATTTTTTGGATTTGTTTTCTCATTTTGACTCTCATAGTTGTGGTCTTTCTATGATGTTAATTACAGGCCTCTCTCATCTTTTTAAGTGGGAGAACTTGCCCAATTGGTGGCTGACTAAATACTTTTTTTCCCCACTGTATATAGAGAAGTCTCTAATAATTCCACATGTAGACACCATGAATTAGGATCAGGGCCAGTTTTAGACAAATTGGGGCCCTAGGCAAAATTCAAAGTGGGGCCCCATGTCCATATAAAATACATACATGTTACGCCAATATCGGTGTCACCAGTGTTTTCAATCAGTGTGCCGTCCATGTGCCATCCGTGTTATTCCAGTATGGATAATGGAAATTACAAAGCTTCTCATATATTTTCCATGTTAGATAAGGACGGCACACGGACGGCACATGTATGATACACGGATGGCTCATGGACGGCACATGGATGGCATGTTTACATGGACCCATAGTCTTGTCTTGGCCCTTGTCATCTGTGCTGCTAGTGTAGGAGGAGAGGCCTCCGCCGAGTACCCGGGCCGGAACCGAGAGGACCATCTTCCAGGTTCCTGGGGTATCTGTTTCCAGGGAGCAGAGCTAGGGGATGGACTGCTGAGGCTGACAGAGCAGTTGGGGGAGGAGTCCAGAGAAGAGGGGCGGAGAGGGCCAGCAGAACTAGGGAGAAGGAGGTGAAGACTTGGGGAGGGCCAGAGAGCGAGAGCCATGAGCAGCTTCCATAGAGGAGGACAGCGACAGGAGGGAGACTCTCGGTGGACCGCAGGGAGATGGCGCCGAGCTTACCGACAAAAGAAGATTGCCGCCTCACTCCTGCTCTCGGCTGCGGCCTACTCGCAGCCGTCCGCAGCCGACGCTGCCTCACTCCAGCTCGCGGCTGCGGCCTCCTCGCTGCTGCCCGCAGCCACCACCGCTTCACTCCTGACCACGGCGGTGACTCCTCCTTTGCCGCCCGCAGCTGCCACGCCCCGCTCCAGTCCGTGGTAGAGACTGGGCCTGTGCCCGCTGCGGATCCTCCAGTGCAGCCTCAGACTGCGCCTGTGGCCTATCAACCGCCACTTATCACCGCCGCTGCAAGTCCCTGACAGGGTGTTGTGGCCTCCACTCTCCCACTCCTAGGCGGTATCCCGCTGCATCCGCTGGGGGACATCCTGCCAAAGAACTCTCCACAGGCCTGTTGTGCCCCTACTCCTCCGGGGCGTCGGAACGCCCAAAGACTGCGCCAGATCTTCAGCGGCTGGGCCCAGTGGCTGCAACGCAGACACACTGTGGAACTGAACGCCAAGGGACGTCAGGACGGATAAGTGATACATAGTGACTAAGGACCAGTAGTCCGCCATTCCACGGCCATATAGTGACCGGTCTTTGCTGGATTAGTCGTGTTCTCCCAATCCTTGTTTATGTGTATTGGCTCCCTGCGAGGACAACTACTGTTATTCTGTTGGTTGCGTAACAATAGCCCTAACGGCACTTATCTATAAAAGTTGACGTTTAAAGTCATTTCTGTCTCGCGTCTCGTCACTGCATCCTGCGTACCTGCTATTACCACACTGGAAAAACACGGACATGAGTGCAGCACCGTAGGTCAAGTAGGGGACACGTGGAATCTGTGAAAACCGTGATACACAGTTGTGTGAAGGGGGCTGTAAAGTCACATAATAGAAAACATTAGCAGAGTTGCCATATTTTTCTACATCCTACCTCATAAACAGCAGAATAAAAAGTGATTAAAAAAAGTCCTACATGTCCCCCAATCTACTCTGCTATATCCCCTCTGGCTCCGTGGCCGATGGTTTAGGGTCCATGATGGTTATTATTCACTTTGCAGCTATAATATAAGGTGAAGCCACAAGAACCCTGCAGCCTAGTGCTAAGACAGACGGAGACCCCCGGAGCCACAAGACCACTGCAGCCCAGTGCTGAGACTGGCAGAGACCCCTGGAGCATCAGTGCTGGAACCGCAGGGGATTTATCATTTCATGCTACTTATTTTTACATTCTCAGAAAACCCCTGTAGTGTCTGTTCACACGCACTATTTTTGCTGCGGATAAATCTACAGTGTTGGCAGGAAATATTCAGCATTTTTCCAGCCTTTTCATGTGCATTTTTGTGTCTCATTCAATTGTATAGGGTAAAAAACGCTGCAGAAATGCTGAAAGATGACAGCAACAGATTTATAAATAAAAAAGAATGTCTTCTGGCCGGTGTCCCTATCTGGCTGCTGCACTGGGACAGTGTGGAATAGTATAGTAGACTGCACTATCCACACAATATTATATTAAGCCCTGTTCACACTGTGCTTCTGCAGTGCGTCTGGGGGCTATGCCTGAATCCCCCTAAAATAGGATTCACGTAAATCTCAAATGGGGCAGAGACAGCACTGACACAAGCAGAGGTCAAATGAATTTATTTTTTTTCTGAAATTGACCGTCTGATTTATTTTCTTAGGCCAGGTGCACACGATCAGGAATTGGCATCGATTTGGACGCAGCACATGTCCGCTGCCGGCTATTGAATGCAGGTGACTCCACATGTGATCACTGAACCGTGCAGATTCACTGTGTCCAATACATTGTACGGGTGACATTCATCGCGTCTCCGCAAGATAAATAGACATGTTGCGATCTGGAAAGACGTGCCCCATGTCCGTCTCTGCGAGTGAGCCGCGGGCATCTGTGGACACATAGTGGGCATGGGAACTCAGTTGGCATGACCTTGACTGCTTTATGATTTGTGCATCACTAAACAGCATATCCTCCTGTCCCTCTTGGAACGTGCAGGTTGCGAGGCAACAATTAAGAAATAATGATATAAAGAGCTCCTAGGTGTGTCCTAGTGTGGGATTACTGCTTTCCTGGAACTCAACACAGTGGGAGGAAGGAGGATAAGGTTGAGGATGAAATGCTTCAGACTCTAGAGTGGTGAAATTGGACAGTGTGGAAGACTGGGTGGTGCTGGCAAGCATGTTGAAAGCATTATCTGCTATCGAACCTTGCATGCTTCCTTGCATCATCCATGCAGTCTGGTCAGCATCGTACTCCTGCGCAGGTGTACTTATCTGCCCTGTTGAGGGCAGAGCAAAATACTGCAGTGCGCAGGTGCCAGGCAAGGTTAGAGAGTCCCAGCGCCTGCTCACTGCAGGACTTTGCTCTGCCTTCAACAGGGCAGATAAATACACCTGCGCAGGAGCGCAATGCCAAGGAGTCTGTGTGGATGATGTAGGGACGCGTCATCCACACGAAGCAAGCTGGAGGACGGCATCACATGAAGATGGAAAGTGTCAGACCAAGCAGAACAACACCCCTCGGACCTGACCGCCCTGCAGGTGAGTATAACAAAAGTTATTTTTCAGTTCTTCTAGGTCGGGTTGGGGGCAGATATACAGCATTATGAAATGCTGTATATCAGCTCTGAAAGGTGGTGGCCGTACCTCATATAGCCTTCCTCACAGACTGTATAACTCCCCTGTCCACAAAATGGCTGCTGGTAGAGAATGTAGCCAGACCAGTTCAAAATCATGCCCCAACACATTGTTAAAAAGAAACATATTGTGGCCAACCACTTTCCGCTACATGACATACCAGTATATAATGCTGTGGGAGCAGATGTATGGAGCTAGCTCAGGAGCAGATCCTGTTCCACACACATCAGATGCCAGCTGTGTTACATAGAATAGTTTCTAAGGCTACTTTCACACTTGCAATGCACAGACCTGCGTTGGTCTGCGCACGGCCGCTGCTAAGCTCCGTCCCCTGCCGCACCTCCTCCTGATAGCTCTGCCTATTGGCGCATGACGCTGCATGCGACCTGTGCACCCTATCTTTAGCATTGGGTACGCAGGCCGTGCGCAGGTATACGTCTTCCGGTGCATGCGTCCTTATGACGGTGCGCCGAGCGCACCAAAATGCAACACGGTGCATTTGGTGCAGGTCGGCGCACCGTCAAAAGGATGCATGCACCGGAAAATGCATACCTGCGCACGGCCTGCGTACCCAATATTAAAGATAGGGTGCGCAGGTCTCATGCAGCGTCATGCGCCCATAGGCGGAGCTAACAGGAGGAGGTGCGGCAGGGGGCGGAGCTCAGCGGCGGCCGTGCGCAGACCAACGCAGGTCTGTGCAATGCAAGTGTGAAAGTAGCTTAACAGCAGCAATTGGAGTTAAGCTCCGATTGCTGCTTTTAACCCTTTAAATGCCATTGTCAATCTCAAAGTAAACTAAGTAATCACCGAGGCACACTGCATACAAGGCATACACAAAAACTTCAATATTATTCTGACTGCTCATTTCCATATAATAAGGTGAACAGAACTGGTGATATCATGTCTACAAACCCCATTCTGGTATACATGCTCGATCGCCAGGACTTCATGTAGCTGTTTCAAATAAATTATCAGTGTCCTTAAAATGCAGATACTGTAGCATACAGCAGTGGTGTTGCAGGAATCTCTGATCGGCACCCTGCTCTGAAGATTGGTGCCTTCTTTGGTACGCAAGTATTGTGAAGATTGTACCATTAGCTTCATTCATGGGAATGCAAAGAGGCAAGCCTCTTGTTTAATTGCTGGGGTACAGTATAGCTAATTATAGATTTAGTAGCAGGGTAGCTAATTAAATTTATTAAAGAAATTCAGTCACCAGGCACAGCGTGCGTTTCCCCCGGGGTCCATTATTATATGGTCATAGACAGTGGATGATCACATGTTAACTCACCGGTATATACTATATACTTTGCGTCATGATCCCAGTGCAGGTTTTTGAGCTGCATGTCAGGGGTTAATGTCTGGAGCTCAGTGCAGGTTTTGACCTGCACACCTGGGGTTAATCATTGTGGCCTCTTTCTGGTTCTGGGAGAGCTTCTTAAACCCTTGGGAAGCTCCAATCCCTGCCAGTTATACTTTTGCCTTTGGCCGAGTGTGCTGACCTCTGTGTGCCTGTTCGTTGCTATAGCTTGTTTATATGGTTCTGACCCGGTTCTGTTCCCCGTTGTGAGTTTGCCTGTTGATTCTGTACTGTGCTATCCTCTCTGTGTATGACTCTGTGTATGACTCATTGCCTGTGACCTGACTACTCTCTGCTCGCCCCTCTGGTACCTTGCAGCTATCTCTGTGTATGACTCATTGGCTACGTCCTGGCTATCCTCCCTGTCTATGCCCCTTGGTAACTTTGTCTCGCAGTTACCCTGCTAGGAGTTCTCTTGCAGCTCCTAGCTCTGTGGAGTTTAGGCCACGCCCCTAGCAGTCACATGCTTCAGGTCCTGCGGCTCTGAAGTACGCATCTACTCGGCTGCTGCCCGCTCCACAGGTATCTTTGAGCACAGTTCACTTTACTCAGGACACGCGCACTGGCTCAGTGAGCAAGTTCAGTGCGGTGTTTCTGACACTTTGTTTATTCCTTCATCATGTATATACATGTTGTCCTATGAGTGGGACTTTTTTT
Source organism: Dendrobates tinctorius (assembly GCF_039654945.1). NCBI lineage: Eukaryota > Metazoa > Chordata > Amphibia > Anura > Dendrobatidae > Dendrobates > Dendrobates tinctorius. The sequence continues at coordinate 54,886,614 of NW_027361675.1, forward strand.
CACTATTGGGGTTCCTACAGTAGCTCATCCACCAAATTTGTACTTGTATCTGTATATTGCAAATTTATGATATGCTTTTTATACTTTGTACTTAATAAATTTTATATTTTAAATCAACCAGTGTTAGAATGTCATTCTTAGGCTAGTTTCACACAATGTGTTGCATTTTTGTGCACTGGGCGCTGCGCCAAAAGGCCGCAGCGCCAGCAAAATCATACCAGTGCACGGTCAGCGTACCCAACGCTAAATATAGGGTACACTGATCGCATGCAGCGTCATGCGATCCTAGGAGGAGCTGACCAGAGGGGGCGCGGTCGAGGTGGAGCTAAGCGGCGGCCCTGCGCTGCACCCGAGAACGCTAGTCTGAAACGAGCCTTAGCACATTTTTTGTTTTGGGTTTTCCTATGTCTTTCAGTGCCGTCCGGTACACCTTACTCTTACTCAGGTTTACAATTTTTTGGCGCTTAAAAATATTGCAGATTTTATTCAAGGACTTATGGCTGCAAATACAGAAACTTATCTCCTGTGGGTACAAATGATAGAGCATGTGGAAATCATTTGATAGATTGTTAGTGTAAGGAGTGAGATAGAATTACCTCCTTGCTTCCCTTCCTCTAACTGTCTTCCATCTGTTCATATTTACATATGCTAATGTTGATAATGTCTATGATAAATATTTGCGGTACTACTACATAGTCAGATGTATTATCGCTCACATTTATGGTACTGCCACATTCATACATGTGTTACCATTCTTTAGAGAACTGTATTATATTGTGTTGTGTTCCTTTAGTGTAATACTGTACATAATATATGTGATGTGTACTAATGTTCATGTACAGATTAGACGAGGTTAGGCCAGGAAGGAAATGGGGAGCAGTATAGGACTGTCTGGTCCGGGCGTGAACTGCACAGAAGCGACAGCAATGCAGGGAAAGATAAGAAAGCAAGTGAACCCCATGATGTGCCAACTGTGGATGTAATGTGAGAAGTATTAAGTAAAGAGAATGTTCAAGTTATCCTGGACTGTGTCTCCATTATTGGGGGTCCCCTGTCGTCTCCCGGGAAGTGCCCGGGGGAACCTGAATTTAGAGATGCAAGTATGCTGAGAAGAATACAATTTTCTGTAAGGGAAGGTCGGGACACAGATGCTGCGGTATCTCTGGTCATGACTACAGTCCTGGCCTCCCCTTACATTTGGCGTAGTGGCAGGATGTGACTACCTCGCCGTGCAGGGAACCCGCTGAAAGAAATGATGATGAAGATGTGTGTGCGACTGCTGTGACCCTGGAAGATGACCGGGAGAAAGAGCAAGTAGTTGCTGTGCTTGAAGAATATTTTGTGAAAGAGCCACTGGATTTGCCTACTGCCATTTTTGTAACAACACCGAACTTGACTACTGAATTGAACTTGACTGACTGGAAAAGAAAATCTAACATCTCTACTGAGACCAAGATGGTGGCGGTGAGATTGGCAGGAGATGGAGAAGAAGCAAACAATAACGAAAACCGTGTCCTTCGTGGGCGTTGCCGTCGTCTCCTCGCGCCAGAACCTGCCTGTCAGTATGCCCTGGTCCGCCCCTGGTGGGTGCAGATGAAGAGGAGGAAACCTCGCCCCCTTCCACGGACCAGCAACGGATGGGAGGAGCAGCTGGAGGTGGACTCACCTGGAAACCAGTGGAGCTCAGAAGAAGACCCCGGAAGAAGCTGTACAGCGCCATTTTGTGAACTTGAACCGGCCACGATGCAGCACTCTTGCACCCGTAGCTGCCAGGGCATGGGCCACATCAAGTGGAAGTGGTGGAAAGAGAGAGCGAGAGTTCAGCCTCCTGCGACCAGCGAGGAATCGGCGGAAGTCCCCATCTGTCTGCCAGTGGAGTTGCGTCGGCCACGGAGTATCCACCTGACGGAGTTACCACCCATCCAGAGGTGGGATTCTTCAAGTGCGGAACCAGCGGTGCAGCGTTAGACCCGAGGATCGGGTGAACCGGAACCCCTACTGTTTGCTCAGCGGGAACCGGAACTGGCAACTGCCTAGGAGGAACCATGGCCGGAAGTCAAGAACGAACCGGCAATCCATTTGACCACCAAGCGTGTGAGAGTTGTCGCGGAGGGAGCCACCGTTCCAAGGAGTGCTACGACCACCTCGGCCCCATCGGAGCGGGTGAGTGTGCCCTTGTCCCAAATCCCTGAGAGACGGCCTTCCCCGCAAAATTCCATCCTGGAAGCCGTCATCCACCCTCATGTTCCCATGGGGGAGCCAGTCCTCTAGGCCCAGCCGTCGGAGGTTCACCCTACCTCCCATTCATCGACAGCGCTGGGGGCCACACACTCCAACCCAGCAGCAGAGGGTCCCTTCCCCACTCCCAGGCAGGCCACCTGGGTAGAAGGAGTGATCCATGAAAAGAAACAGTGGGAGAGGGAGGTCTGGATGGGGCTGTGGCAGCCTGGTGGGATGCTGTGGCAGGGCGGCGTACCAGCAGATGGTTGGTATATACTGACACTGACCGGGGCTACAGCTTTATCCAGGAAGAAGGAACAGACGTCATAGTGTACGCCAACATGGCGTCCGTCAAGTTTTGGAAATTGCTAAAAAAAGAAGACTGTGTCCCTTTCTTCAAGGAGGACTGTCCTCATGGGTATTATGCGGTTGCGGTTACCCACTACGACAAGGACGACATGGGGCTCTTCCCGGAGTCTGTACCGGCTCAAACATCAGCCGGTATCCGGGAGTCTGATGACGCTTATTCTGCCACCGATATACGTGGATGAGATGTGTCTGAGGGATGTGATCACAAATCTCTATATAAACAATGGCGGATAGCGTTACTCGCCAGCCTGTGCTCCCAATCCCTATCAGCGGCGTGTGGTGGTCCGGAAGGATGATGCAGTGATGAACTCAACAGGCTTTATTTACAGTACCTTGATGAGATGAGATGTCAAGGAAGATGAAGAAATGGAGATGAGGTAGGAGTGAGGATTGTAGGTTAGAGCTGTTATAGAAGCACCAGATTAGAGATGATAGGAGCTCCAGGTTGGAGGTAGCAAGAGAATCCTTTCTCCAGCTCTGCAGCGCATGTGTGTTACAAGATGGCCCGGAGTACAAAACAGGAAACAGAATGAAAAAGATAGGAGGAGCTATAGACAGAGAGGTACTGTGACGTTCCAGGAGCAGACAACGTCTAAGAGTGGACCCTCTGGGTCACGGATCTGTAGCCCCTGGGCCGAGCACGCCAGGTGATGACCGACCCCTATACAGGGATCGTTAGAGGCAGGACCGCAGAGGTCAGAACCGCGACAGCCGGTACCAAGAGGGGCGGCTCACAGGAGGCACGGATAGGTGTATGGGAACTGGGTACCAGGAACCCAAGGAGTGTACACGGAAGTGCGCAAACTACAGATAGTGCAAAACAGGTAGCCGTGAGCACGTATGGCGTATAGCGAGTAATACGTCCGGAGGTAAACAAAGCAGGATGCATGCCAGGAGCACGACAGAGTACTGAATGGAGCAGCAGTCATGCCAGGAGGTGTTACAGAGCACAGGGACAGAGAGTAACAGGAGGTACGACAGAGCAAGGGACAGAGACAGGATACTAGAGTGTGCCAAGAGGCACTACTGAGCATGAAGCAACGTAAAAGTTCAGAGCAAGTGCTAGGAGCACAATAGAATACCAGACAGAGCAGAGGACCTGAGAACAGCGCACGGCCTGACTGGGACTAAGCCGACCCAGCCAGGTGGCACAACAATAATCAGGCACCTCCCATAGGGGAGGATGGCCTGATATAGCACATGACCAAGACAGGTTCCGGGTCAGATCCTAGCCAGAAAGCACATGACCACTACAGCTTCTGGGTCAGGTCCTCCATTACCCTAAAGGAAACTGACCCAGAGACAGCACTGACAGGAGCGCGCAAGCGCAAACGTGACATGGAGGAGCCCCTAGGACGAGAGCTGCGCATGCGCACCCGACGGAAGCCCTGGAGGGACCGCCGTACCGGAGGGAGTGATGTCGGGACCGAAGCCCCGCCTCCTGGTGAGCGCGGCATGACAGTGCCCCCTCCTTTATGCCCCCGCTCTCTAGAACTGGAAAATAGCACCTTGACACTAGGAGCGGGATCCAGACACTTCCTGACTGCATGAGGACTAATCAGATCCAGAGTCTCACAGCAAGAAAATTTGGTCTCCTGCCATACCCTGGAGGACTCCACAGACGGAGAGTCGGAGGCAGGTGCGCCCAAGACAGAACGAACCGGCAGAGGCACACTGACATGCTTGGATGTCGAAGCGGTGGTGCGATTACTGGAAGTTAATTCAGCCTTAAGAGGCGAGCTGTCGGAGGATGGTTGCTTGGGAACTTCCTTCTTGGCACAGAGCGGACAAGCAGTCACAATGTCTTTAACATCCTGAGCAACAGACGGCCACCAGTAGTAGTGGGATAAACGAGAGAGTGTCTTCTTGATACCAACATGGCCGGCAAACGGAGAAGAATGTCCCCAGGATAACACACCTTTACGGTTACCTTTAGACACGAAGGTCTCCCCCGGGCGCTGGGATGGCAACTTGACGGAAGCCACGGTAATTACCTTGGACCGGTTACTTGACAGATGTGGAGACTGATTCTCAGCCCCCTTCTCGACAATGTCACACGTCACAGAACTGTTGCTTGACAGATGTGGAGACTGACTCTCAGCCCCCTCCTCGACAATGTCACACGTCACAGACCGGTTGCTTGACAGATGTGGAGACTGACTCTCAGCCCCCTCCTCGACAATGTCACACGTCACAGACCGGTTGCTTGACAGATGTGGAGACTGACTCTCAGCCCCCTCCTCGACAATGTCACACATCACAGACCGGTTGCTTGACAGATGTGGAGACTGACTCTCAGCCCCCTTCTCGACAATGTCACACATCACAGACCGGTTGCTTGACAGATGTGGAGACTGACTCTCAGCCCCCTTCTCGACAATGTCACACGTCACAGACCGGTTAACGGATGGCGGACCTGTAACCGCCGAAGACGAGCAAGCAGGGTTCTTCAGAGGAACGGACAGCAGGCAACTCTTTTGACAGAACGGTCCCCAATGGAGTATATCTCCGGATTGCCAGTCCAGGGTCGGCCAGTGAGTTCATAACCAAGGAAGCCAAGAAGAAGGGTATGAGCCGAAGTCGGCAATACGTGGAAGGAGATTCGCTCCCGATGACATGTGCCAATCTGCAACTCTACTTCCTCAGTGACCTGGTTAACGGTGTCCTGCAAGGGCTTACCGTCGACCGGAACTACCGACCTAGGAGTCTCCAGGGATCTGACAGGAATCCGAAACTTCTTAACTGCCTCGAGACTAATAAAGTTACCCTCTGCACCAGAGTCCACAATAGCCTTCACAGTGCAACTCTCGGAACCGAACTTCAGGGACACAGGCACGGTAAGGGGTAAAGAGGTATCACATACACTAGAGGAGAGCTCACTTACCAGTCCCAGGCGGAGAAACTTCCCCGGCCTCTTGGGACATGAGCGTAGGAAGTGGGTGGCATCCCCACAATAGAAACAGAGCCCTTGTGCCTGCCTCTTCACAAACGCCATTGAGCTATCTGGAGACGATCCACCTGCATAGGCTCAGGTACCGGATCTACTGCGGATAACTCGGGTAACGGATGGAAAGAACTGCGCGTGGAAGAGAAGAGGTGGGAGACCCCTCTCTCTCTGGCTGACTCGCGGGTACGCTCCTGGTAGCGCAAATCAATGCGTGTCGCGAGATAGATGAGGTCCTCTAAAATGGTAGGAGTATCTCGGCCAGCCAGTTCGTCTTTGATACGGCTGGACAGACCACGCCAAAAGGCCCCTACGAGGGCATCATTATTCCAACCAAGTTCGGAGGACAAGGTGCGAAAACATATTGTGTATTGTCCCACTGTTAGAGTACCTTGAGGGAGATTAAAGAGTGACTCGGTGGTGGAAGCGAGGCGACCCGGCTCGTCGAACACCTTACGTAAGGTGTCCAAAAAGACGGAAAGCTGAGAGACGAGTGGGTCGTCCCACTCCCAAAGGGGATTAACCCATGCAAGGGCCTTCCCCTCTAAGTGAGAAACTATAAATGCTATTTTAGCACGATCGGTGGGGTAATGCTGCAGCAAAAACTCAAAATGCAAACGACACTGATTCAAAAACCCGAGACACAACACAGGGTCACCACCATACCGAGGTGGCTTACATAAGCGCGGTAGCGAGAGAGGAACCATGGCCTGGGCAGAAACGGATTGTATAGATAGGAGCCGATTATCTACCGACGACATATAGTTGAGGATCTGGGCCTGGGAGTCGCGTTGCTGCGCGAGTTCCTGCTGGAGACTGGACAACTGGGCAGCATTCCCAGGCTCAGAGGACTGTAAGGCAGATAAACAAGACTCCATGGACTTAAGAAACAACATAATTCTAGTTTGGTTTTCCCGGAGAAACGCCAGCTCCTTTTGGACGGAAGCCGTAGTACCAGCGGGGTCCATGGCCTGATTATACTGTGACGTTTCAGGAGCAGACAACGTCTAAGAGTGGACCCTCTGGGTCGCAGATCTGGAGCCCCTGGGCCGAGCATGCCAGGTGATGACCAACCCCTTTACAGGGATCGTTAGGGGCAGGGCCGCAGAGGTCAGAACCGTGACAGCTGGTACCAAGAGGAGCGGCTCACAGGAGGCACGGATGGGTGTATGGGAACTGGGTACCAGGAACCCAAGGAGTGTACACGGAAGTGCGCAAACTACAGATAGTGCGAGATAGGTAGCCGTGAGCACGTATGGCGTATAGCGAGTAATACGTCCGGAGGTAAACAAAGCAGGACGTGTGCCAAGAGCACGACAGAGTACTGAATGGAGCAGCAGTCGTGCCAGGAGGTGTTACAGAGCACAGGGACAGAGAGTACCAGGAGGTACGACAGGGCAAGGGACAGAGACAGAATACTAGAGTGTGCCAAGAGGCACTACTGAGCATGAAGCAACATAAAAGTTCAGAGCAAGTGCTAGGAGCACAATAGAATACCAGACAGAGCAGAGGACCTGAGAACAGCGCACGGCCTGACTGGGACTAAGCAGACCCAGCCAGGTAGCACAACAATAATCAGGCACCTCCCATAGGGGAGGATGGCCTGATATAGCACATGACCAAGACAGGTTCCGGGTCAGATCCGAGCCAGAAAGCACATGACCACTACAGCTTCCGGGTCAGGTCCTCCATTACCATAGAGGAGACTGACCCGGAGACAGCACTGACAGGAGCGCGCAAGCGCAAACGTGACATGGAGGAGCCCCTAGGATGAGAGCTGCGCGTGCGCACCCGACGGAGGCCCCGGAGGGACCGCCGTACCGGAGGGAGTGACGTCGGGACTGAAGCCCCGCCTCCTGGTGAGCGCGGCATGACAGGTATTATGGGAAAGTACCATAACAAAATATTACAGTGTCATACAGCAATGGCCAGTAGATGGCAGCAAAGTATAACAAATACAATAGATGATAAACTAAGGTACATAATTCTTCTAGCTAATTCATAGCAAAAAGAAACGAGTGTTTAGGAAAAATATGAAAACAATTTTATTGGAATACGTTAAAAATACATATTAGACAGAGTTTCCCACTATGCAGGGAACCAAGGGGTTAATCCAAGAATAAGCAGTACGAATAGTGAAGAACTAGCTGGGGGCCCTATTATGTAAAGAGCTTTTTTCTTAGTGGAGAATTTGCATTACATATACTAACATTGAAAAATATCACAGGAAGCTTGTATGTTGATATCATATATTTTCAGCTAGTTCTTCACTATTTGTACTGCTTATTCTTGGATTAACCCTTTGGTTCCCTGCATAGTGGGAAACTCTGTCTAATATGTATTTTTAACGTATTCCAATAAAATTGTTTTCATATTTTTCCTAAACACTCGTTGTTTCTTTTTGCTATGAATTAGCTAGAAGAATTATGTACCATAGTATTGCATCTAGAGTTACAGAGGTGTTATTGTTATATCCATAATTTTTCTTGGGGAATATTTGTGATAAGATGATAAACTAAGTCTATACCATTACATAAATGTCCATGTATGGCTAGTTTATTCTATCAGAATAAACTGAAACAGCACACTCCCCGTCTGAAATCCTTTGTTTTCACATATCAACAGTCTCGAATTGGGAGTGTTTACCTGAAGTACATGGAGGGATACCTCAACCTGTAAGATAAAAAACAATGCATGCAATGCGACAATAACATATTGTTTAACAAGATAGACAAATGTCTATAACGAGTTCCTGAAGTAATCCAAAGGATAACCCATCTTCGGATTGGAGTAGCCGTGCTAGGCCAAACTGTCTCCAACCCATTTGTAATCCAAAGGTCCAAGTTCCTTGGAAGAGTTCCTACTGATTGGATGGATAATCAATCCCCAACCAGTATGAGTAAGATAATGTCTGATATAGGCCTAATGAAGGATTTGGGGTCACCTTGTTTAGCAACTGTCACTTCTGCCTTGCGTACCTTGCCATCGTCAGTTGGAAAGGTTTTAGATATAAGTCCCATAGGCCATGCGTTTCTTTACTCCTTCTGGTCTTTCATGAGGACAATATCTCCTACTTGTAAATTTGGCTTTACTTGTTGCCATTTTCTTCGTTTTTGGAGAAGTGTCAGGTACTCCTTCTTCCATCTTTTCCAGAAACAATTAGCCAAATGTTGCACATGCTTCCACCGTTTCTGATATTTGTCACCTGACACAGAATCTTCAGGCGGGTTAGGAACAGTTCCAAGTTTCTGGGTGAGGAGAGTTGCCGGAGTGAGAATAGTAGGAGATTCTGGATCCATAGATGTGGGTACAAGAGGTCTTGAGTTTACTATAGCAGAGACTTCTGCTAAGAAAGTGTTCAAGGTCTCGTGAGTGAGTCTTGAAAGAGTTGAGTCCATCAGCATAGATTCCAGTATCCGACGAGTAATGCCTATCATTCTTTCCCATGATCCGCCAATATGGGAAGCATGAGGCGGATTGAAGACCCAGGTACAGCCACTGGTTGTCAAGAAGTTCTGGACTGGTGTTGAATTCGGTTGTAGTTCTCGACAGGCCCCTACAAAGTTTGTTCCACTGGTCCTCTGATGGAGAAGAATCGTCTTAGGGCATTAATGAAACTGGAGGAATCCATAGACTCTATCACTTCTATGTGTATTGCTCGTACACTCATGCACGTGAACAACACCGTCCAACGTTTACTTTCTGCATGTCCGCCTCTGGTACGATGTGCAGCGACTGCCCATGGACCAAAAACGTCCAAGCCAACATAGGTAAATGGAGACTCTGTGCTTGTCCTATCTGCAGGCAAATCAGACATCTGTTGTTGTTGCAGTTTTCCTCTTGTCTTATGACACTGAACACAATGATGAATTAAATGGGAAATCGGTCTCTTTGCTCCCACAATCCAGAGGCCTGCAGCTCTTAAGGCTCCTTCAGTGAAGTGTCTGCCTTGATGTTTGATTTTTTCATGGTAATGTTGTATTAATAAAGTGGTGATATGGTGATGACCAGGAATAATTAGAGGATTCTTTTCTGCCTCATCCAATTTAGCCTTGTTTAAACGACCACCAACTCTCAATAAACACCTCTCGTCTATTACTGGGTTTAAGTTGACAATGGGGCTGTTTTTAGTAACGTCGTTTTTTACGTATACATTCCAGTTCCTTGTGAAAAACATTCTGCTGCACATTGCGTATCACAAAGAGTTCACTCAGAGCAATGTCTGCTGCAGAGAGGGGCTTATTGCAGATATGCCAAACATGACAATCAGTGTTACTGTCCTTATTACGATAGCATTGTACAATGTGTACTAACCTTGCAATGGCACGAACCAACCTCGTCCATCTTGAGACGCGATCAAAACGCCGACAGTCCAAGTCAACCTTCTCCTTGAATTTGGTAATGAAGATGCTGACATCAGGACGGATCTCTGGGTCGACATCTGGATCCTGAAGGTTGAAGCTGTCTTCAACGGCAGTCTCTTCGCATTGGTCGTGAAGAAACCCTGGTCCTGTTAACCAAGAAGAGCATGCGAAGGCATCAATAGACACTGGTCTTGTAGCAAGGTCTGCAGGGTTAAGATGGGATGGGACATGCTGCCATTGCTGGGGCTTAGAGGATTTCCTGATCCTTTCCACGCAGTTACTGACATAGACGTAGAAGCGTGTCGTCTGGTTATATATGTAGCCCAGAACTACCTTACTGTCTGTGCAGAATTTTGTGTCATCCACGTGAATAGCTAGTTCGCTCTGTATGAAGTTTGCAATCTCTATGGCTAGTACAGCCCCACAGAGCTCGAGTCTGGGTATGGTGTGCTCGGGTTTAGGAGCCAGTTTAGCCTTTCCAACCAGAAATCCAACATGGGCTGCATTGTTAGAGTCTACAACCTTCAAGTAAGCGACAGGGGCAATAGCTTCAGTGGAAGCATCAGCCAATACATGAATCTCTTTCCTTTGACTCATAGCTAGGGATGCCGGAGTGTAACAACGTGGTATGTGTATCCTATCCAAGGCACAAAGAGATTCTCTCCACGACTTCCACCTTAGTTGTTGGTCCCCAGGGAGTGGTACATCCCAGTCCTTAATGCACTCTGAGAGTTGTCTCAGCAGGAGCTTGCCTTGTATAGTCAGGGGTGCGACAAACCCAAGTGGATCATATAGACTGTTCACCACTGACAGAACCCTGCGCTTAGTAAATGGTTTTTCCGCACCACTAACCTGAAAGCTGAAGGTGTCCTTTAGCAAGTTCCACCTCAGGCCTAGGCTTCTCTGTACTGGTGGATTGTCTGGGCCTAGATTCAAATCCCTAAATTCTGCGGCATGATCATTAGGGTGAAATGCCTTCATGACAACAGCACTATTGGAGGCAATTTTATGCAATCTTAAATGAGCTTTAGAAAGCATACCTTGTGTCCGTTTGAGCAGATCTATGGCTTCTTCCACTGTGGGCAGGGATTTAAGACCGTTGTCCACGTAGAAGTCCTTTTCAACGAACTGTTGGGCATCCTTCCCGAACTCTGCTGCGCCAGCGGAGGCGGTCCTTTGCAGGCCGTATGTAGCGACCGCAGGAGAAGGACTGTTTACGAACACGTGTACCTTCATGCGGTGTTTGACCATTTCCTTGTTGGTGTCGTTGTCTCGGTGCCATAGAAAACGGAGATAATTTCTGTGATCTTGTTGCACGACGAAACAATGGAACATTTGTTCGATGTCGGCGGTAATGGCGACCGGTTCCTTTCTGAATCTCATGAGCACTCCCACCAGGTTATTAGTCAGGTTCGGACCAGTGAGGAGAACGTCATTCTGAGATACGCCGTCATGTTTGGCGCTTGAATCGAACACCACTCTGATTTGTTTCGGTTTTCTTGGATGATATATTCCAAAGGAAGGTAGATACCAGCATTCTTCATCAGCTTCCAATGGTGGAGCTGGCTCTGCGTGGTCATTGTGAAATATCTTGTCCATAAAGGCTATGAAATGTTCCTTCATTTCAGGCTTGTTCCTCAATGTTCTCTGCAGCGAGATGAATCTAGATAAGGCCTGTTCCCTGTTGTTAGGAAGCCTGGTCATTGAAGCCTTGAAGGGTAAGGGAGCAACCCAGCGGTCAGATTCGTTTTTGAAGAATCTACTGTCCATCATTTTAAGAAACTCCTTGTCTTCTATGGATAAGGCGACTTTGTTGTCATCTTTTGTCGTGTGAAACACTGTTCTCCCTAAGTCATCACCGTAGGGAGTAGGAATGATGTCAGGCTCTTGGATGCAATCAGAGAACCTTACTTTCACTTCGTAGTGATGAGGGCATGGCTTAAAGTGAGTTGCACGACCATTTTGGAGCACATACGTTTTACAGGCGTTGACTTCGGATGCCTTGTGACTCCTATCCAAACATACATCGCCCACGATTACCCAGCCTAGGTCGAGTCTTTGGGCGTATGGAGCATCATCTGGGCCATTACATTGTTGGCGCACCTTGTGGACCTTCAGAATGTCCCTCCCGAGTAGGACCAGAATATCAGCATTCATGTCCAGAGGAGGGATTTCTTTAGTCAGGTGCCTCAAGTGGTGATGATGAAGCGTGGCTTCCGGAGTGGAAATCTCCTCCCTGTTATCAGGTATCTGGTCACATTCAATTAGGGTTGGCAAGGGTATATGCTCATTTCCCTTGATTGAAGAGACTATGTACCCAGAGGCTCTCCTGCCAGAAGTCTCAATACGACCAGAGCAGGTGTTGAGGGTGTATGGAGTCGTTTGTCCCTTTATATTAAAGATCTCAAAGAATTTGGGCCTTGCTAGAGATCGGTTACTTTGCTCATCTATTATGGCATACATTTTGGAGACCTTGTCGGGTGGTCCTTCTGGATAGACCTTAACCAGACATACCTTGGCACAGCATTTAGGAACAGTCCCTTCTCCACATACCTCAATACATGAGGAGGAAACAGCAGTTGCAGTTGGATCAGGAACTTGTGGCTCCCCGCCATGCATTTGAGCAGGATTGGATGTAGCAGAAGGTTGCGAGTTGTATGGAACTGGCGTGGGATGCAAGGTTGTGACGTGTTTATCACTGCTGCATTCAGTGCACTTAATGGCGGCCTTACAGTCCTTAGCGAGGTGGTCTGAGGAGGCGCAACACTTATAACATATCCCAAGCTCCTTGAGGGTATCTTTACGCTCCTGCAAAGTCCTTGCTCTGAATCCACGGCATTCTTTAAGTGGGTGAGGCTTTTTGTGGATAGGGCACATATCGTTACTGTCCATGACTTTAGGAGCAGCATTATTTGCTACACCTGCCTAGTGAAGGCAGGTGTAGTAAGTGGAACGTCAGTCTTTCTCACGGATACTGTGTTCCCTGAATCTCTACGTTTGGCAATGTTATCATACCTTGTAGATGATGATGATGCTGGTGGAGTAGGCTCAGTGAAGTCGAAGCTGGGATCATTCTTCCGAGCTTGGTCACTGATGAACCTGGAAAAATGTGAAAAGGGGGAAAGGACACATCATGCCACCTTTTACACCGTGAGCCGTGGTCTGTCCATTTCTCCTGCATGCTGTGTGGCAACTTGGACACTATTGGATTAACGCCATGAGCAGTATCTAGGTAGCTCAGTCCTGAGAGACGTGGGTCTAATTTTGCCAATTCTATTTCCTTTAGCAGGTTGTTCAGATCTTAAAGTTTTCTATTGTCCTTGTTAGTTATCTTTGGGAAAGTTTGCAGTCTTTTAAATAAGGCACATTCTATGGCTTCTGAGCTGCCGTAGGTTTGTTCCAGTCTCTCCCAGGCTGCAATAAGACCTGCATCTGAATAGTCCACATGAACTGCCCTTATTGTCTTTATGCACTCTGCTGATTCAGGGCCTAACCAGTTAACAAGCAAATCCAGTTGTTCTTTGCCAGTGAGATTAAGGTCTTGGATCACTGCTTGAAAGGTCGATTTCCAGGCTCTAAAATTCTCGGCACGATCATCAAACTTTGAGAGACTAATTTTACTAACTCCCAGCGAATCATGTATCTGGCGAAGTCAGACATGTCTGATCTCCCGGTCATTGCTGCAGGAGGAACTTGTGGTATCCTTAGGGGATGTAAGTTCTCTGGCTTATATGACTGCGACAAATCTGGACGAAATGATGCGGCATAAGGGTTAAACTGCGGTTTAGTCTCTATAGGTTCTGCTGGCTGTGGCCTAAATTGTGAGTTAGTGCTGGAAGTTACCTTGTCGGCAGTAGGTGGCGACATTTCTTGACTTGCGGGCGCATCCGTGTTAGAAACTGGAGGTGGTGCTGGTGCAGATGTTAAATGTCTTAGCACGTAGTTAGAAATGCGATCAGCTGAGTCCTCCATTTCTCCTGGAATAAGACAATCCGAATTATCTTCTTGTCCCAATGCTTGTTCAAGAACCTTCAGTTTAGCAAGGGCTGTTGCTTCTTCTCTTTCTGCTTGGAGTATTTTTAATTTCCTTTGAGCTTCCATTTTGTTTCTTTGAGCCTCCATCTCATTTCTTTGAGCTTCCATTTGGGCTTCTACTTCCACTTCAGCCTCCCTCTTAGCAAAGGAGCTTTTTACTCTAGCTTCCTCTGCAGCCGCACGGATCTCCTGTATCTTGTCGGACAATGTTGACTTCCTGGAGTGAGATGATCTGGAACAGAGAAGATGTGATTTTGGTCAATGTTGTGCGATGTGACCTCGCGTCTTGGAGGTGAGCGATGCGGAGTTTTGCTTTATGCTGGGCATCTCGTACTAATGAGGTCTTTCCTTGGAGAAGAGTTTCCCTTTCAGCTAGTTCTGCTGGGGCATCTTCCAAGTCACAGTTACTCAGGAATGTGATGTACCTTGCAGACAGTCTCTGGTAGCGATCATAGGCGGCAGATAAACTCTTCAATTTAGCGGTTAAAACTGCGGAGTCACTGTGAGAGCGTGGAAGAGCTGCTAAATAGTGATCAACTCTGCCCCATAAATGTTCTAGGTTATCATGGAACTCGTCTCTAGTAATCTCAAAGTTCTCTCTGGCCTTTTGTGTCGGCCTGGTTACACGTTTGGGTCGTACATCTTGCTCTGCAGTAAGTGCGGACTCTGCTCCTGCAGCATCTATGGTGTCAGGAACCTGATGTGCTTCACTTGCAGTTAGGTCCACGGTGCCTTTTGTGGACATGTTTTAGCTAAGATGGTGGACAGTTAAGACTTGCTAGCAGACAATGCATATATATACAACTGTAGACTTAGGTCTCTTGTTACTATTCTGCCACCGATATACGTGGATGAGATGTGTCTGAGGGATGTGATCACGAATCTCTATATAAACAATGGCGGATAGGGTTACTCGCCAGCCTCTGCTCCCAATCCCTATCAGCGGCGTGTGGTGGTCCGGAAGGATGATGCAGTGATGAATTCAACAGGCTTTATTTACAGTACCTTGATGAGATGAGATGTCAAGGAAGATGAAGAAATGGAGATGAGGTAGGAGTGAGGACTGTAGGTTAGAGCTGTTATAGAAGCACCAGATTAGAGATGATAGGAGCTCCAGGTTGGAGGTAACAAGAGAATCCTTTCTCCAGCTCTGCAGCGCATGTGTGTTACAAGATGGCCCGGAGTACAAAACAGGAAACAGAATGAAAAAGATAGGAGGAGCTATAGACAGAGAGGTAATATGGGAAAGTACCTTAACAAAATATTTTAGTGTAATACAGCAATGGCCAGTAGATGGCAGCAAAGTATAACAAATACAATAGATGATAAACTAAGAATATACCATTACATAAATGTCCATGTATGGCTGAAAGTCAATCAGAATAAACTGAAACCGCACAGCGCTACTATGGTGCAGTCTGCATCCTCTGCGGCTGAAGAGACGACATCTGTAAAGAAAGAAGCAACATGCGGTGCATGTCATTGAACTTAGTAAAATTAAAAAAAGGAAACAAATGTGTTATGCTTGCTGCATTCCTGTTGGAACTGCTGGGACTGTTCCACGTTCCTGTGGGCACTGTAGCCCTTGAAGAAGAAAACCGCACTTGTGGTAAGCGGGTGAAGTTCGGCCTTTGACAACGCTGAAGACGAAGCGTTTTCCATGTTGTTTGTGTTTTTGTGTGTGATTTCGGCCTAGAGGACTGCGAGCTAGGCAGATTGTATTGAGCCCATGGACTCTTTTTGTTTTTTGCTGTGCCCGTTGCGCCCATTATGCTGGAAAAAGGAGAGATTGTCTTCTTAACCGGAGACCACTGGAACAACTGTACTCCCTTCAAAGGAAGGGGGAGCTCCTCTCCTATAATTGCTGCCCCACTCATGGCAAGTGTATATATGAATTGTTCACTGCTATTGATGAAGGTCTCTAACTCCTGGAGGACTGGGAAGCAGGAATGTCACCTGTGCATCATGGACTGCGGTGCGAGTCGGATATGGCTTAAATTAAGCCAAGTGACTTGCGTTTTCTATGTTTAGGAAAATTTTAAAGTTTGAATCATTCCTTGGTCGAGGACGACCAAGTTCATAGAAAGAAGGAGTGTAAGGGTGTGAGAAAGAATTACCTCCTTGCTTCCCTTCCGCTAACTGTCTTCCATCTGTTGATGTTTGTATATGCTAATGTTGATAATGTCTATGATAAATATTTGCGGTACTGCTACATAGTCAGATGTATTATCGCTCACATTTATGGTACTGCCACATTCATACATGTGTTACCATTCTTTAGAGAACTGTATTATATTGTGTTGTGTTCCTTTAGTGCAATACTGTATATAATATGTGTGATGTGTACTAATGTTCATGTACAGTTTAGGGAAAGTAAGGTGCATCCTTTTGGGACATTAGAGGAGGGCACCTTAGTGTAATAGTTCTTATAGACAAGGGGAAGTGTAGTTCTTTTATGGGCCACTCGATGGGGGCATACTAGTGTGCACTATAGGTAGAGTTTATAGGATGGTTATAGAGGGTTAAGTGTAGGAGGGGCTGCCGGGTGGTAAGACAGGAGTTTCTAGGAAGTTAGGTCAGACGGTGCCTATTCAGGATCCATGTGGTATAAAATCCAAATGTTTGTCTGCAAGATCCTCTCTAACTAAGCAGCCACCGTTGAGAATTTCTCTCACATAATGGTTCATGACACATTTCATTCAGGGTTTCTTCACAACCACTATCAATTCTATAACTGCATTATACAACCTATCTATAATATAATGGTAGGAGCGTCACTCTGTCCGTAGCCTTGATAGACTGCGCAAGCGCGATGCACCTGCGCAGTCTGGTCCCCACAGAGTTACGCATCCGGGGATGAGGATTGTGGCCCAGGAGATCGCGTTATGGGTAAGCACTGAACGCATACCGTGATCTCCGGCACAACAACTTACCTATTCGGCATTGCCGCGGGGTCTCTTCAGGCCGAAGGCCGGACATGAATCCTCCATCGAAAATGGCACATGCGTATAGCACACTTCAGGAGCCATTTTGTAAGTTACGCATCCGGGCATGTGGACTGTGGCCCAGGAGGGTTGTGGAGCTGGAATTGGCACCTGTGCAGTTTGCACTTGATAGAATGGCGGTGCACGATGGGAGCAGCACATGACAAGATGGGGGTGCAGGATGGGAGCAGCACATGACAGAATGGGGGGTGCAGGATGGGAGCAGGACATGGCAAGATGGGGGTGCAGGATGGGAGTAGCACATGACAGGATGGGGACGCAGGATGGTAGCACCACATGACTGGATTGGGGCACAGGATGGGAACACATGACAGGATTGGGGCGCAGGATGGGAACACATGACAGGATGAGGGCACAGGAAGAGAGTAGCACATGACAAGATGGAGGCGCACAAAACAGAATGAGGGCGCAAGATGGGGGCTGGATGGGAGCAGCATATGACAGGATGGGGGTGCAAGATGGTAGCTGCACATGACAAGATTAGGGCGCAGGATGGAAGCAGCACATACCAGGATGGAGACCATGTACCAGTATAAATGCTCGCCACCTGGGCGTAAAACGGGTTCAATAGCTAGTAATATAGATATTCAGTACACAAACTAGGATGTACCTGGCCAAAGGACCCATGCCAACTCTTGTGAGTTTTAATACATTGTTCACAATCTGCTTTTATTGTAGATTCATATCTATTTTATAAAAAGGGTTCATTTGAAATAATCTTTCCCATAACCTCTTGGGCACATCATCTGGAATGAAGGAGCAGAAGAAAAGCCAAACGTTGGTTACAAAATAATTAAAGGAATCCTATAAATCTGATTTATGAAAGAGTTTGTGGATAAATAACACTGGCCATCATCCCAGAAATACCTTAGTGGTTGCATTGTTTCTTGCAGCTGTCTAAGCAAGTTCAACCACTGCGCTGATACTGCTCGAACTGAATTATTTGTCACATTTCCAGGTTTGTTGTTCATGACTTAAATCTCGGTGTCATCATAAATAGGAATACTTAGTTTTTTCCTTCATTTATTTCTGATTAACCCCTTAACCCCTTAATAGGGTAGTTTGCACGTTCATGACCGGGCCAATTTTTACAATTCTGACCACTGTCCCTTTATGAGGTAATAACTCTGAAAAGCTTCCATGGATCCCGGTGATTCTGACATTGTTTTCTCATGACATATTGTACTTCAAGTTAGTGGTAAAATTTCATTCAATTTATGCCCTTAACCCCTTCACCCCCAAGGGTGGTTTGCACATTCATGACCGGGCCAATTTTTACAATTCTGACCACTGTACCTTTATGAGGTCATAACTCTGGAACGCTTCCATGGATCCCGGTGATTCTGACACTGTTTTCTCGAGACATATTGTACTTCATGTTAGTGGTAAAATTGCATTCATATAACTTGCGTTTATTTGTGGGAAAAACGGAAATTTGGCGAAAATTTTGAAAATTTTGCAATTTTCCAACTTTGAATTTTTATGCCCTTAAATCACAGAGATACAGCACACAAAAAACTTGATAACTAACATTTCCCACATGTTTACTTTACATCAGCACAATTTTGGAACCAAAATTTTTTTTTGTTAGGAAGTTATAAGGGTTAAAAGATGACCAGCGATTTCTCATTTTTACAACACCATTTTATTTTTAGGACCACATCACATTTGAGGTCACTTTGAGGGGTCTATATGATAGAAAATACCCAAAAGTGACACCATTCTAAAAACTGCACCCCTTAAGGTGCTCAAAACCACATTCAAAAAGTTTATTAACCCTTTAGGTGCATCACAGGAATTTTTTTGAATATTTAAAAAAAAATGAACATCTAACTTTTTTTCACAAAAAAAATACTTCAGGTTCAATTTTTTTTATTTTACCAAGGGTAACAGGAGAAATTGGACTGCAAAAGTTATTGTGCAATTTGTCCTGAGTACGCTGATACCTGATATGTGGAGGGGAACGACTGTTTCGGCGCATGGCAGAGCTCAGAATGGAAGGAGCGCCATTTGACTTTTTCAATGCAAAATTGGCTGGAATTCAGATCGGACGCCATGTCACGTTTGGAGAGTCCCTGATGTACCTAAACAGTGGAAACCCCCTACAAGTGACCCCATTTTGGAAACTAGACCCCCCCAAGGAACTTATCTAGATATGTTGTGAGAACTTTGAACCCACAAGGGCTTCACAGAAGTTTATAACGTACAGCGGTACAATTAAAAAATCATATTTTTTCCACAAAAATGATCTTTTCACCCCAATTTTTATTTTCCCAAGGGTAACAGGACCCTAAAAGTTATTGTGCAATTTGTCCTGAGTACGCTGATACCCCACGTGGGGGTAAACCACTATTTGGGCGCATGGCAGAGCTCGGAAGGGAAGCAGCGCCATTTGACTTTTTGGCTGGAATTGAGATCGGACATCATGTCGCGATTGGAAAACCCCTGATGTACCAAAACAGTGGAAACCCCCCACAAATGACACCATTTTGGAAACTAGACCCCCTAAGGAACTTATCTAGATGTGTGGTGAGAACTTTGAACCCCCAAGGGCTTCACAGAATTTTATAACATACAGCCGTACAATTAAAAAATCATATTTTTTCCACAAAAATGATCTTTTCACCCTCAATTCTTATTTTTCCAAGGGTAACAGGACCCTAAAAGTTATTGTGCAATTTGTCCTGAGTACACTGATACCCCACATGTGGGGGTAAACCACTATTTGGGCGCATGGCAGAGCTCGGAAGGGAAGCAGCGCCATTTGACGTTTTTGGCTGGAATTGAGATCGGACATCATGTTGCGATTGGAAAACCCCTGATGTACCTAAACAGTGGAAACCCCCCACAAATGACACCATTTTGTAAACTAGACCCCCCAAGGAACTTATCTAGATGTGTGGTGAGCACTTTGAACCCCCCCAGTGCTTCACAAAAGTTTATAACGCCCAGGCGTGAAAATAAAAAATTTGTACTTTTTCCACAAACATGATCTTTTAGTCACCATTTTTTTATTTTCCCAAGGGTACCAGGAGAAATTGGGCCCCAAAAGTTGTTGTCCAATTTGTCCTGAGTATGCTGATACCCCATATGTGGGAGAAAACTACTGTATGGACACACGTCAGGGCTCGGAAGGGAAGTAGTGACGTTTTGGAATGCAGACTTTGATGGAATGGTCTGCGGGTGTCATGTTGCCTTTGGAGAGCCCCAATGTACCTAAACAGTGGAAACCCCCACAAATGACCCCATTTTGGAAACGAGACCCCCTAAGGAACTTATCTAGATGTGTTGTGAGCACTTTGAACCCCCAAGGGCTTCACAGAAGTTTATAATGCCCGCGCATGAAAATAAAAAAATCGTATTTTTTCCACAAACATGATCAATTAGTCCCCAATTTTTTTTATTTTCCCAAGGGTAACAGGAGAAATTGGACCCCAAAAGTTGTTGTCCAATTTGTCATGAGTACGCTGACACCCCATATGTGGGAGAAAACTACTGTATGGACACACGTCAGGGCTCGGAAGGGAAGCAGTGACATTTTGGAATGCAGACTTTGATGGAATGGTCTGCGGGTGTCATGTGCGTTTGGAGAGCCCCTGATGTACCTAAACTATTGAAACTCCCCACAAGTGACCCCATTTTTGACACTAGGCCCCCCACGGAACTTATCTAGATGTGTGGTGAGCACTTTGAACCCCCAAATGCTTCACAGAAGTTTATAACGCTCGGACGTGAAAATAAAAAAATCATTTTTTTCCTCAAAAATGATATTTTTGCCCCCAATTTTTTATTTTCCTAAGGGTAACATGAGAAATTGGACCCCAAAAATTGTTTTGCAATTTGATCTGAGTAGGCTGATACCCTACATGTGGGGGTAAAACACTGTTTGGGCGCATGGCAGAGCTTGGAAGGGAAGGAGCACCATTTGACTTTTTCAACTCAGAATTGGCTGGAATTGAGATCAGACGCCATGTTGCATTTGGAGAGCCCTTGATGTGCCCAAACAGTGGATACCTCCAATTCTAACTCCAACCCGAACCCCAACACACCCTTAACCCTAATCTCAGCCCTAACCCTAGCCCTAACCCTAACCCTAATGGAAAAATGGAAATAAATACATTTTTTTATTTTATTATTTTTCCCTAACTAAGGGGGTGATAACGGGGGGTTTGATTTACTATTTATGGCGGTTTTTATGTTTGGCAGCTGTCACACGCTAAAAGACGCTTTTTATTGTAAAAATAGTTTTTGCATCACCACATATTGAGAGCTCTAATTTTTCCGTATTTTGACCCACCGAGTCATGTGAGGTCTTATTTTTTGCGGGACGAGTTGACGTTTTTACTGGTACCATTTTCGGGCACGTGACATTTTTTGATCACTTTTTATTCCGATTTTTGGGACGCAGAATGAACAAAAACCAGCGTTTCATGAATTTCTTTTGGGGGGGGGTGCGTTTACACCGTTCCGCGTGCGATAAAATTGATAAAGCGGTTTTATTCTTCGGGTCAGTACGCTTACAGAGATATCTTATTTAGGTCTTTTATTATGTTTTGTCGGTTTTATGCAATGAAAACTATTTTATATAAAAAATAATTATTTTTGCATCGCTTTATTCTACGAGCTATAACTTTTTTATTTTTTTGCTGATGATGCTGTGTGGTGGCTCGTTTTTTGCGGGACAAGATGACGTTTTCAGCGGTACCATGGATATTTATATGCGTCTTTTTGATCGCGCGTTATTACACTTTTTGTTTGGCGGTATGATAATAAATCATTATTTTTTGCTTCGTTTTTTATTTTTATTTTTTAAGGGGTTTGCTAAAGGGGTTAACTAATGGGACAGTTTTATAGGGCGGGTCGTTACGGACGCGGCGATACCTAATATGTGTACTTTTATTGTTTTGGGTTTTTTTTACTTCTAAAAAATGGATTTATTTGGGGGAATATTTTTTTTTTTTTCTAATTTATTTGGCGATTTTTTTAAATTTATTATAACACTTTTTTTTTATTTTTTTTTTCACTTTATTAAATAGTCCCAGGTGGGACATCACTGTCCTGTGACAGATCGCTGATCTGTCACATCACAGATCACTGTGACAGATCAGCAATTTGTCACAGGCACTGCAGAAGGCTTCCTCATGCCTGCGCTTTGCAGGCACTGAGGAAGCCAGCTTCCTGCAGGCCCCCGAAGGCCCCCGTCGCCATCTTGGATTCGGGGGAGCCCCCCGCAGCAGCGTTGCACATTGCGCTGCGGTGGGGGGCTCAGGGAAGCAAGGAGGGAGCCCCCTCCCTGCCGATGCTTCCCTTTAACCCCCGGTACACCGCGATCATGTTTGATCGCGGTGTGCAAGGGGTTAACGTGTCGGGGGCGGTCCGTGATGATGCTGTATGGTGCCTCGTTTTTTGCGGGACAAGATGACATTTTCAGTGGTACCATGGATATTTATATGTGTCTTTTTGATCGCGCATTATTGCACTTTTTGTTTGGCGGTATAATAATAAATCATTATTTTTTACTTAGTTTTTTATTTTTATTTTTTAAGGGGTTCGCTAAAGGGGTTATCTAGTGGGACAGTTTTATAGGGCGGGTCGTTATGGACACGGCGATACCAAATTTGTGTACTTTTATTGTTTTTTTTTTTAATTCCAAAAAATAAATTTACTAGAGAATATTTTTTTTTTTTTTATTTATTTAGCGATTTTTAAAAAATTATTTTTACACTTTTTTTTTTTTTTAACTTTATTACATTGTCCCAGGGGGACACACCTGTCATGTGACAGATCGCTGATCTGTCACATCACAGATCACTGTGACAGATCAGCGATCTGTCACAGGCACTGCACAGGCTTTCCTCATGCCTGCACTTTGCAGGCATGAGGAAGCCAGCTCCCTGCAGGCCCCCTAAGGTCCCCGTCGCCATCTTGGATTTGGGGACCTGCAGTGATGGAGCCCCCCGCAGCAGCGCTGCACATTGCGCTGCTGTGGGGGGCTCAGGGAAGCACGGAGGGAGCCCCTGCCGATGCCTCCCTTTAACCCCCGGTACACCGCGATCATGTTTGATCGCGGTGTGCAAGGGGTTAACGTGTTGGGGGCGGTCTGTGACGGCCCCTGTCACATTGTGCCGGGTGTCAGCTGTCATAATCAGCTGACACCCGGCCGCGATCAGCGGCGCTCACCACGTGGGCGCCGCTGATCACTGTGACGTACTATCCCGTCCCTAGGAATTAAGTCCCAGGCCACATGGACGGGATAGTACGTCACATGACAGAAAGGGGTTAATGACTAGTGCTCATTGATATTTTATTGCTGAATGCAATGTTTTGTTAAACTTTGTCAACCAGGAATATAGTAGCAAGTGCCAAACCCAGCACTGAATAACAAGAAACTGAGAATTTCTCATTTCAGATGTTTGTTGGTAAATGATCAATAATGTATTATTAACCACTCACCACAAATGGATGTAACTCACTGGAAGACATGGATGCAACGCCTTGCTGTTTCTCTACCCCTCAATTGCCCACATTTCTGTTAGGTACCAATGTCACCAGCCATCTAGATTAGCTATCTGTAGAACACAAAAAAATAGTTACCATTCTGGTCCACTCCTACTAACTCTGCAGTCTTATACTCTCAAATGGCACTGCATACTACAGCATTTTAGAAGGCTCAGAAGCAGGGCCGGCTCCATATTTTCATGGGCCTTGGGCGAAAGAGTCTCAGTGTGCTCCTTTAACACATTCCACGATTCATGATGCACAGATATGGCTGAGAAATATAGGTATAGTACAATGCCAAACATTTCACTTACATTACATGAGTGATATCTATTGTAAATTCTAAAATAGCTCAGAAACCAGCAAATCCTCTAGTGCACAGCACATGGAGTGACTGCAGTCTTATCATTTTACAACAGACAGTATAGTCCTCCAAGGAGTATTAAGGGCACCACATAGTTCTCCAAACAGTATTAAGGGCACCACATAGTTCTCCATACAGTATTATGGGCACCACATAGTCCTCCATATACATTTATGGGCACCACATAGTCATCCATACAGTATTAAGGGCCCCATATATTGCTCCATACAGTATATAATGGCCCCATACAGTATAATAAGCCCTATATATTGTTCCATACAGTATAGTAGACCTCTTATATTACTCCATAGAGTATAATGGCTCCATATATTGCTCCATACAGTATAATGGGCACCATAAATTGCTCCATACAGTATAGTAGGCCTCTTATATTACTCCATAGAGTATAATGGCTCCATATATTGCTCCATACAATATAATGAGCCCCATATAATGTTCCATACAGTATATAATGGCCCCCATATAATGCTCCATACAATATAATTTCTTTCTGCTGGTTTGTTTTCCTCAGCATCTTTTGACTCTGCAATGCTCAGCAGAAAGAGTGCTGTAGTGATAACAATTAATAAATCAAAATGAAAAATCTCACTCTGTGAAGAGGTAAATTTCTTTGTTTTATCCAAGGCGAAGGCACACATATATTGCACCGACTGCCTGCACACTTGAAGAATCCCTTAACATATAGCCAAGTCCTGGTAATGTCAGGTTTAGGGAACAGAATAGTTGACAATATATTTACAAGCGATTGTCCCCTTCTGGCAACATAACTGAAACCACTTAAAATAATTTTTCGCAAAATATCATCTTGGCATGCAATAGAAAGGTTATTTTGGATAATATTCCTAGCTTGTCAAAAATTGCAGACTATATGATGTAGAAAAGGTAACGGATGTCCCTGAGCCACTCCTGGTCCGACTTGTATTCTAATCTTCCAATAATGCATTTCTAGATTGAGAAACTACTCTACTGTGTGCTGTAGAGACTAAAGGTACTGTCACACTAAGAGATATCGCTAGCAATATCGCTATAACTTGTGATGTTATAGCGATATTGCTAGCGATATTGCTGTGTCTGATACTTACCTACAACCCGCTCCCCCGCTGGTTATCGCTGATCGCGCGAGAACGTCCTGGACTGTTTCTCGTCATCAGCTTCCTGCGGCGCTTCCTGTGGAGAGACGAGTGACGAGCGTGGAGCCGGGCGGGAGGACGCAGGATCGCCTGGTGAGACAGGTAAGTAGCGACCCCCCGTCCCCAGCGATGTCGCTGGTGAGATCTGCCTGTGTGGCAGCTCACTAGCGACCACTTAGCGATGTACCAGCGATCCTGACCGCGTCATATCACTGGTCGGCATCGCTGGTACATCGCTAAGTGTGACAGTACCTTTACAAGGAATTATAACCTCTTTGTCACAGCTTATTGGTAATAATAGTACTTTCTCTGTGGAAACTGCTTTCCTCTGAGCAAATGCACCTGGCACGCATAAACTCGCTGTAAGAAATGGCTCGGGTGGTATGTTTGGGTGATAACTTGAGAATTGTAGTATTGTGTTGCCAGATATGGTTTTTCTATATAGGGAAGTGTGGACCCCTCCCGGTATATCATCACCTGTCAAGAGAATGTACAAAAACGAAGTCTGAATTGTGGGGGTGTTGACTATAAACCGCAGATTGTGCTCATAGTCGTTTAGATAGGTGCAAACTAGGAAATAGCACATGTATCACCACACAACACTATAAAGAGATCATCCACATATCTCCAATACCATTTCAGATTAGTAGAAAAAGGGTTAGTCAAATTAAAAAGGAACCTTTCCTCTCACCAAGCCATAAACCAAAGAGTCAAAGAAGGGAAGAACTTCGCGACCATCTGGGTTGCGACAGTTTGCAAAAAGAATTTAGAATCAAACATAAAATAATTATGTTTCGAAAGATAATGCAAAGCAATCAAAATAGACCGCTTCAACTCGTTAGTGTATGTGCTATAATTGTTTAAATGATGTTGGATAGCATATGTTGCAAAAAAATGAGGAATAGAGGAAGACAAATCTACTACGTCACATGTAACAAAGGTATAACCCCATTTCCATCAAAATTTGTGTCAAAAAAATCATAAAACAGAGGATTCATCTTTTAGGTAACCTGCAATTCTAATGGTGAGTGGTTGTAAATATCTGTCCAACCATTGTCTCATACCTTCATTCAAAGACCCCATTCCCGATATGATGGGACGTAATGGGAGAGGAAATATGTCTTTATGGTGATAATGGGATGATCTCTAAGTAATAATTTTCTCTGGTTTGTGTAAATAATTCCCATATCACAACGTTCATCCAACAATTTGGACAACATGCTCTTAAAAATAATGTAGGGTCAGAATCAAGTTTCCTATAAGTATTGGTGTCATCCAAGATAGTAAATACCTGTTAAGTGTAATGGGGCATCCAAGACTACTACACATCCTGCCTTATCTGATTGTCTAACAACCAAGTTAGAATTAGGGTACCGTTACACCTAGCGACTCACCAGCGATCCCGACCAGCGATATGACGCGGTCAGGATCACTGGTGCATCGCTAGGTGGTCGCTAGTGAGCTGCCACTCAGGCAGATCTCACCAGCGACATCGCTGGGGACGGGGGTCGCTACTTACCTGTCAGACCAGGCGATCCTGCGTCCTCCCGCCCGGCTCCACGCGTCGCTCGTCGTCACAGCAGGAAGCGCCGCAGGAAATGACCGACGAGGAATGGTCCAGGAGCTTCTCGCGCGATCAGCGATAACCAGCGGGGGGAGCCGGTCGGAGGTAAGTATCACATGCAGCGATATCGCTAGTAATATCGCTGTAACGTCACAAAATCGGTGACTTTACAGCGAT
Organism: Dendrobates tinctorius; assembly: GCF_039654945.1. NCBI lineage: Eukaryota > Metazoa > Chordata > Amphibia > Anura > Dendrobatidae > Dendrobates > Dendrobates tinctorius. Next base: position 54,913,305 of record NW_027361675.1, read on the forward strand.
ATTGCTAGCGATATCGCAGTGTGTAACGGGGGCTTTAGAGCAAACTGATGGCTGTGAAGTGATGTTTTGCAAGATTTTTATGCATAGAGTTTAATTTGGATGCTTGATCCTACAATTCATTTAAATCTTTCTCTACCATTGCCTGGAAACTGTCCAAAGCAGGTGTTCTGGATTCCAAAGGATACTAAGTGGGGTTCTAAGTTTTAGAGATTATGTCACTGTCATGAATGCCATACACACCACGACTGTCTGTCTGCAACTGCTGGCAGCACATTAATTCTCTTTGGTCAGCAAAAGATGAATCAGAAAATTCATTAATACGGATATAGATAAGATGGTAGACTCAGATTCCAAAATGGCATTGTCCTCCGTAAAGAAGTGTATTTTCACCGTCAAAGGAATAATTATACTTTAACTCCTTAAGGACCGCAGATACGCATTAAAAACGGAGTCCGAAAACCTCTGGTCCCCGATCACGTGATTGCTGTCATTTAATGAATAACTGTGATCTGATGTCCACAAGTGTCCCCCCGGTACCTCCGTCATCCCCAGGGACCTGTGCCTTTTTCTCAAAAAATAAAAATGGCAGCTGCATGTGCAAATGCGCGCCCGAGATTTGTCGGGCAACAGGAGTGATTTTTTCCTATTGATTCCTTTGAACACTGTGATAGACCCTATCACAGTCACCAAAAGCCAATAGTTAGTAAATCATCACCCCCTGTGTCAAATTATATTTGTGTTATTCTATAATTTTTATTTTTTTCATTCTTTGCTGTTTTTTTCCCCACAGCACTCACTCTGACGTCAGAAAGGTGAAGTGAGTTCATTGGCTGTGAACAGTTCTCCTGCTCGCGTTGCACTCAGAGAATAGGAGTTCACAGGGAGACACTGAGCACGCGCTGCTCAGTGTCTCTGCTGGATGACAGGCTGTATGGTCGCATCATGCAACCATGCAGCCTGTCATCTAGATGTAGCAGAGCTAGACTGGTCGTGTGATAAATCGATTAGCAGTATCTCTGTGGAAAGCTGAGGAATATTGTTGTTTTTTATTTTTCACTCTTTTGCAAATGACAAGGGGAACGGTGTAATGGGTGAGGTCATAAGTATGGTTTAATTAAGATTTATTAAAGGAGTCTGTGCCATTCTTTCAATTACAGGACTTTATTCTGGGTGTCTGTGTTTTCATACAATGTGGCTGTGGGGTTAGTAATGGGCGGCATTTTTATTGATGCCTCTCCATTACTAACCTCGGGGCTTGATGTCACCTGACAATACAGTATACAGTTGTGAGCTGATATTAATAGCCTGGGAAGCTCCATGGGTATTACCCCTTCCCAAGCTATAAACATCGGCCCCCAACCATCAGCTTCCCTCTTCTAAAATTATGCAGGAGCCCAAAGCATTTTTTTCAGAAAAAATATCTTTTATTAATTAAATACATGTACAATAAGCTGCACACTGTACTAACTGTATTTGTCACTGACAGCTGTATATCTACCTATTCTATATGTATTTACTGTATGTAATCCATCTCTTCTATCCTGTCGGCTCCTGCAGTGATTTTACAGTACACGGCAGATGAATTGATGGCTTTACTTCTATCTATGTAATATATATATACATTCAGATATGTGTGTGTCACTGACTTCTATATATCTATGTATTCTATGTGTATGTATCTATACTATTCTAACCTGTCACTCTATGATTTTACTGTATGCAGCACACGAATTGCCAGATTTTATTCTATCTAATATCTATATCTATATATATATATGCAGTGGCGTACTGCCAATGGCGGCAGGCCATGCGACTGCTATGGGGCCTTGAGGGGTGAGGGGGCCCGCCGAAGTCAGACTGCAACAGCTGTGCCAGGGGGCAGACATACCGCATGTGCAGCTGCACTGGGGCCCAGAGGCTATGGGGGCCCCTGCAGGGTGGCTGATGAGGGCAATCTGGCCTGTTTATCTGGCCCTGAGGCTCTGGAGGGCCCCTGGCCAGACTGTTCTTATGTACGGCGGGCAGGGAGAGATCCCTGCAGCTCCGCTGCCTACAAGAGAAAATGGCAGCAGAGCTGCAGAGCTCAGTCCCGCTTCCTGTGTCACACAACAGTCAGCGGCACGGCTGGATGACATCATCATTCAGCGCCGTGGCTGCTGTGCCTGTGAGGAAGATGCCAGCGACGGTGATACTGTGGCTTCAGGAGAGCATGCGGAGAGGTGAGAGTTGCTGTCTGCTGTGTGTGTGCATGTATGTGTGTGTGTAGCGCTGTGGAGGACCACACAGAGAGGTGAATGGTGCCGTGTGTGTCTGTGTGTAGGTGGAGGAGAGGGCAATGATGGGGGTGATGGCAATGATGGGGGTGGTGGGGGAGAAAGCAATGATGGGGTGGTGGAAAGGGCAATAATGTGGGTTGGGGGAGGGGGAAATGATGGAGGTGGTCAAATGTACTCACTTTTTATGTATAGCACAGTCCCTTAGTATATCGTGTACTCACTTATGTATAGCACAGTCCCTTAGTATATAGTGTACTAACTTATGTCTAACAGTCAGTTAGCATATAGTGTACTCACTTATTATGTAGAACACAATCCTTAGTTACATAGTTTCCTCTTTAATCATGTATAATATCGTCCCTTATTACAGAGGAGGCCAAAAGTATTGGCACCCCTGCAATTCTGTCAGATAATACAAATTTTCTTCCTGAAAATGATTGCAATCACAATTTCTTTGGTATTATTATCTTCATTAAATTTGTCTTCAATGAAAAAAACAAAAAAAGAATTGTCCTAAAGCCAAATTGGATATAATTCCACACCAAACATAAAAAAAAGGGGTGGACAAAAGTATTGACACTGTTTGAAAAATCATGTGATGCTTCTCTAATTTGTGTAATTAACAGCACCTGTAACTTACCTGTGGCACCTAACAGGTGTTGGCAATAACTAAATCACACTTACAGCCAGTAGACATGGATTAAAGTTGACTCAACCTCTGTCCTGTGTCCTTGTGTGTACCACATTGAGCATGGAGAAAAGAAAGAAGACTAAAGAACTGTCTGAGGACTTGAGAAACCAAATTGTGAGGAAGCATGAGCAATCTCCAGGCTACAAGTCCATCTACAAAGACCTGAATGTTCCTGTGTCTACCGTGCACAGTGTCATCAAGAAGTTTAAAGCCCATGGCACTGTGGCTAACCTCCCTAGATGTGGACGGAAAAGAAAAATTGACAAGAGATTTCAACGCAAGATTGTGCGGATGGTGGATAAAGAACCTCGACTAACATCCAAACAAGTTCAAGCTGCCCTGCAGTCCGAGGGTACAACAGTGTCAACCCGTACTATCCGTCAGCGTCTGAATGAAAAGGGACTGTATGGTAGGATACCCAGGAAGACCCCACTTCTTACCCCGAGACATAAAAAAAGCCAGGCTGGAGTTTGCCAAAACTTACCTGAGAAAGCCTAAAACGTTTTGGAAGAATGTTCTCTGGTCAGATGAGACAAAAGTAGAGCTTTTCGGAAAAGGCATCAACATAGAGTTTACAGGAAAAAAAAGAGGCATTTAAAGAAAAGAACACGGTCCCTACAGTCAAACATGGCGGAGGTTCCCTGATGTTTTGGGGTTGCTTTGCTGCTTCTGGCACTGGACTGCTTGACTGTGTGCATGGCATTATGAAGTCTGAAGACTACCAACAAATTTTGCAGCATAATGTAGGGCCCAGTGTGAGAAAGCTGGGTCTCCCTCAGAGGTCATGGGTCTTCCAGTAGGACAATGACCCAAAACACACTTCAAAAAGCACTAGAAAATGGTTTGAGCGAAAGCACTGGAGACTTCTAAGGTGGCCAGCAATGAGTCCAGACCTGAATCCCATAGAACACCAGTGGAGAGATCTAAAAATAGCAGTTTGGAGAAGGCACCCTTCAAATATCAGGGACCTGGAGCAGTTTGCCAAAGAAGAATGGTCTAAAATTCCAGCAGAGCATTGTAAGAAACTCATTGATGGTTACCGGAAGCGGTTGTTGGCATTTATTTTGGCTAAAGGTTGTGCAACCAAGTATTAGGCTGAGGGTGCCAATACTTTTGCCTGGCCCATTTTTGAAGTTTTGTGTGAAATATTCAATGATTTGATTTTTGCTTCATTCTCTTTTGTGTTTTTTCCTTGCAATCAAATTAAATGAAGATAATAATACCAAAGAATTTGTGATTGCAATCATTTTCAGGAAGAAAACTCCACTGTACATACCATCCTCTATAGTTATACATGGTGCCGTCCCTTATTATATAGCTTCCTCTGCTGTTATGTACAGTGCAGTCTCTTACATAGTGTATTTTTGTTATTCACAGTGCCCTCTTATTACATAGCCCGCACTCTTATTAGATATAAAATGACTGCTGATGGAGGACGGTGTAGTTGCACATGTGAGGGCGGCTACTGGCTGTTGGAGGTGGAGCGTGAAGAGCAGAGGCGCAAGACAGTGAGCTGGGCTCAGCAGTGAATTTTTTTTTGGGGGGGGGGAGCCACATTGACCTTTGCTATGGGGCCCCATGACTTCTATGTATGCCCCTGTCTATGTGTCTTGACAAATATTTCCTCTGAAGACGATGTGTAAACGACATAGAGAATTGCGCTATGTAAAAGCTCATGTTAAAATCATATTACAATCGGATAGCAATCGCACTGCAATCGGATGCTAGGTGTGAAAAATCGGATAGTACTTGCATAACACTTGCATTACACTCGTGTGACTCTTGTCAGGGAGACTTGGACCGATTTTTCATAGGTTTAGTGTGACTCCAGCCTACCTTTCATTTTAATCATCTCGACTTCAGATACATCATCGATATTTAACTCCTTTCTGGCATTTGTCATAATAATATGTCCATGTGCCCTGGGCCTATCTAACCAGGGATGCATTATTACTGCATGGCGATCGCCCCCGCGCACATGGGCTGTGCGTGGGCGATCGCTGCCTGGTGTCAACTGATTCTAACAGCTTACACCCGGCACTTAGTGCCAGGAGTGGTCACACGCCACTCTCGAACGTGATCGCAGCATTCCGGGAGCAGGCAGAGAGATGACAACCCCTTTGCCTTTGGAGCGGAGACCCGCGTGACGCATGGTCCTGATTGTTGCTATGGTGACCCGATGTTGTCATGGCGACATCCGGGTCACCAGAGCTAGAAACTTGCTGACCATGTGCAGTGCATGATCAGCAAGTTTCTCTGTTAGTGCAGAGCTGACAGTTTCTACAGCATGGGGATGTTGCTGCATCCCCATGCTGTACAAGCGATCAGCCTGCAAAAAAATGACAGTCCTATAGTGGGACAAAGTAAAAAAAAAAAAAAAGAAAAAAGGAAAAAATAAATTTTAAATAATTGTAAAAATATTTTTTCAAAATATCAAAGATAATAAAAAAAAACTAAAGATATTGTATCTATAAATATTGATATGAAAAAAACAATAAAAGTAAACATATTTCGTATAGCTGCGTCCGCAATGACCCGACCTATAATAGTCCCACTATTTAATCCCGTTAGTGAACACCATGAAAAAAATAAAAGCAAGGCATAAAACAGTGCTTTACCATCATACCACTGAACAAAAAGTGGAATAAAACACGATCAAAAAGATGGATATAAACATGGTATCGCTGAAAACGTCATCTTGTCCCGCACAAAACAAGCTGTCATACAGCTCCATCAGCAGAAAAATAAAAAGCTATAGCTCTCAGAATAAAGCAATGCAAAAATAATTATTTTTTCTATAGATTAGTATACATTGTGTAAAAGCGCAAAAACATGAAAAAACTATATAAATGAGGTATCGCTGTAATCGTACTGACCTGAAGAATTAAACTGCCTTTTCAATTTTACCACACTCGGAACCGCATAACCCCCCCCAACAAAAAAAATCCTGAATTGCTTGTTTTTGTTCATTCTGCCTCACAAAAATTGGAATAAAAAGCGATAAAAAAAGTCATGTGCCCAAATATGGACCAATAAAATCGTCAACTTGTCCCACAAAAAACAAAACCTCACATGACTCTGTTAGCCGAAATATGGAAAAAATTGTTTTTGCGATAAAAATAGTCTTTTATTGTGTGACAGCAGCCAAACATAAAAACCCGATATAAATGTGGTATTGCTGTAATCACACTGACCTGAAGAATAAAGTCAATTATTCACTTATACTGCATGAGGAACGGCATAAAAAAAAAAAATAAAACCAATTCTTCACCTGCTGTTGATTTTTCCTTTCTGCCTTCCAAAGATCCCAGTAAGGCTCGGTGCACATTTATCCTGCGCTCTGCGCTTGCACTTAGGTTTCCGTGTAAATCTCTGATATACGTGATTCAGACGGAACCTCTGGGGGAAGATTCCCTATAATGAGGCAGATGGAGGCACTATGGACATTGTCTGACCTGTGATTCGAAGGTGTCAGTCTTTTTAGGATTGCATACAAGTGCCGTCGGCCAGTTTTGTGCACTTCTGAAAAGGACATAGCTGAACAGAGGCCAGACGGAGTGTCCCGCAAAAAACAAGCCCTCACATGACTGTCGGCCGAAATATGAAAAAATTATAGCTCAAAATAGTGCGATGCAAAAACTTATTCTTGCAAAAAAAAAAAAGTGTCTTTTAGTGTGTAAACATAAAAAAAGGATATAAATCTGTAATCGCACCGACCTGAAGAATAAAGTTGCCTAATCACTTATACTGCATCAGGAATGGCGTAAAAAATAAAACAAATTCTTCATCTGCTGTGGATTTGTTCATTCTGCCTCCCAAAGCACGCATTTTTCCTGCGCTCTAGCTGAGTGCTTGCATTGGGGTTTCCATGTAAATCTCTGAAATACGTGATTCAGACAGAACCACCGGCAGAAGATTCCCTATAATGAGGCAGATGGTGTTAGGAATCTGGGTTCTATGATGCCTATGTGGGAATCCAGATTCACACGTTTGTCTCCAGAGGCTGTCCTTTTTTCCAGCTTCTGAGCATGCCCACGGGACGAGCTCCCATTGGAGTTCAGGGGTCACGTGCTCAGGTCCTGCTCCTGATTTCATTGGCTTAGCTCAGGACTCTGGAGATTTTCGGCAGGTCCCGTATGCTATAAAAAGTGCGCATGGCCGCTCTGCCATGCGCTAGTAATTTATTCTGCGGCTGTGTGTATGGTGACAGATGCTTGGTCTGGTGACTGACTCATTAAGAAACCCCTTTCCTCGGTTATTATGTCTGTGTGAGTGGTATTCTGTCAGCACCTGCGCTAGCACGCACAAGCTCAATCTTTCCAGCACTTTAGCGTCCTGCATCGCGCTTGCGATATTTGCGGTTGCAGCCTGTCCAGGCGTGTGCAGTTGCAACACCGAGCACACGTGTACATGGCAAGTCCGCTCGGTGGTAGTGATTGTACTTTACTCCGGTTTCCGGCTACCGCACGTGTGCCGCTGAGATCCTGTGCTGTTAACAGGCTCAAGCGATACTATTTTGTATTATTTTTCCTGCAGCTGTCATATAACAGAGCTTGCCTTACTGCACCTGGGTGACTTAGAACCCTGTGCATATTAGTTGTCTGCCTCTCTCAGCAGCGGTTTTGTCATCCACCACAGAGTGGACCCCGGGGGGCGAAGGCACTTTAATTTTTTTAGTGCCTTCCGCCACTCCTAACAGATGGGGGCACTGTGAAGGCCATAGGACCTGTGATCCGGAGGTGTCAGTCTTTTTCGGCGTGCACAAAAATGCAGTCCACAAGTTTTGTGCACTTCTGAAAGGAAGGATGACGCTGAACAGAGGCCAGATGGAGTACAGAGTAACTGCTGCCTCATTATAGTGAATGGATCCCTCGGGGGCTTCATCTGAATCACATCAGAGATTTAGATGGAAACCCCAAATTAAGTGGTCAGCACAGAGCGCCGGATAAATGTGATCCCAAACGTTATGTAAAATGTTCCCAATACAAGCTTCAACTCAATCCACAATAAAAGCAAGCCCTCACTCAGATCTGTCACCTGTTAACGGAAATATATGGGGGCTTTCACGTTACTGGTAGCACAAAGGCTCTCGAAAAGCGAAATGGCTCCTCACTCGCCAAAAGAAATTCAGCAAATTCTCCGCTCCCAAATGCCCCCTTCCCTTCTGAGTCCTAGGTTATCCTAAACCACATAGTTAGGTCCATATATATTTGGACAGAGACATTTTTCTAAATTTGGTTCTTGATATTACCACAATGAATTTTAAACAAAACAATTCAGATGCAGTTGAAGTTCAGACTTTCATTTGAGGGTATCCACAATAAAATTGGATGAAGGGTTTAGGAGTTTCAGCTCCTTAACATGTGCCACCCTGTTTTTAAAGGGACCAAAAGTAATTGGACAATTGACTCTAAGGCTATTTCATGGACAGGTGTGGGCAATCCCTTTGTTATGCCATTCTCAATTAAGCAGATAAAAGGCCTGGAGTTGATTTGAGGTGTGGTGTTTGCTGTGAAGGAAACATGCGGTCAAAGGAGCTCTCCATACAGGTGAAACAAGCCATCCTTAAGCTGCAAAAACAGAAAAAACCCGAGAAATTGCTATATTAGGAGTGGCAAAATCTAGTTTGGTACATCCTGAGAAAGAAAGCACTGGTGAACTCGTCAATGCAAAAAGACCTGGGCGCCCATGGAGGACAACAGTGGTGGATGATCGCAGAACAATCTCCATGGTGAAGAGAAACCCCTTCACAACAGCCAACCAAGTGAACAACACTCTCCAGGAGATAGGCATATCAATATCCAAATCTACCATAAAGAGAAGACTGCATAACAGTAAATACAGAGGGTTCACTGCACGGTGCAAGCCACTCATAAGCAAACAGCAACTGAAAACCACCGCAGTGAAGGCCTGGCAGAGCATCAAAAAGTAGGAAACACAGCGTCTGGTGATGTCCATGAGTTCAAGACTTCAGGCAGTCATTGCCAACAAAGGGTTTTCAACCAAGTACTAAAAAAATGAACATTTTATTTACAATTACATAGTCTGTCCAAATACTTTTGGTCCCATTAAAAATGGGTGGCACATGTTAAGGAGCTGAAACTCCTAAACCCTTCATCCAATTTTAATGTGGATACCCTCAAATGAAAGCTGAAAGTCTGAACTTCAACTGCCTCTGAATTGTTTTGTTTAAAATTCATTGTGGTAATGTCTAGAACCCAAAATTAGAAAAATGTCTGTCCAAATATATATGGACCTAACTATTGCCTCCACATTTGGCATTTCTGAAGCGATGAGAGCCCACTTAACTTACATGCATGCCTACAGACGCATGGGCTGGGTATAACTTACTGGTCACAATGGTATATTGCAATTTTCACTTGGCAACATTCATTGCCGCTTGTTTCTGGAAACTATCCAGTCAAAATCATCACTACACCTGGCTCCTGCTGTGATTGCCCTGATAAACCGGTATACACTGGCCACCAATTATTAAGGTATTTAAAGCGCCGATTAACATAGCTGCTCACTTCCCCCGACAAAGCCATCCTAGCAACGGCGATACGCATTGGGTGATTATTCTTGCACCCTTCCCTGTCTCACCACTATGCCTGCCTGGACCTGTTCAGGTGCTCCCAGTTTTATTTTTCAGCAGTCCTCCTTGTTTGCCTTGTGGGGGGCTTGCTGTGCAAGCATCTCATAGGTAGTAAATGGGCTCATCCTTGCCATCTGTGGCTCCAGTATGTCATGGTGCTGTCCACTTTATACTATTAGCTTACATTTTTGATACATCCAGTGATCTTACTGGCACCTCCATGCATAATATCATTGTATTGGTTACATGGACTCACATATTCCTTGTTTAGGATTGCTATTACAGTGTTCCTTAGTGCCAGCATTCTCTTCAGGCATTGTTACGTATGGCATCTATATTGTGAGCATGTGCCGAGGGGATGCAAGAGGAAAAGGGACCAGTGTACATGATGCACACCACAATAATATAAAAAGCTTTAACACAAAATGGTGCATTTTGTGTTAAAGCTTTTTATATTATCATTGTGGTGTGCATCATGTACACTGGTCCCTTTTCCTCTTGCATAGTCTTCTGACCACTGATTTTTGCAGCACTGGGTACCATTTGGACAGGTGAATCCCTGGCAGTTTTTCAACACTCTGGAGGGACAGGTGTTCACTATATCAGAAATCTTACTGTAGTAGGATTTGTATTCAAGAATTCACATTCCTTCATAAACCAGTTATTTCTGATTCTTTTACATCAAGTCCAGTGTTAATGCTGGCCTAGATGAGTTGGTCCTTATGTTTACATAGAAACTTTAGTAGCAAAAGTTGAAAGTTAAAAACAAAGACTACATGATTGTGCTTGTAGTTTCCATGCTTAATTCCTAGTTGGTCCAAGTAGTGTAGTAAATGCAGCTCTACAAGAGTCACACTGAAATTCTCACCCACTGATTTTAGTACTATGTACATTTAATAAGTTTGTCCATTACTCAAATTTGGTGTCTGTATTGTTAATAAATATAAACTGTTCTACAAGAGGAGAAAGTTAAAGGATTCCTGTACTTTCAAATACATACTTAATGCTTTTCTGCAATCATTAATTGTAGCAAGTTTTCCAATGTACAATATAACCCACCTTACTGCTGTAGCAGCATTGTTGTGGAAAGTTGTACCCACTGACCACTTCCAGTGCTGCAAGTTTCTTTTGCATTGAACATTTAACCACCACAATATAATAATTGTAGTTGTAGACCAACCAATGCAGTATTTCAGAAGAAAGAAAATACAAAGTGTGTTGTTAAAAGTATCATTTATTACAAAGACTGCATGTAGCATATAATCCTATGCTGGCCACCTTCACCCTAGGTGGGAAAAAAAATAAGATTGATTAGTCCTTCTATTTAACAACATGACAAGTTAGTTAAAGTGATCAATTTGTTACAGACATTAAAATATTGTCAGTGTAAAGTGTTATTCCCAGCCATCCCCTATCCATAAGGCTGGATGAGCAAAATACTCACTGTCCCAGCAGTCAGTATACCTTTATCCTACAACTTTAGGAAGAGCCATTTAACTCCTTCCAGATATGACAATGGTATGTGATGTGTTGAGTCCTGACTATGATGCAGGCTCAGGAGTTCACACCTTTCATGGCAGATGTCAGTGTTATTTAGTAATTGCCTTTAACAGCTATGGGTGGAGTCAGATACCACCAATAGATGTCAACTTGTATATAAAGGCAGCTCATTTCATCTCCAAATGACATTAATTTGCAGGTTAACTGTACTACCATTTTGTCCAGCCACCAAGTACCAGAAGAAAGTTATTTTATTCTGCCCAGGAGTCAGGTGTGCCTGTTGTAAATTTAGTCACAGCTCCAAGATGAAGCTGTAAGTATGCCCAGGCATCTTATTAAGTGTCAAGTTATTTCCAGCTGCAGCTGTTCATCCAGACACATGTGAAAAGTGAAAGATTGCAACTATGAGCAGAACGTTAAATTTCTCCTGATAAGCACACTTCCAGTATAGTGGCTGAATAGCACCCAATAATATTAACCTGATTAGAAAACCATTGGAAACAAATGCCACAATTCAACAGCATTTACAGAGCTCAAATGAAGTTGCCAACATCTGACTCAATCCATAGCAGATTTTGCCCATCCAGCGATGCAACTCCATGTGTTTTGTCACATGAGTAGATTGACTGAGGCACTTTACATTGTAGCAAGTTTATTAGATTATCTCCTCTATGAAAGACCACAGCACACACATGTAGTGCCCACAGTATCCCTAAGAGGATTATGATGTTGGGTCACAGCGTTGAGGACAGTTGGTTTCCTGCCAGAAAAGCCCACTTTGAAGTGACCACTAGGGCAGCACCCTTTATTCATACCTTTGACAGATGCACACTGAGCCTGTAATGATAGAAATACACCAAGGTTAGTGTAGGTCTTTTTCAAAGAGAAAGCCTCAAAGAGTTAGCAGCATTATCCTTCAGAAGGGACTGTATGCAAGTCTTCTGAAGTGTTACTTTATGGTCATGTCCACAGCAGACTACAAATCAGTTACAGCCGCTTTGGTATTGACCAGAGTCTAGCCATAGAGCTGGCAGATTCCCGACCAGCAATAAACTAGGGATTTTAGCCATAAATGTAACTGCAGCATTTAACAATTGTAATATTTACCTGATAAGAAATACTGTCAAGATATCTGCAAGCAAAGCAACAGGTTAGTTCTGAAAGAAGGCAATTTACAGTCAAGTAATGTCTCAGCATAAAACCAGGTTTACAAGCACAAGAGGCCTGAAAACCAATGATGCCACTTACTGATTTACTATTGCACTGGTTATTGAACACCACAACAGTGAGAGCCATTGGGTGCAGATACCATACAGTGCATGAGGAAACTGACTGATACTCACCTCAACACCAGCCCTTTAGGTACAGTGGTCCCAAAACTGGAAAGAAAATAATGACTGATATTAACTGGCAACTAAGTGACACTGGGATGAGCTGCACCACTCCACACACTGTCAGTTCTAGTCAGATGTACATGCTTTGTTCACACTTTGGTCACACAGCAGTTGAACTGAAAAATCATCACTTGAACTGAAGGCCAGTAACCATTTATTCCTATTGTATAATGTTACAAGTTAAGGGTAAAGTGACGATACTCACAGACAGTGACTTGGCCAGTTTCAGCTCCCACATGTTGCCCAGCTATTAGTCAGCTCCAGGGGCATTCATCTAGAGGACAAAGCATGCATTAATGACATGACAAACACCCCCACCACAAGCTTACAAGACTAAGCGAGTGTTATGCAGTTAATAACCTACTAAGATTTTAGCAGGCAAAGCTAACTGCAAACTTTATCTATGAGGCGTTTCCAACGATATGAGAATACAGCAACACCCAATCGGGATAGACCTCAACTCACTTCAGAATATGTCATGAAACTTTAGTTGGGGATAGATTGTAGCAGTCTCTCTCCATAATATCCAGCAGTGTGCAGAGAAAAACCACTTAAGAGTCACCCTGTGGGACATACATGACCTTATCAATATGGGCATACAGATAACAAATGTTACACACTAGTCCGACCTGCATGCCTCACATTAATGATCTGGTTGTGAAGTTACATTCTCTTTATGTTATTTCTTCCAGGCTGTGGCATGTGGTGCCTACAAGTAAGTATCTCCCTCCTGTCAATTGTAATACTACCCCACACTCCTATGCATGTCTGTCATGGACCAGCAGAACCATTCCTACCACTGTCAATGGAAATCAGCTGTTCTAGCAGACTATACCACCACTCATTTTGACAAATTAACCCTATAAATTAGGCCACTTCCAGTCTATACCCATTGCATTTTACCTTTATGCTCATCAGCTTGGTCACATGGTACCTAAAAAAAAAAAAGAAATTGTTAAATTTGAAAAGCACAAGCCATTTTATTACCAATAAGAAAACTGTTCAGAAAATCTTTTGTCAGTCACTCTAAATCAGAGCAGTTGAACATTGTTAATCATCAGGACAGTCAGACAAGCAGCAATGGCATCAAACTTTGCTTTAAAAGGGGCTGTCACAACCAGAATTACTGTTTAAACCAAGTACAGGCACTTTGCATTTCATGGCAGAGCCAATTTACATCCCCCTTCCCACCTTAATCAACACCACCTACTTATTTGACAGCTCCTGCTTGACAGAGCCAAAGAGTACAGATACATGAAGACAAGCAGGTGGAAAGATGCACTTAAATGGCCACACCATGCTACACTGAGCACCTGTACTTTGAATAGTCACTATGTGGAGAGTCCTTTTAAAGCAATTGCCATCTTAAAGGGTGCTGTCAAGCAGAGAAGTTTGTCACTACCACAGCTAACAGCTTCATACCCATCTGGCCAATAGATGACCTGGACAGTGCATGGAATAAGTGTCACTGGGTATTCAAGAACACACAAATGTAAGGTTTTGACAACACTTAGGCTGGTTTCACACTAGCGTTTTTAAAGCAGCGCATCGTGCGCCCTGATCCCCTCTTTAACATGGGGGCGCATGGTCTAGCGTTTGCATGCGCATGCGGTTTTTGTGGTGTGCGCCCAGGCGTGCCGGACGCAACCTGTTGCATTTTTGGTCCTTCCTGTCTCAAAAAAAGCATGCGCATGTAATGAGACAATAACACATTACAGCCTATGGGAACGCAGACGTGCGCACGTCAGCGTTTAAAATCGCATGCGTTTTAAGAGTCAATATGGTTACAAACTGGTTAAAATGCATGCAAAACGCTTGATGCATTTTTGTATGCGTTTGGACTGCGCACTCAGCGCAACGCAAAAAACGCTACTGTGAAAGTAGCCTTAAACAGTCATCACATCTAAGCTTGCACTATGAAGTTAATTACCTCAGTCAATCTTTTCACAACTGCACCTATGAAATAAAAATTATATAGGTAAACATATGTAATGAGCTCAGAATTACTGTTTCACAAGTAGCTAGAGGAAAACAATTTGATATGACAAAGATTACCCAGGGTGTTGAGACTTACCATGTTTTGCAAGTATCTGAAACTTGTTTAGAGGGTTTGCCCCCATTGTGTTCTACAGGGTTGCACAACACCTGTCTCATTCCTACATGCTAGATTACTGCTCCTGCTCAGTACAAAGCAGAAGCATTGTTGCTTGCCTAATCTATAGGCACAAAGTGCCCCTATACGAGAGCTTTGCTTTCTGGATAATTGCACATTTAAATAAATTAGCAAGATGCCCCTCATCCCTCCTAGCACTTTCCAATGATAGAGCATTGGAGGATGAGACCATAATGTTTATTTTCTAGACCTGGAGCAGCCAACTTTCTAGGCAAAGCCGCTTTATGAAAATGTTGGCCATTTCTTTTTGCAGCAGTTCAGTTGCTGGAGGTTCTCTGTAATTTCCACTTAAGTATTACAGCTTTAAACATGTTGACTGGACTTTGACTGCAGATTTGTAGCCTCTGACTGCAGACTAGCAACTTCACATTGCAAGCACTGTGATGATTCTCCACCACCAGCAGGTGGCAGTCATGGGATTGTAAGGCAATTTGTATACTTCCATCTACACCCATATAGTCAGACAGAAGGCAGTATGCATAGCACATACTTGTGGCCCCATGGTCACCTGCTCCCAATACCAAAGAATCCACAAGCCTGCAGTCAGTGACTTTAGACCATGGAAAAACAGTTAGAAGTAGTGACAAATGACTGAACATATGCACAGCAATGTCAGATCCACATTTGTGTGCAATGTTGATTTTCTGAACTGCCTGAAAGAAGCCATGCACATAATCCAGTACAAAAAAAACAAAAAAAAAACAACCTTCAATTCTTTATCTTTTAATGAGGCTGAACATTAGTCAATACATAAAAGTACAGAAAATTGATGTCCCTTCCCATAAGTAACACAACTCCTACAAGTTAAGTAGTTGTGGGTTGCAAGAGAAGGTTTTACTCTTAGCACTTCTGTCATGTTTATACCTAGAAAATGGCCAAACAAAAAAAAGGAAATGCTTTAAAACTTTAGCAGTGTATTGCCAAAATATTGCAGCATGCACTATAAAGAAAAAAGTGGATAGGTCCTGTGGACCATACTGCATTAGGTAACCTTGTCAGACTGATATTATACACATGATATTGCAGGCTGTGTGGACAGTTTGCTTGCTCTATATACTAAGGTGACAGGCCTTAGGATGCATTAAAAATTACTACTATGTAATGCTGTTTCAGCTTGTGTCCCTGCCTCCTGCTGGTGACTGCTTCCTCAACATCAGCTCTTTCAAAGGAAACAAGACAGAAGCTGAGCAATTAGGAGAGCAGTTGTGAGTATGGGAGTACCTGGAGAGCATTAGAGGGTTGCAAACCTGAAATATGACAGTGACTTTTGTAAAATAGCATATGCTGTAGAGACTGGTGCCTTTCAAAGATGTGGGTACAGTGTCTGCCGGCACCTAAATAATGTAGCACTAACTTAGGCTAGTTTCACACTAGCGCTTTTGAGCGCAGCGACGGCCTGCGCACGGCCGCCGCTAAGCCGGTAGCTCCGCCTTACCGGCACATGACGCTGCATGCGCCCTGCGTCCCCCATCTTTATCACTGGGGGCGTAGGCCGTGCACAGTATGCGTTTGGCGGCGCATGCGCCTTTTTGACGGTGCGCCGGCGCAACCAAACTGCAGCAGGTTGCGTTTGGCGCAGGTCGGCGCACCGTCAAAAGGACGCATGCGCCGCCAAACGCATACTGCGCACAGCCTGCGCCCCCAGTGATAAAGATAGGGGACGCAGGGTGCATGCAGCGTCATGCGCCGTTAGGCGGAGCTACCGGCAGAGGCACGGCAGCCGTGCGCAAGCCGTCGCTGCGCTCAGAAGCGCTAGTGAGAAACTAGCCTTACATTGGATGCATCAGTTTAGACTGAAGGAAACGTTAGTGGCATGCAAAACAAACAAAGCTATAGGGATTTACGTCCGTGGTGTGCGTTAGCACCAGTTGTAAGCGGTCACCATTCAAAGTGGACAGCTTCCTCAGTGCAAACGCAGACCATGGAGTCCAGTGATTGATGGGAACAAAGTAGAGCTTAGTTTGTATTCTAACAACTTATCCCTGGGAAGAGGTTTTGCCCACAGCCTCAAGGTACAGTTGTACTACTAGAGAAAAAACATTTTAGAATAGGCAACATGACAATTCATTGCAAAATTAAAAATGGCCTGGTGACGCTCTAGGTTCCTAGCATGAGATGTTTAACATGGCTCAGACTGCAGATTGGAAGGCTCGTCGTCTGTAGGTAGTGTCCTTACCAGATCAGGGGACATCATCCACCGGAAAGCACGTGTCACATGCGGCACACATACTGGACATAGACACCTAAGGGAGACAACAAGGGATGGAACGTGAAGCAGCTGTGATAGCCACCAATACCAGTTACAGACTGTACAGCCACATGGTCAGCCATAAGTAACAAAGTCCCAGTCAATGCCACACACAGCGCCCCCCTGTGGTGGGACATGTTCCAGGTCTCATTGTCATCACTGCAATACATATTACATGATGGAAGCAAAACCTGCCCGTCTGTATTGCCTCGCTATACACTAGAGACACATCACGGGAGACTGCGCCCCATCTGTAGCCAGGCTGCAGCAGCCACACTGCGACCCTCGTGTACACAGCACATAGACAGGTGGGCTCACAGTGTACAGGCCCCAACACACTACACTACGAGACATTACCTCTCCTCAGCAGGTCGGCAAATGAGAGCGAACATGGCGTGTGAGGGATATTTATAGGGCGAGCGCCGCAGGCATGACGTCGAGATCTCGCGATATATTTTTTCAAGCGGCAAATGAACTAACGCGAGAATAAGCGGCTGCTTCGACGGTGACGTCACTGCCAGGTCGCAGCTATGACTTCCTAGTGATGGGAAGTTCGGCTCTTTTTGGTGATCCGGCTCATTCGGCTCCGCTCACCATAAAGAGCCGGCTCTTTTGGCTCTTTAAACGGCTCTTTTTTTTTTAATAGAAATCCGTTTTTCACAGTCATCGTTCTAGGTCTTTGCCTGTGAAGTGAGGGCCTCATTCTCCGCCTGTGTGACGCAGTGTAGACTGTTATTCAGCATTGCTGTGTCCTTAGATTGTCAGCTCTTGTGATCAGGCCCCGGCTCCTCGCTCCGGTCTCTCCTGTACAGTGAGGCCTCATTATACCCCTGTATAAGGATCTAGTGACGCAGTGTAGACTGTTATTAAGCATTGCTGCTTCCCCAGACTGTCAGCTCTTGTGATCAGGCCCCTGATCCTCGCTCCGGTCTCTCCTGTACAGTGAGGCCTCGTTATACCCCTGTATAAGGATCTAGTGACGCAGTGTAGGCTATTATTGAGCACTGCTGTGTCCTCAGATTGTCAGCTCTTGTGATCAGGCCCCGGCTCCTCGCTCCGTGCTCTCCTGTACAGTGAGGCCTCATTCTCCACCTGTATGAGGATCTAGTGACGCAGTGTAGACTGTTATCAGCATTGCTGCTTCCCCAGACTGTCAGCTCTTGTGATCAGGCCCCTGCTCCTCGCTCCGGTCTCCTCCTGTACAGTGAGGCCTCATTATACCCCTGTATAAGGATCTAGTGACGCAGTGTAGACTGTTATTCAGCATTGCTGTTTCCTCAGATTGTCAGCTCTTGTGATCAGGCCCCTGCTCCTCGCTCCGTGCTCTTCTGTACAGTGAGGCCTCATTATACCCCTGTATAAGGATCTAGTGACGCAGTGTAGACTGTTATCAGCATTGCTGCTTCCCCAGACTGTCAGCTCTTGTGATCAGGCCCCGGCTCCTCGCTCCGGTCTCTCCTGTACAGTGAGGCCTCATTATACCCCTGTATAAGGATCTAGTGACGCAGTGTAGACTGTTATTCAGCATTGCTGTCTCCTCAGATTGTCAGCTCTTGTGATCAGGCCCCGGCTCCTTGCTCCGGTCTCTCCTGTACAGTGAGGCCTCATTATACCCCTGGGCCCTGTATAAGGATCTAGTGACGCAGTGTAGACTGTTGTCAGCATTGCCGTTTCCTCAGATTGTCAGCTCTTGTGATCAGGTCCCTGCTCCTCGCTCCGGTCTCTCCTGTACAGTGAGGCCTCATTATACCCCTGTATAAGGATCTAGTGACACAGTGTAGACTGTTATTCAGCATTGCTGTGTCCTCAGATTGTCAGCTCTTGTGATCAGGCCCCTGCTCCTCGCTCCGTGCTCTTCTGTACAGTGAGGCCTCATTATACCCCTGTATAAGGATCTAGTGACGCAGTGTAGACTGTTATTCAGCATTGCTGTTTCCTCAGATTGTCAGCTCTTGTGATCAGGCCCCGGCTCCTCGCTCCGGTCTCTCCTGTACAGTGAGGCCTCATTATACCCCTGTATAAGGATCTAGTGACGCAGTGTAGACTGTTATTCAGCATTGCTGCTTCCTCAGATTGTCAGCTCTTGTGATCAGGCCCCTGCTCCTTGCTCCGTGCTCTCCTGTACAGTGAGGCCTCGTTATACCCCTGTATAAGGATCTAGCGACGCAGTGGAGACTGTTATTCAGCATTGCTGTCTCCTCAGATTGTAAGCTCTTGTGATCAGTCCTCTGCTCCTCGCTCCGTGCTCTCCTGTACAGTGAGGCCTCGTTATACCCCTGTATAAGGATCTAGTGACGCAGTGTAGACTGTTATTCAGCATTGCTGTCTCCTCAGATTGTCAGCTCTTGTGATCAGGCCCCTGCTCCTCGCTCCGGTCTCCCCTGTACAGTGAGGCCTCATTATACCCCTGTATAAGGATCTAGTGACGCAG
This sequence comes from Dendrobates tinctorius, assembly GCF_039654945.1. NCBI lineage: Eukaryota > Metazoa > Chordata > Amphibia > Anura > Dendrobatidae > Dendrobates > Dendrobates tinctorius. The sequence goes on from NW_027361675.1 coordinate 54,932,613, forward strand.
TGTAGACTGTTATTCAGCATTGCTGCTTCCCCAGACTGTCAGCTCTTGTGATCAGGCCCCTGCTCCTCGCTCCGGTCTCTCCTGTACAGTGAGGCCTCATTATACCCCTGTATAAGGATCTAGTGACGCAGTGTAGACTGTTATTCAGCATTGCTGCTTCCCCAGACTGTCAGCTCTTGTGATCAGGCCCCTGATCCTCGCTCCGGTCTCTCCTGTACAGTGAGGCCTCGTTATACCCCTGTATAAGGATCTAGTGACGCAGTGTAGACTATTATTGAGCACTGCTGTGTCCTCAGATTGTCAGCTCTTGTGATCAGGCCTCGGCTCCTCGCTCCGTGCTCTCCTGTACAGTGAGGCCTCATTCTCCACCTGTATGAGGATCTAGTGACGCAGTGTAGACTGTTATCAGCATTGCTGCTTCCCCAGACTGTCAGCTCTTGTGATCAGGCCCCTGCTCCTCGCTCCGGTCTCCTCCTGTACAGTGAGGCCTCATTACACCCCTGGGCCCTGTATAAGGATCTAGTGACGCAGTGTAGACTGTTATTCAGCATTGCTGTGTCCTCAGATTGTCAGCTCTTGTGATCAGGCCCCGGCTCCTCGCTCCGTGCTCTCCTGTACAGTGAGGCCTCATTCTCCACCTGTATGAGGATCTAGTGACGCAGTGTAGACTGTTATCAGCATTGCTGCTTCCCCAGACTGTCAGCTCTTGTGATCAGGCCCCTGCTCCTCGCTCCGGTCTCCTCCTGTACAGTGAGGCCTCATTATACCCCTGTATAAGGATCTAGTGACGCAGTGTAGACTGTTATTCAGCATTGCTGTCTCCTCAGATTGTCAGCTCTTGTGATCAGGCCCCGACTCCTTGCTCCGGTCTCTCCTGTACAGTGAGGCCTCATTATACCCCTGGGCCCTGTATAAGGATCTAGTGACGCAGTGTAGACTGTTGTCAGCATTGCCGTTTCCTCAGATTGTCAGCTCTTGTGATCAGGTCCCTGCTCCTCGCTCCGGTCTCTCCTGTACAGTGAGGCCTCATTATACCCCTGTATAAGGATCTAGTGACACAGTGTAGACTGTTATTCAGCATTGCTGTGTCCTCAGATTGTCAGCTCTTGTGATCAGGCCCCTGCTCCTCGCTCCGTGCTCTTCTGTACAGTGAGGCCTCATTATACCCCTGTATAAGGATCTAGTGACGCAGTGTAGACTGTTATTCAGCATTGCTGCTTCCTCAGATTGTCAGCTCTTGTGATCAGGCCCCTGCTCCTTGCTCCGTGCTCTCCTGTACAGTGAGGCCTCGTTATACCCCTGTATAAGGATCTAGCGACGCAGTGGAGACTGTTATTCAGCATTGCTGTCTCCTCAGATTGTAAGCTCTTGTGATCAGTCCTCTGCTCCTCGCTCCGTGCTCTCCTGTACAGTGAGGCCTCGTTATACCCCTGTATAAGGATCTAGTGACGCAGTGTAGACTGTTATTCAGCATTGCTGTCTCCTCAGATTGTCAGCTCTTGTGATCAGGCCCCTGCTCCTCGCTCCGGTCTCCCCTGTACAGTGAGGCCTCATTATACCCCTGTATAAGGATCTAGTGACGCAGTGTAGACTGTTATTCAGCATTGCTGCTTCCCCAGACTGTCAGCTCTTGTGATCAGGCCCCTGCTCCTCGCTCCGGTCTCTCCTGTACAGTGAGGCCTCATTATACCCCTGTATAAGGATCTAGTGACGCAGTGTAGACTGTTATTCAGCATTGCTGCTTCCCCAGACTGTCAGCTCTTGTGATCAGGCCCCTGATCCTCGCTCCGGTCTCTCCTGTACAGTGAGGCCTCGTTATACCCCTGTATAAGGATCTAGTGACGCAGTGTAGACTATTATTGAGCACTGCTGTGTCCTCAGATTGTCAGCTCTTGTGATCAGGCCCCGGCTCCTCGCTCCGTGCTCTCCTGTACAGTGAGGCCTCATTCTCCACCTGTATGAGGATCTAGTGACGCAGTGTAGACTGTTATCAGCATTGCTGCTTCCCCAGACTGTCAGCTCTTGTGATCAGGCCCCTGCTCCTCGCTCCGGTCTCCTCCTGTACAGTGAGGCCTCATTACACCCCTGGGCCCTGTATAAGGATCTAGTGACGCAGTAGAGACTGTTATCAGCATTGCCATTTCCTCAGATTGTCAGCTCTTGTGATCAGGCCCCTGCTCCTCGCTCCGGTCTCCTCCTGTACAGTGAGGCCTCATTATACCCCTGTATAAGGATCTAGTGACGCAGTGTAGACTGTTATTCAGCATTGCTGTCTCCTCAGATTGTCAGCTCTTGTGATCAGGCCCCGGCTCCTCGCTCCGGTCTCTCCTGTACAGTGAGGCCTCATTATACCCCTGGGCCCTGTATAAGGATCTAGTGACGCAGTGTAGACTGTTATTCAGCATTGCTGTCTCCTCAGATTGTCAGCTCTTGTGATCGGGCCCCTGCTCCTCGCTCCGGTCTCCTCCTGTACAGTGAGGCCTCATTATACCCCTGTATAAGGATCTAGTGACGCAGTGTAGACTGTTATTCAGCATTGCTGTCTCCTCAGATTGTCAGGTCTTGTGATCAGGCCCCTGCTCCTTGCTCCGGTCTCTCCTGTGCAGTGAGGCCTCATTATACCCCTGTATAAGGATCTAGTGACACAGTTTAGACTGTTATTCAGCATTGCTGTCTCCTCAGATTGTCAGCTCTTGTGATCAGGCCCCTGCTCCTCGCTCCGGTCTCCTCCTGTAAAGTGAGGCCTCATTATACCCCTGTATAAGGATCTAGTGACGCAGTGTAGACTGTTATTCAGCATTGCTGTTTCCTCAGATTGTCAGCTCTTGTGATCAGGTCCCGGCTCCTCGCTCCGGTCTCTCCTGTACAGTGAGGCCTCATTCTCCACCTGTATGAGGATCTAGTGACGCAGTACAGACTGTTATTCAGCATTGCTGTGTCCTCAGATTGTCAGCTCTTCTGATCAGGCCCCTGCTCCTCGCTCCGGTCTCTCCTGTACAGTGAGGCTTCATTATACCCCTGGGCCCTGTATAAGGATCTAGTGACGCAGTGTAGACTGTTATTCAGCATTGCTGTCTCCTCAGATTGTCAGCTCTTGTGATCAGGCCCCTGCTCCTCGCTCCGGTCTCCTCCTGTACAGTGAGGCCTCATTATACCCCTGTATAAGGATCTAGTGACGCAGTGTAGACTGTTATTCAGCATTGCTGTTTCCTCAGATTGTCAGCTCTTGTGATCAGGCCCCGGCTCCTCGCTCCGGTCTCTCCTGTACAGTGAGGCCTCATTCTCCACCTGTATGAGGATCTAGTGACGCAGTACAGACTGTTATTCAGCATTGCTGTGTCCTCAGATTGTCAGCTCTTGTGATCAGGCCCCTGCTCCTCGCTCCGGTCTCTCCTGTACGGTGAGGCCTCATTATACCCCTGTATAAGGATCTAGTGACGCAGTGTAGACTGTTATTCAGCATTGCTGTTTCCTCAGATTGTCAGCTCTTGTGATCAGGCCCCTGCTCCTCGCTCCGGTTTCCCCTGTACAGTGAGGCCTCATTATACCCCTGTATAAGGATCTAGTGACGCAGTGTAGACTGTTATTCAGCATTGCTGTCTCCTCAGATTGTCAGGTCTTGTGATCAGGCCCCTGCTCCTTGCTCCGGTCTCTCCTGTACAGTGAGGCCTCATTCTCCACCTGTATGAGGATCTAGTGACGCAGTACAGACTGTTATTCAGCATTGCTGTCTCCTCAGATTGTCAGCTCTTGTGATCGGGCCCCTGCTCCTCGCTCCGGTCTCCTCCTGTACAGTGAGGCCTCATTATACCCCTGTATAAGGATCTAGTGACGCAGTGTAGACTGTTATTCAGCATTGCTGTCTCCTCAGATTGTCAGGTCTTGTGATCAGGCCCCTGCTCCTTGCTCCGGTCTCTCCTGTGCAGTGAGGCCTCATTATACCCCTGTATAAGGATCTAGTGACACAGTTTAGACTGTTATTCAGCATTGCTGTCTCCTCAGATTGTCAGCTCTTGTGATCAGGCCCCTGCTCCTCGCTCCGGTCTCCTCCTGTAAAGTGAGGCCTCATTATACCCCTGTATAAGGATCTAGTGACGCAGTGTAGACTGTTATTCAGCATTGCTGTTTCCTCAGATTGTCAGCTCTTGTGATCAGGTCCCGGCTCCTCGCTCCGGTCTCTCCTGTACAGTGAGGCCTCATTCTCCACCTGTATGAGGATCTAGTGACGCAGTACAGACTGTTATTCAGCATTGCTGTGTCCTCAGATTGTCAGCTCTTGTGATCAGGCCCCTGCTCCTCGCTCCGGTCTCTCCTGTACAGTGAGGCTTCATTATACCCCTGGGCCCTGTGTAAGGATCTAGTGACGCAGTGTAGACTGTTATTCAGCATTGCTGTCTCCTCAGATTGTCAGCTCTTGTGATCAGGCCCCTGCTCCTCGCTCCGGTCTCCTCCTGTACAGTGAGGCCTCATTATACCCCTGTATAAGGATCTAGTGACGCAGTGTAGACTGTTATTCAGCATTGCTGTTTCCTCAGATTGTCAGCTCTTGTGATCAGGCCCCGGCTCCTCGCTCCGGTCTCTCCTGTACAGTGAGGCCTCATTCTCCACCTGTATGAGGATCTAGTGACGCAGTACAGACTGTTATTCAGCATTGCTGTGTCCTCAGATTGTCAGCTCTTGTGATCAGGCCCCTGCTCCTCGCTCCGGTCTCTCCTGTACGGTGAGGCCTCATTATACCCCTGTATAAGGATCTAGTGACGCAGTGTAGACTGTTATTCAGCATTGCTGTTTCCTCAGATTGTCAGCTCTTGTGATCAGGCCCCTGCTCCTCGCTCCGGTTTCCCCTGTACAGTGAGGCCTCATTATACCCCTGTATAAGGATCTAGTGACGCAGTGTAGACTGTTATTCAGCATTGCTGCTTCCTCTGATTGTCAGGTCTTGTGATCAGGCCCCTGCTCCTCGCTCTGGTCTCTCCTGTAATAATAATAATAATAAATTTTATTTTTATAGCGCCGACATATTCCGCAGCACTTTACATTTCAGAGGGGATTTGTACAGACAATAGACATTACAGCATAACAATAATCACATACAGTAGATTATAACAAGAGGAGTGAGGGCCCTGCTCGCAAGCTTACAGTCTATGAGGAAAGAGGTAGACACGAAAGGTGGGTGGTAACAGTTGCTCTGATTGTATGGACCAGCCATAATGTTAAGTGTGTAACAGTACAGATACAGAGGGCTAATGGATGCATAAAGCATGTGGGAACATGATGCTGGGAACCTGGTTATGGTAAAACTTTTGGCTCTGCCACACAGGGATAGGTTAGGTTAATGTGTTGAGGCGATAGGCCAGTCTGAATAAATGCGTTTTCAGGACACGCTTAAAATTGTGGGGATTGGGGACTAATCGTATTGACCTGGGAAGTGCATTCCAAAGAATTGGCACGGCACGTGTAAAGTCTTGGAGACGGGAGTGGGAGGTTCTGACTATTGAGGATACTAGCCTCAGGTCATCAGCAGAACGGAGGGCGCGGGTAGGGTGGTATACTGAAACAAGGGAGGAGATGTAGGGTGGTGCTGAGCCATGGAGGGCTTTGTGGGTGAGGGTAAGGCTGGAGTCACACTAACCTGCGCAAAATACGGTCAGTATTTTACATGCGTAATACGGATCAATGACCACTAAATAGTGGTCCGTAGGTCATCCGTAAGCAAGGTGAGGTTGCGTATTTTGCGCATGTGTGTCTCCGTATGTAATCCGTATGGCGAGATTTTCTCGCAGCCTTGCAAAATGGACATTTAACGGTTTTGAGGCCTGCAAACAATTTAAATCATTAGCCTGCACTCTATTTAGACACTCAGAAACAGGTGGCTGCCTACATTCTGTACATTTCTCACCTTGCTTTCACGAGGTGTGTTGGTGTTCTTTGTGCAGCATGGCAGAGGGTCTGACATTCAATACAACTGAGCAGGTTCTCTTTACCTGGCTTTTGTCACGGCGCTTTGGCCAACCATATCCTGTGATAGTGGATCCGCGGAGGAGGAGACGCATGTGGGTACATCCACTTTTGAGGCAACGACTCACAAGAGGGCATTTTCACCGCCTCTATTCGTCTCTGCGGGAGCATCCGGACAAATTTTACCAGTACTGTCGAATGAGCATTTCCACATTTGATTGCCTCTTGGAGACAGTGCGCCCTGGGATCACCTTTCAGGACACTAGGATGCGCAAAGCCATATCTGCAGAGGAGCGACTTCTACTCACAATACGGTATGTACTCCACAACCACATTCTCTATGTTCATAATGTGTGTGTTAATTTATGTTTTTTGGCCTTCTTGGACAATGTTTAATACCCTCATCTTACTCAAAATATGCTTCACCTGACACAGCAGAATGTTACATCTAATATGTCCTGCATATCACTTAGTCATTGTGCCACCACATATGTGTGTGTTGTTATCTCTCATTTCCTACCAAGTTTGGTCGGCGTGTAACTGATTTTTTTTTACTTTAGCCATTCTAACCTGTACTATTTCTGTTGTTCTACAGCTTCCTGTCCACTGGCCTGTCTTATGCCGCCCTCCACCATGAGTTTCTCATTGGAAAGTCCACCATTTCAGGCTTAGTGAGGTCTACATGTGCAGAAATCTGGACAAGACTCCATCAGGTGGTCCTACCCGAGCCCAGGATGGAAGACTGGTTAAGGATTTCAAGGGACTTTGAGGAGGACTGCCAGTTTCCAAATTGTATTGGGGCCCTGGATGGCAAACATATCAGGGTGCGTAAGCCGCCAAACTCAGGGTCCCAATTCTTCAATTATAAGCAATACTTTTCTGTTGTATTGTTGGCTCTGGTAGACCCTCAATACAAGTTTATAATTGTTGACATTGGGGCCTATGGAAGGACGGGAGACTCTAGAGTCTTCAATACTTCCATAATGGGTCGGCGGCTACGCACCAACCAGTTGGATCTCCCACCACCACGCCAGCTACCAGGCTCCCCCGAACAATCAGTCCCTTATGTCCTTGTGGCAGATGAGGCCTTTCAGTTATCACGTAATGTCATGAGGCCATATCCCCGGCGCAACCTTGACCACAGGCGCAGAATTTTTAACTTGCGCCTATCACGTGCTAGGCGACTGGTGGAGTGTTCCTTTGGGATTCTTTGTGCCAAATGGCGGGTACTCCAGTCTGCCATTCAGTTGAGTGAGCAAAATGTGAATGAAGTTGTCAAAGCCTGTGTTGTTCTGCATAACTTCACCAGGATCCATGATTGTTCCTCCTCTGATGGTGTTGTGCGTAGGCCGGACAATGTGCGCAGGGTGAGACCACCTATCATCCCTCAACGTAGACCGCTCTCTGGCCTCAAAGTGTGTGATATATTCACAAATTACTTTATCTCACCTGAGGGGGCAACGTCTTGGCAAGAGAATGCTGTGTCTATGTTATAATTTCTTTTTGTCAAAGTGTGTCTAAATATATATTACTCAAGCCTTTTTATGATTCTATGAGTGTTTCTTTGCATTGGTTGGTGTCTGTAAGTATGTTGTGATGGATAGTGAGAAATCACACAGAGACGTTAAGTAGAGTAGACAAATTTTTAGTTTTGCCTTTTTTTTGTTTGTTTTGCTTAAAGGCAAACATAATTTTGCCAGAACAAAAATTTGGCAATGGCCAAAAAGACCTTTTGGGCCTTCTTTAACTTGGTGTAACATTAACATTACGGAAAAAAAATGCACCAAACATTATGCAATTACAACATTGCTGCATGCCTACATTAACCTTGATTAGGCAACAAAGGGTGAGCTCCATCACCAAAATAAAGTGAATAAGATAACACTCACATTTCCTCATAATGTTTTCCAATCATAGAAAGATTCCACCATGACAGGCAAGGCTACCTCACATCTTTCACACAGATATTACCTGTCTGTAGAACAGACAATATTTAAGCATGCTATACTGGAAAGGATGAAAATACAAAAATCACTTGTTAAGACATTGAGAGAGCGTGATATTGTGAATGCTGGTCGCCTCAAATTGGTTTACTAGAGAATGCTAATAACAAAGTTGACTACTTAACTAAAGGCAAGCACGCCTTTCCAATGCATTAGCAAGTGATTAGTGTATTTTCATCTTTTCAGGTAAAACAGCATAGCGCATTTAAATATTCTCTTTTATACACACATGTAATATCTGTGTGAAAGGCGTGAGGTAGCGTTGCCTGTTATGATGGATTGTTTCATATGTTTGGAAAACATTGTTTAAAAATGTGAGTGTTAAATTATGTTCTAAATGTTGGTGAAGGCGAACACCTGTTTTTTTGTCTAGATTAGAAGCACCAGTTACATGTCACTGGACATCTCCAAATTTTTGATTCATAAATCCTCATATGTAGGGGAAGGGGAACGGGGAGGAACAGCCTGTGGGTGCTGCTGGACATTGTGGCCAACATCGCCCTGTGTGGGGCCATACTGTTGCCCATGATGCTGTTGTTGTCCAGCCTCCTGGGCCTGTTGGTGATACTGCCCAGAGTAATAATGATGATGGTGAGGGGCTTCTTGTTGGCTCTGGTAGGCCCGTGGCTCATACCCACCAAGATAGCCAGATCGTCCCCAACCAGGTTGGGACCAGCCTCCAACACTGGGTGGGTACAAGTGGCCATATTGGTGGGGTTGGCTTGATGAAGACATTTGGGGCTGCGGAATAGAAGGATGGGTAGGGGGAGGAAGGGGTTGAGGTGTTGGCCCACGTATTAGGGGCTGTTCAGACCCTGCTTGAGCAAGCATCTGTGTGGATGGTCTCATGCGCATTAAATTTCTTGGTGAGAGCTGCCACCTCTCCAGAAATTCAAACACCTCATATGGGGTATTGGGGGGGGTGCTTGCATCAAGTAGGATCTGAATACACCCCCTAATACGGAGCCTGACCTCACGGGTAAGGGCACGGAGATAAAGGGTGAGGCTACGTGCATAGGCCTCCTCACCATCATCTGTAGTGACTCTGGACAAGTAATTCAGCACCCCAGTGTCCACATGGGTCCGGCTCTCTTGAATGGCGACCTGGCGCCTTCTTCTTATTCGCCGTGATGCAAGAGCAGCCTGTGGGGAGGGCCTGATCTGGGCAGTTGGGCTGCTGCTCAAGTTGCCCATCTCTTCCAGGATGGGTGAGGTTGCAGCTGCAGACCGTCCTGGACGCCATGCTGCTGCTGTACTCCGTGGAGGCGTACTTCCTGGATGTCTGGAGCGCTTTTTGAGCTCATTTGCATGTCTACGCTTCCTGATGATGGATTGGCCCATTTCCTGTTCACCAGCCAAAAGACCTGCGTATTGCTCGCAGGTCACACGTGTGTTCAGTGTGTAATCCGTATTTTTTGCGCACCCATAGACTTGCATTGGCGTGCTACGGGCGTAGTACGCTGACAATCGCAGCATGCTGCGAGTGGCACGGAGCGGAGGATACGGAGGAGAAATATACGCCTGGTGCGAGTGACCCCATAGAGAATCATTGGTCCGTGTCTAATGCGTGCTTTTTGCGCCTCTCACGCACCCGTATTCCTCGCCAGTGTGACTCCGGCCTAATAAGTTTATACTGAATTCTGGAGTGGATGGGTAGCCAGTGTAATGACTGGCACAAGGTAGAGGCATCGGTGTAACGATTGGTGAGGAATATGATCCTGGCTGCAGCATTCAAGACAGATTGGAGAGGGGAGAGTTTGGTAAGAGGGAGACCGATTAGAAGAGAGTTACAATAGTCGAGACGAGAATGAATAAGAGAAACAGTAAGAGTTTTTGCAGAGTCAAAAGTAAGAAAAGGTCGAATTCTAGAAATGTTTTTGAGGTGCAGATGACAAGAGCGAGCCAGTGATCGAATGTGGGGGGCAAAGGAAAGCTCGGAATCAAGTATGACCCCAAGACAGCGGGCATGTTGCTGGGGAGTAATAGTGGAACCACACACAGAAATAGCAATGTCGGGTATAGGTACATTAGTAGCGGGAGGAAACACCAGGAGTTCAGTCTTTGACAGGTTCAGTTTCAGATATAGTGAGGACATGATATTAGACACAGCGTTTAGACAATCGCCAGTGTTTTCTAGAAAGGCTGGCGTGATGTCAGGAGAAGAAGCGTATAATTGGGTGCCATCAGCATAGAGATGGTACTGGAAACCAAATCTACTGATTGTTTGACCAATAGGGGCAGTGTACAAGGAGAAGAGGAGGGGGCCTAGAACCGATCCTTGAGGAACCCCAACAGTAAGGGGAAGGTGAGAGGAGGAGGAACCGGCAAAAGAAACAGTAAAGGAGCGGTCGGAGAGATAGGAGGAGAACCAGGAGAGAACGGTGTCCTTGAGGCCAATGGAATGGAGCATAGTGAGGAGGAGCTGATGATCCACAGTGTCGAATGCTGCAGAGAGATCCAAGAGAATTAGCATGGAGTAATGACCATTTGATTTAGCTGTTAGCAGATCATTAGAGACTTTAGTGAGGGCAGTTTCAGTGGAGTGTAAAGAGCGGAAACCGGATTGGAGAGGGTCAAGAACAGAGTTTTCTGAGAGATAGCGGATAAGACGGGAGTGGACCAGGCGTTCCAGGAGTTTAGAGATGAAGGGAAGATTAGAGACAGGTCTATAGTTAGCGGCACAGTTTTGGTCGAGGGATGGTTTTTTAAGTAGTGGATGTATGATGGCATGCTTAAATGAGGAGGGAAAAATACCAGAAGATCCTCCTGTACAGTGAGGCCTCATTATACCCCTGTATAAGGATCTAGTGACGCAGTACAGACTGTTATTCAGCATTGCTGCTTCCTCAGATTGTCAGCTCTTGTGATCAGGCCCCTGATCCTCGCTCCGGTCTCTCCTGTACAGTGAGGCCTCGTTATACCCCTGTATAAGGATCTAGTGACGCAGTGTAGACTGTTATTCAGCATTGCTGCTTCCTCAGATTGTCGCCTCTTGTGATCAGGCCCCTGCTCCTCGCTCCGTGCTCTCCTGTACAGTGAGGCCTCATTATACCCCTGTATAAGGATCTAGTGACGCAGTACAGACTGTTATTCAGCATTGCTGCTTCCTCAGATTGTCAGCTCTTGTGATCAGGCCCCTGATCCTCGCTCGGGTCTCTCCTGTACAGTGAGGCCTCGTTATACCCCTGTATAAGGATCTAGTGACGCAGTGTAGACTGTTATTCAGCATTGCTGTCTCCTCAGATTGTCAGCTCTTGTGATCAGGCCCCTGATCCTCGCTCCGGTCTCTCCTGTACAGTGAGGCCTCGTTATACCCCTGTATAAGGATCTAGTGACGCAGTGTAGACTGTTATTCAGCATTGCTGTGTCCTCAGATTGTCAGCTCTTGTGATCAGGCCCCTGCTCCTCGCTCCGTGCTCTCCTGTACAGTGAGGCCTAATTATACCCCTGTATAAGGATCTAGTGACGCAGTGTAGACTGTTATTCAGCATTGCTGTCTCCTCAGATTGTCAGCTCTTGTGATCAGGCCCCTGCTCCTCGCTCCATGCTCTCGTGTATAGTGAGGCCTCGTTATACCCCTGTATAAGGATCTAGTGACGCAGTGTAGACTGTTATTCAGCATTGCTGTCTCCTCAGATTGTCAGCTCTTGTGATCAGGCCCCGACTCCTCGCTCCGTGCTCTCCTGTAATGTGAGGCCTCATTATACCCCTGTATAAGGATCTAGTGACGCAGTGTAGACTGTTATTCAGCATTGCTGCTTCCCCAGACTGTCAGCTCTTGTGATCAGGCCCCGGCTCCTCGCTCCGGTCTCTCCTGTACAGTGAGGCCTCATTATACCCCTGTATAAGGATCTAGTGACGCAGTGTAGACTGTTATTCAGCATTGCTGCTTCCTCAGATTGTCGCCTCTTGTGATCAGGCCCCTTCTCCTCGCTCCGTGCTCTCCTGTACAGTGAGGCCTCATTATACCCCTGTATAAGGATCTAGTGATGCAGTGTAGACTGTTATTCAGCATTGCTGTTTCCTCAGATTGTCAGCTCTTGTGATCAGGCCCCGACTCCTCGCTCCGTGCTCTCCTGTACAGTGAGGCCTCGTTATACCCCTGTATAAGGATCTAGTGATGCAGTGTAGACTGTTATTCAGCATTGCTGTTTCCTCAGATTGTCAGCTCTTGTGATCAGGCCCCGACTCCTCGCTCCGGTCTCTCCTGTACAGTGAGGCCTCGTTATACCCCTGTATAAGGATCTAGTGACGCAGTGTAGACTGTTATTCAGCATTGCTGTTTCCTCAGATTGTCAGCTCTTGTGATCAGGCCCCGACTCCTCGCTCCGTGCTCTCCTGTACAGTGAGGCCTCGTTATACCCCTGTATAAGGATCTAGTGATGCAGTGTAGACTGTTATTCAGCATTGCTGTTTCCTCAGATTGTCAGCTCTTGTGATCAGGCCCCGACTCCTCGCTCCGTGCTCTCCTGTACAGTGAGGCCTCGTTATACCCCTGTATAAGGATCTAGTGACGCAGTGTAGACTGTTATTCGGCATTGCTGTTTCCTCAGATTGTCAGCTCTTGTGATCAGGCCCCGGCTCCTCAGTTGTAGCCTTACCATTTTTTTTGGCATTTTTTGTTCATGTCCTTTGTGAATTAGTAAATGCTGTGATATGTGTCGGTGCACATGATGCATCCTGATCCTGATGCAAACACAGGTCCGTGCGTCCCGATGTTAAGTATAGTGATGTAATCTGGATCAGGATGCATCAGGATTGCTACCCATCACAACGCACCGTACCACAACGCTAGTGTGAACGCAGCCCCACTCGTGCAGCCCCTAACCAGGTGCCCCCATGTTATACACATGCTCCCAATACATTTTATTATCATTACCACACTGTAACAGAGGGCATAAGCCCTTCTAGTGAGGCAGGAAAGATCACTGTATGACAGAGCAGCATGCGCACAGTCTATATTATCTCTGCATACTGGTCCCATACAGCACATCCCTCGCTTCCGAGCATGCTCAGTGCCGCAGAACGGATTCCTGCACACGGAAGCACATGGATCCGTGTTGTCCTGGATCCGTGCTCCATAGAACTCCATTTTAATTCCAGACGTGTAGCTGCGGATCCGTGCGTCTCCTTGTGCCTGTGTGTTTTTCAGATGACACAAAACTGCAACAAGTTGCGTTTTTGTGTATCTGATAAAATATGCAGACATGCGGATCTGTGGGAAAACGGTGACAATTGGATGCACACGCAAGTCCCATCCGTCATCACTGAAAGTCAATGGAGACGAAAACGGATCCGTGTGCATCCAAAATATGCAAGCGTGAAACCAGCGTAACCCTATATAATGATTGGGGCTGGACCGAGATCTCTCCACAGGTTTTACCTAAAATCACTTTATATTACTTCCCCTACCCTTAGGGCTCATACTCACTTGCGAGAGACTCGCGTGATTCTCATGTGAGTCTCTTGCATGGAAACCTGGCACTGCCGCCGGCACTGGGACCGGAGGGAGAGGCTGCATAGAAGTACATGTAACCGCATGCTCCGGTCCGAGTGCTGGCGGCAGTGCCAGGTTTCCATGCGAGAGACTCACACAAGAATTGTGCGGACTCTCTCGCTAGTGAGTATGAGCCCTTAGCAGCAACAACTGACGTTGTCTATCCTCCTCCCTGTAGTGTCCAGAATCCTCCTGGCCCTGCGTTCAACGGGATCCGTTACATAGCAGCACTAACGCTATGTAGCAGATGCATTAACGCACTCTTCAGCCGCAATGATACTAACGCATCCAAAATCTGCATGATGCGTTACTTCATGACGTACCCTTGAACTCGGTCTGCAGCAGTCGGGGGGCGTCATGAAGTAACGCATCATGCCAATTTTGGCATCCATTTGGATGCGGTAGTAGCATTGCGGCCAATGGGTGTGTTAACGCGTCCGTTACATAGCGTTAGTGCCGCTTGCTATGTTACGATCCCGTTGAACGCAGGGCCATTAACGCAATGTGAACCTGGCCTAACACTATGAGAAGATGATATACCAAACAATGTGCTGAGTTTCTCCTCCTACACATACTATATGTATACGCCATGGATGAGGGGCCAGTAAAGTAGATCTTTATTCGGGACTAAAGGTAACGCACAGGTCATTGCAGATGATGATGATGACAATGTGCTGAGTCCGTCCCTGCCATATATGCCATGGAGGAACTGGCAGTGTATATTTGGGACTGAAGGGTTAACTCCCCTGCATTTATTCACAGTCCTCTCCTGACTGCTCCTCCCCCAGATGAGTCACAGTCAGGCTTCAGTAAACTGGGTCTGATAAGCTGCTGAGGCGCCAGGAAAAAAAAAAAAACGGCTCGTTCACCCTGCAGAGCCGGCTCATTTCGTTCACAGCAGGGAGCTGGCTCTTTGAATCAGATCGTTCATGAACGACACATCACTAGCGCTCATGGCTGAGCCCCCCAGTAGTCTCAAGATATATCCAAAGGAAAAGAAAAAGTCTTGCATTCACTTTCGTTCTGAGTAGAGTTGAGCGAAACGGGTCGGTCAAATTCATAAGTCGCCGACTTTTGCTGAAGTCGGGTTTCATGAAACGAAACCCGACCATAGCGTGAGGTCGGCCATGAGGTCGGCGACCAGAGCGCCAAAGTCGCGTTTCAAATGATGCTTCCAGCGCCCTTTTTCAGCCAATGATGGAGGACGCACACTGTGGGCAACGCGATGACATGGGCAGCGGTCACCACCATCTTTGAGAAGGGCATGCAAGTGATTGGCTTGCTTTGTGTGGCGTCACAGGGTCTATAAAAGGGCGTTAACGCCGACCGCCATCTTACTTCTGCCGATCTTAGCATAGGGAGAGGTTGCTGCTGCTGATTCTGAATAAGGGAGAGCGTTAGGCAGGGAAGAAGAACCAAAAAACTGCTTCTGCTGTTAGCGATCTTCACTGTACAACACAACAGTTTGTGTGCAGTGACAGGGGAGGCTATATTTTTGTGCATCAGCTCTGTTGGTTATTAGGCTGCCTTATAAGGCTCCATGATAGCTGCATTGCTGTTTGCACACTGCGGTGCAAACTGCTTTTTTAAAAGCAAAAATACTTTTCTTCCTCTTTTCTGCACAGTTACCAAGCATTCATTTTTCCACACTTTTGTGTGCAGCAGTCCTGCTTATTAGGCTGCCTGCTGCGATACTTGGACTGAGAGCATCATTGTCAGCCTCCTAAAATCTCTAGGGAGATTCAAATTCTCCCCAATACTATATACACCTTGTACTTTGTCATACACCAGCCAATTTCAGCCTGTTAAATTGAGGTGTAATCTATAGTGGGCCTGAGATAATTGTTCAGCCTCCTAAAATCTCTAGGGAGATTCTCCCCAATACTATATACACCTTGTACCTTGTTTTACAGTACCATATAGCTGGTGGTATTTTGAGTACATTTTCCCAAAAATGAGGAAGTATGGTGGAAGAGGCCGTGAACGTGGGCGGTGGTTGCCAGCTGGTACTGATGATGGTGGTGGTGCATCTGCTGGTAGTGGCAAAAGCACAATAGCACCTAAGGCAGGAGTTGTTGAGCCTGCGTCATGGTCTGGCTCCGGAAGGCCACCTTTTCTGGGAATAGGTTAACCGCTTTTAAAGCCGGAGCATCAGGAAATGGTTTTGGCTTACATTGCCAAAACAGACTCCAGCTAATATGCCCTCCTCTTCTGAAGTTTCAAAAAATGCAAGCACTGAGTCATCAAGTGCTGGCTCCTGGTCAGGAAGAACCCCTTTCCTTGTGTCCTTCACCCCCACCAAAAGTGAATGATGCAGCAGGCCACACTTCACATTAGTCCATGTAGCTCTTTCTCACATACCATGCCTGGGTTATCAAGTCAAACTGTGAATTCCCCAGTCCAAGATGAATCTGACATGGAGTGTGGGTCGCCAGCCAGGGCAGTGGGGTTAATCGGTACCGGGCCGGTGTCTCAGAGGGATGTGTCACGGTGGTGGTGACCCAGTCCGTGGCCCTAGGCGTCCATGCAAAGGGGTGAATAACGTTTATAGTGAATGATACGTGACGCCACCTGTGGTTTCTGATCAGATTGACCAGCGCTGCAGTGTCGCTTCTCTGGGACAGATGTGGTGCAGCTAAGCTGTAGAAGCCCTGCTCCGGTAAGACCGTAGTCGCAGGGCAGATGAAAGAGTTGGTAGATGGTGGGCAGTGCAGGATGTAGCAGAGCCGTGCACCAGGCGCAGGAGAAAGATGACAGACACAGTCGTGCAGTTCCTTTACCTGTACTTGGTAAGTGCCGTCCAGGACCCAGAGTACAGATGGAGTTCTTCAGCCTTTGATGCAAATTAGGAATTCTCCCTCTGCAGATAGGTAGTGTGGCCTCCGTTCTAGCGCTTATCTGAGGTACTCGCAGTACTGAGTTCACTGAAGTTCCCCCTGTTGACTTTCTTTTGGAACTTTCTCGTATGGCAGGCAGCCATAGCCTTTTCCTTCTGGCTCTCACATGTCGCTGCTGGGGCCTCCGAGCCTTAGTTGGGAACAGAGCATTTACAGCTGCTACTTCCTCCGGTTTCTGCTGCAGGACCGTCAGTGTCCCTACAAACTCAGAGACCGGAATCCGGACCATGCGCTCCAGCTAGGAGTGAGCCTTAACTCTGCTCATCCTCCAGCTCCCCTTCTCACATCCACACACTTCCCCTTCCCTTTACAGACTGCCCTAACTTCCCTCCTCCCGACCACAGAGAGCAGCTCCTCAGCAGTCAGGTTCAGAACTCTCCCTGCTGGCCTGGAGTGGGAACTGTGTTGTGTGTTGGTTTAACTGCTAGAGAGATCCTTCGATGCTCCCAAGCATGACATCACACTCCGTAGGAGGAAGGTGATGCCACTGTGGCGACCGTACTTCTGGGGCGCCACAAGTGCACTGATGCCCAGCCACTGCTAGATGATTCTGCTGGTACATTGACCCAGACCACTACATTCCCCTCTCACTCTACACAGCCAGAATCTGACCCTGATGAAACTCAGGTTACCCTTCCCATACACTGTACCACCTTACACAGTGACAAAGAGGAAGGTGCAGGTTTGGCCCACCCGCCGTCAGACACACCGCCGTACTATGAGGGGCCCTGTGCCAGTGTCATCGCCAACGAGTGGGCCCCCCCTGTTTGCTCAGGATCACAGCACTTGCAAAGTTGAAATACCTCTCCCTGCTCCACCGCCGTGATGTCTTCCGCGTTTCCTGACAGTGACATTCTGGTCAGAGAGCGCGATGACATCACGTCTGTACGCCCTCTGCCTAAACAGTCCAAGTGCAGAGAGATGGAAGATGGGGATGACGAGGAGTCCAGAGTACAGGGATTCCCTAGTGAGGAGACTTATTTAATTGTTTTAAAGGTTGGGAGCAGTTTTTGGGGAGCACTATACTCTGGAGAATGATATATGGGGCCCACCATACACTGGAGCATTCCAAAGGTGGACATCAGACACTGGAGCAGCATTTACAGGGCCCATTATACACTGGAGCATTAGAAATGGGGCATTATTTGGGCCAGTGTAGCTTCATCCATGTGGCCCATCATATACTGTAGCATTATGTGGAGCTCATCATATACTGTATGGAACATTATATGGGACCAATGATTCTGTATGAAGAAATATATGGGCCTCATTACTCTGTATGGTGCACTATGCGGTGGCCATAATACTGTATGGCGTAATATACTGTCCATTTTTGGAGCTATAGGAGAATTTAAAATGGATATCAGTCATGTGATGTAAGAAGTGAAGTATTTTTCATTGTACTATACCGCTATTTCTCTGCCGTATCAGAGGATCATGAATTGTAGCATGTTAAAGGAGCCCAGTGACACTCTTTGGCCCTGGGCCCACGAAAATCTGGAGCCAGCCCTATCCCCCCCACAACTTTAGCCAAATAACCCCCAGTTTTCAATGCCTAATTATTATTATAAAGTAATGTTGACAAGCTTAAGGAATAAGAATTGATGTTTTTGGCATTAAAATGGGCAGTGTAGGTGTGTTTACTGTCCTCCACTCCCTGCCGACTTTTGTTCCCCATTGACTTGCATTGGGTTTCGTGTTTCAGTCGGCCTTCGACTTTTCACGATAATCGGCCGAATGCGTTCGACCCGACTTTTGCGAAAATCGGGTTTCATGAAACCCGACTCGACCTGAAAAAAGGCAAAGTCGTTCATCTCTAGTTCTGAGGTATTCCTTGCCTGTTTTTGCATCAAATTCTTCACAATGGCACGCGCACTTCATGAATTTTGTGCAAAGAAAAAAAAATATTTTTGGTTTTAACCATTTTGTGCAAAAAGTTGCATCAAAACATATGGGGCTCACATAAAAAACAGCGCTGATTGGAATATATTTGTGACATACACTGTGAAATTTTGGAAAGCTGCAAACTTTGAATTGTCTGACAAAAGCTAGTAAACCCTAAACTCTGCCACAATGGCAAGCACATAAACTAGACTATAAAAGGTGCTAGATGAAAAGGAATTACAGCCGCAAAAAAACACAAGGCGCAAATGCAATAATGAAGCGGACCACTGTTTTTTTTTTTTAGAAGCTGTAAAATAAACTGCTGGGGGTTTTACTGCTATTTTTTACGTGGATACACAATGTTTAGATTTAAGGCTGGATTCAGACAGGCTGCAGTCTTAGGCCACGGTCACACGTTCAGTATTTGGTCAGTATTTTACCTGAATATCTGTAAGGCTACTTTCACACATCAGGTTTTCGGCGTCAGGCGCGATCCGGCGTCGTGCCGGAACGCCGGATCCGGCAAATGTTTCGTAAAACCGGATGTGACGGATCCGGTTTTCTGCCGGATCCGTCTTTTTCTTGACAGACAAAACCGGATCCGTCTCATCCGGTTCATACGTTTTTCTATCCGTTTTTCGACGGATTACGCCGGATCCGGTTTTTAAAATTGACCCTTGTGGCCTTCCGAACGGGATTGGCTACTGGAAAACTATATATAGCATGTTCCTACAGCCCTTCTTTGACAGGTTGTAGAGGAGAAAGTGCAGGTTGGAGAGAAGAGCAAGTTACTGGCGAAGATGGATGTTGTCATTGGAAATATTTTGAAGAATTTGGCGGATTTTACAGCGGAGGCAAATCGTTTGAGGGTGATTGTTCTGGAGAAGGAGAGAGCGAGACAGCAGCGCATCAGGCATCGTAGACGACGTTTGTGGATCCACCCCATCACAGCCAAGAGAATGACGCGTGGGGTCTATTCTACACTATGCATGGACCTTCGACGAAACCCGGATAAATTTTTTGGATATGTTAGGATGAAAATGGAGAATTTTGATTACTTGGTGGAGCGCATTGCACACCTCATAAGAAAAGCGGACACCTATTGCCGCTTCTCTGTTTCACCCGCAGAGCGTCTGATGGTGACTTTAAGGTAAGCCACATTTATTGGATATGATCGCATCAGAGCACACTTTCACTGCAATCTTGTTGGTGGTAATTTGTATCTCCAAGTGTTATAGGTCAGTTTTGGTATGTAATGCTGTGATTTAAAACTAATTTATTGTTTTTTAATTCCCCACAGATTTCTTGCAACTGGAGAATCCCTTTCGTCACTGCATTTCCAGTACAGACTCGGGATTTCCACCATATCTGGAATTGTGAAGTACACATGCCGTGCACTGTGGGACTCCTTAGCTGAAGAGTTTTTACCAGAGCCCACAACAGAGAGGTGGATTGAAATTGCTGACAAGTTTCAACAGATATGTCAGTTTCCAAACTGCTTGGGCGCTGTGGACGGGAAACATATCCGCATTGTAAAGCCAGCTGGATCGGGATCGGAATATTTCAATTACAAGAAATATTTTTCAATTGTCCTCATGGCCATCGCTGACGCGGAATACAAATTTATTGCGGTTGATATTGGGGCCTATGGCCGCTCCAATGACTCTCAAGTTTTCAAACTGTCGGCCATGGGGCGTAAACTGTATGGAAACACCTTCCAGTTCCCACCACCTAGACCGCTGCCGCAAACATCTGGTCCACCTATGCCATTTGTCTGTGTAGGGGATGAAGCCTTCCAGCTGTCAGAACACCTTTTGAAACCGTACTCTAGCAGAGGATTGACAAGACCAAAACGCATTTTTAATTACCGCCTCACAAGAGCAAGAAGAATGGTTGAATGTACCTTTGGTATTCTGACAGCCAAATGGCGGGTCCTATTGACTGCGATCAACCTCAAGACAGAAACTGTGGACGAGGTGATCAAAGCGTGCGTGGTACTCCACAATTTTGTTATCTGCAAGGAACCCATTTCCATTGAGGACACCTCTGAAGAAACCACCTTGCAAGATTACCATGACATTACCACTAGAAGTTCTGTGACGGTTTCAGTAATGAGGGACAATTTTGCACTATACTTTATGTCACCTCAAGGCAGAGTACACTGGCAGGATGACAGAGTGTGAAAGATTTGTGCCCTAACCAAACTTGTGTACCTTCTGTACCAACAGTATATACCTTTGCCAACCAAAGTTGGCTATCTTGTCATGGTCTCTATTTTTAGCTTTAGGCCACAGGTGTGTACCTGGTTGTGTTTTATGCAAAGTATTTCACCTTTTAACAAAAGTTGTGTACATTGTTAGGAAATCACCAACAATAAACACAACTTTTTAGGTGAAATACTTTGCTTCAAACACAACCAGGAACACAACTGTGGCAAAAAGCTAAAATTTACCCACAGTTATATACCTAGTTTTGAATACCATTTCACCTTTTAAATACCCTGTATTTAACCTTTTTCGCCGCAGAAAGAAATGACAGACAACCAGTGTAAAATAATTTAACTTTTATTGAAAAATGTTTTTTTTTAGTAAACTTTTTTAAAATTTTAATAAACTTGTTTAATAAAACTTTGAAACTATAAAACTGAAACCATAAAACTGGTCATTTTTATTTAAATACACACATTATAATTCTGTGTAGTGTGTGGTGGAAATACTGCTGTAGGGGCTGCGGGACACTTCGACACTGGGAGTGTGGAGAGAGGACTGGGATCGTGGTGGGGAAGGAACAGTTAGAGGTGAAGGTGTGGAAAAAACTACAGAATGGGTGGACATGTGGGAAGCAGAAGAGGTGGTGGGTGGTGGAGTGGAGGGTTGGGCAGGGACTGTAGGAGCAGATGATGTTGATGGCAAGTTGTATGGGGAAGGAGTTTGGTACGGGGCAGGTTGCTGGAAGTGGGGAGATGTCTGGTACGGGGCAGGTTGCTGGAAGTGGGGAGATGTCTGGTACGGGGCAGGTTGCTGGAAGTGGGGAGATGTCTGGTACTGGGGAGGTTGCTGGTACTGGGGAGTTTGCAGGTACTGTGGAGGTTGCTGGTGCTGGGGAGGTTGCTGGTGCTGGAGAGGTGGATGGTGCTGGGGAGGTGGATGGTGCTGGGGAGGTGGATGGTGCTGGGGAGGTGGATGGTATGTAATAGGAGGGGGAGGATGGAAAGTGGCTGGAGGTGGATGGTATGTAATAGGAGGGGGAGGATGGAAAGTGGCTGGAGGGGGTGTAGATGTAATAGGAGGGGGAGGATGGAAAGTGGCTGGAGGGGGTGTAGATGTAATAGGAGGGGGAGGATGGAAAGTGGCTGGAGGGGGTGCAGGTGGAGGAACTACTGTGGTGGGAGGAGGAGGAGGTTGGGAGGTAACTTGCTGGAGAGCAGCGTGGCATGAATGCATTACATGCATCTGCTGGGCAGGAGAGAGCGTTTCCATGCGCTCCACAACAGACCTGAAAAAGGTGTGGTTTGGCGAAGATCTTGCTTCTGAATGCATGGTTTGCAGAAGTGTCTTCACCTCCAGAATGCTGGAGTTGATCTGCTGATAGCCTGCGGAGATTTGCTCTGACAAGACTTTTAGACAGTTCTGGAAAGATGCATTCAGATGCAAGAACTCTGGCGCATAAGTCTTTTCCTGACCCCTCTGCCGCTGCCGCCCAGTACCCGCAGGTGTACTAGAGGTGGCAGGGGCAGAAGGGTGGGGTAAAGGGAAAGCGATCTCCTCACCAGCAGCTTCATGTAATGTAGGCGGCCACGATGCTCCTGTGCTGGTGGATGGGACAGATGGGTCGAATGTGTGGGAAGGCTGGGAAGGTGCAGATGTACCGGGGCGGTCGAAGTGTCCCTCGGTGCCGGTCTCCTCAGGGATCGCCTCAGAAGGGTCCAATCGTGCCGGCTCCCGAGTGCTGCTCACCGTGCTGTGGAATAAAGAGAAAAAAAAACAATTAAAATACTGACATGGTATGGCCCTGGCTGAAAATTTTTTTTACATATAACATTTTTTTTCACATGTGGTGTGTAATATTTACCTTCTGGTGACCATTGTTTCCCGGAGGAACGACAGGGCTTCTGCGTACTTGTACTTGCTCCTGCGTCCTCCAGATCCACTCGGGGCCCGCATCTCTTTATTAAACTCCTTCTTGAAACGATCTCTCACAGACCGCCACCGATTCACAATTCTGTTCCCTGAAACGAGAAAGGAGTGGTTAGTATACAACATCAGTGTTTCCCAAACTCCAGTCCTCATGGTCCCCAGGGGTCATGTTTTCAGGATTTCCATAGTAAATAGAAATCCTGAACACATGATCCGTGGGGACCACGAGGACTGGAGTTCGGGAAACACTGGTTTACATCAAGCAACCGGTACTGTATATACTTACGCTCTTTAATCTGGGCCCGAGCTTCGAGGTCCTCCCAGCGGCCCACAAGGAGCGAACAGATTTCCTCCCAGAGTCGTCGGGTAACGATCAGGTCAGCGTGGCGGCGGTCAGCCATATTCCAGAGCGGCTCCCTTTCTCTGACGAGATCGATGAGGCGGTCCACATCAATCCCTCCATCCTCACCGTCAGAGTCGGGAGCACGCTGTGAAGGCTGTTAAAGAAAAAGACAAAAATAACATAATTAGCCTCCACAAAAGAAATGAAATAAAAAGTGCAAAAAAACAAAGCAAAAATATTTATACTTACACGCTGGTGACCGCCGCGTTGCTGTCGCCGACGACCCGGGGAGGCACTGCGAGGACCTCTTGGCCAAGCACCAGATTGGGAAGACTAGAGAAGAAAACAAAAAATGTTATGTCTTTGGATGTAGGCATTTGTTTGCTGTGTGTGGTCTGCAGAACATTGTTTTCTATGTGTTGTGTGTAGTGTGATGTTGTGTTTCTGCGTTTGATGCAAAAAACTTACCAATTGTGAGCCCACTCCAGGTGTCTGTCCACCCCTTCCTTCTTCTTCTGGGAGCTCCTCTTCATCTTGTGATTCCTGTTTTGAAATAAAAGGCAATGAATAGACATATATTACAGAGAAGATGGATTTTGGAAATAAAAACTTACCGTCAAACGCTGACGATGCGAGGGAGGGCTCCCAGAAGATGATGTGCTGTCTTCCTGGTGGCCACACTCCATGCCTGTGGGTGGTGTTCCAGCTGCTGCCATTGCTGCTGCTGCTGCTGCATCTATTGGGCGGCTGTTGAATAAAGAGAAACAAAGGGCCAATGAATATCTTGATATTCAATAGCCCTAGTTTGGAGGAATGGGTTATTTGATAATTACCGTCTCTCATGTGCTGCTGGCCTCCCCTCCTCAGCATGTTCTATTTGCTGCTCCATTTGGGGTGGTGGTGGTGCGGATGGTGCTGCAGTGGTCTCCTGCCTTCTCCTGCGCCTGGTTGCTGTCTTGGGTGGCATGTTGGGTGTGGCTGTGGGTCCCACTGTCTTGCTTTTATATATGTCTTGTGGGCAGAGCTACTGAGCATGCTCAGACCAAAAAACCGGATCCGGCCGCCGGATCCGGCTTTCGCCGGATACGGCGCATTGCGGCGCTCATAGGCTTTCATTGTGTGAAAAAGCCGGACGCGCCGGATCCGGCGTGTCCGGCTTTTTCGCCGCAGACAAAAAACGTTACAGTCGCTGTTTTTTCCAGACGCCGGATCGCGACACATTGCCGGATCCGGCGCAAACCGGATGAAACGCATGGCCATCCGGCGCGATCCGGCGCAAATGCAAGTCAATGGGGGGGAAACCGGATCCGGCATTGCATTTCGCCGGATCCGGTTTCTGTCAAAAGCGCCGGATCGCGCCTGACGGCGAAAACCTGATGTGTGAAAGAGGCCTAAGCCAAAACCAGGAGTGCAACAGAGGTAAAGTATAATAGAAACACCTCACCACTTCTGGATTTATCACCCACTCCTGGTTTTGGCTTACAGATACTGAGGTAAAATACTGACCAAATACTTTTTCCTTTCCTGCAATTAACTTTCCAAGCAAAGTGTATGTGATTTCATGAAAAGTCATTCCAGTCCCACTTTGTGTCTGAAGACGCTGCTGAGCTGCCGTTTTTGTTGCGTTTTTTTCTCTATACTTGCATTTTTAGGTGCAGAATCAAAGTTTTTTTTGTACTATGCAAAAATGCATCAAAGACGCTGCTTCAAATCTACAACAAAAATGCATCAAATAATGGGAAAAACGCATCACAAATATGCAATAAATATGCACTAACCAGGAGAGATTTGCAGATTTTTTTAGCTTCTTTCTCACCTTGAAAAGATTTTGAAAAACACCGGGTGAAAAAGTGCACATTTCTTCTTTGAAACTGATCCTGGAGGAAACCTCTACAAACTAGGCAATGTCCTATCAAAAAGCTGTAATGAACACTCCAGGGGGGAAAAGCAATCCCAAAACCTCTTCGTGAAATGAAAACTATTAAAAAAAAAAAAAAAAAAGGACTGCTGCAATGGTCTCCGCCTGAAAAAAATCATGGTTTTCATATGCCTCAAAAAGCTGAATGTGAACATAAGCCTTGGGGTAAGCTCACAATGTGCAGCTGGCCACTCAGACGAAATTCTGCTCACACATGGTGGATGGTGGTCACACAGTTTTAGGCTATATGCACACATTGCGGATTCCGCTGCGGGTTTTTCCGCGCGGAAACGCAGGTAAAACCGCAGGTCACTTTACTTTACTTTGCCCTGCGGTTTCACACCTCTACTATGTTAAAGGTGTGAAACCACTGCGGAAACCGCCCAAACAATTGACAAGCTGCGGTTGGTAAACCGCAGCAAAACCGTGTGGAAAAAAACGCAGTGTGAGCACAACGTTTTTGAAAACCCATAGGCTTTCATTGTACTGTACCATGTCAGTGGAACTGCTACGTTTCCGCAGGGCCAAAACCGCTGCGGAAACGCAGCAGAATCCGCAACGTGTGCACATAGCCTAAGGCTGCAAAACAGAAGCCGCGGAGACACCATCACGTTTCTCAACGCAAGCTTGCGTTGAGAAACATGTGATGGTGTCTCCGCGGCTTCTGTTTTGCATGTTTTGCATATTTCCCATAAGGGATGGGGGCATTGCTCTAGAATCACTGCATTGAGAAACACGTGATGGTGTCTCCGCAGTGTTGCATGTTGATCTCCATGAGTTAATTCATCCTCATTTTACATAGTCTTTTACTAGGCATTGCTCCTACCAGCCAGTTTCCTACTCCACACTGATGAGGGGCAATACCCCGAAACAGCTGTCTGTGGATGGATACCATGTTTTGGCATAGGTGGTTTCCTTCATTGGAGACTGTCCTTCCCGTGGTTGTTCCTTCCCGGGGAAAGACCTGGCTGGTCATTGCTTGCGTTGAGAAACATGTGATGGTGTCTCCGCGGCTTCTGTTTTGCATGTTTTGCATATTTCCCATAAGGGATGGGGGCAGTGCTCTAGAATCACTGCGTTGAGAAACACGTGATGGTGTCTCCGCAGTGTTGGATGTTGATCTCCATGAGTTCATTCATCCTCATTTTACATAGTCTTTTACTAGGCATTGCTCCTACCAGCCAGTTTCCTACTCCACACTGATGAGGGGCAATACCCCGAAACAGCTGTCTGTGGATGGATACCATGTTTTGGCATAGGTGGTTTCCTTAATTGGAGACTGTCCTTCCCGTGGTTGTTCCTTCCCGGGGAAAGACCTGGCTGGTCATTGCTTGCGTTGAGAAACATGTGATGGTGTCTCCGCGGCTTCTGTTTTGCATGTTTTGCATATTTCCCATAAGGGATGGGGGCAGTGCTCTAGAATCACTGCGTTGAGAAACACGTGATGGTGTCTCCACAGTGTTGGATGTTGATCTCCATGAGTTCATTCATCCTCATTTTACATAGCCTAAGGCTGGTTTCACATTAGCGTTTTTTAGCACAGCGCATCGTGCGCATCCATGCGCATGTGTCATGCACACCTATGTTTAACATGGCGTGCGCATGGTCTTGCGTTTGCATGCGTTCGTATGCGTTTTCGTGCACATGCATTTTTTAAGTTGTGCGCCTAGGCGCGCCAGAGGCAACCTGTTGCATTTTTGGGTCCGTCCAACGGCGTTAAAAAAATGCATGCACACACGTGCGCACGGAATGCGACAAAATAACGCATTACAGTCTATGGGAACGCAGGCGTGTGCATGGACATGCGCACGCTTGTGTTTTAAGAGTTATCATGGCTAGAAACTGGTTAAAACGCATGCGCCTAAAAATGCAAGCGCATGCAAAATGCATGATGCGTTTTTTGCATGCGTTTCTAGTGCGCATGAAGCACTGCCCTAAAAACCGCTAATGTGAAAGTAGCCTTACTTAAAAAAAACAAACTCTAAAGCCAACATATTGGTTGTAGCCCTGCAAAGTGCCTAATAAAGGAATGGTTCATCTGTTTTGTTACAGCAGCAACCAGTACATTCCCAATTCTTGCCTTTTAGAGTCTTTTTTGAAAATGGCGACAACCTTTCTGATGCAATATGCTACTCCTCCACCGTTTCAGACTGCTCATTCTATAGTGTTCGCACTGTTTAATAATTACCATTGTCCAGGTACTGAGGTTCCTAAAATATGACTAAGGCTGGAGTCACACACAACGTATAAAAATACGGTCCGTTTTTCACGGACCAGAATCGCACAACTGTTTCATGAACAATGATCCGTATGTCATCCGATTGTCACGCAAGGATGCAATTTTCTCGCATCTAAGCATCCGTGTGACATCCGTATGGCATCCGTATGCCGAGATTTTCTCGCCGGCTTACAAAATGGACATATAATGGAGCCCAATTACAGGTTAAAATACAAACGAAAGAAAAGATATATACACACATATATATATATATATATATATATATATATATATATATATATATTTCATAGAGTTCTACATAGCATAATAGTCACTAAATCAATTGCCGGCTTCTGTGAAACCCGAGATGAAATGACACATGGTTTACATACAGTAAACCATTTCATTTCATTTGGTTTTTAATATGTCTTTGACTAATAATTAGATTAGGGTATGTGTGTAAAATTTTGGACATGTAGGTGTTAAATTAACGGGTAAATTCGTTTGAAAAAAATTGCGTGGGCTCCCGCGGTAATTTCTCCGCCAGAGAGGGAGGGCAGATATTAATAGCCTAGAGATGGACCATTGTTTTTGCCCCCCGGCTAAAAAAAATCTGCCCCTAGACACGCCAGAAAAGGCGCATCTATAAGATGCACCTTTTCTGGCACTTAGCCTCTCTATTCCCATTGTCTTTAGCAGTGGCTCATGGTTAATAATAATGGGTTAATGTCACCTTGCTATTGAAAGGTGACATTAAGTCGGGTTAATAATGGAGAGGTGTCAATAAGACACCTATCCATTATTAATCCTATAGTATTAAAGGGTTAAAAAAGACACACATTAATTAAAAATTCTGTTAATGAAATAATCACACAAAGTTTTTGACCAAATTTATTATTCAGCTAATCCAAAAGAATCCCTTGTTGTCCTGTAAAAAAAAAATAAAAAAATAAAAAAGAACAATATGCATACCTCTCCACCGTTCAGTCATGTCCCCCGCTGCAATCCATCACAAGGGGTTAATTAGTTTACAACAGGGACCAGTGCTAATGCTACTGGCCCCGCTGTAAACCACTGCAGAATGAATGAAATCATGTCTGCGCAGGCACCCCGGCGATGAAGTAATAAGCATGGGAAAGTTTCTGAACTTTTTCCCACGCTGTCAGTTCACCTCCAGACAGCTGGGGACTCCGTGCAGCCTCAGTGACATCAGCGGTCAGACAACATCCCGCTCACCATGGCAACATTGGGACCCCACATCACGGGGTCTCCAATACAAAGGCAGAGGAGATGTCAACCCCTGTGCTGGCTCCCGAATTCTGCGATTTTGTTAGATCACAGTATTTCAGGGCTTAAAGGGGGAATCTCGAGCCATGTCCTCTGCAGCCACAGAGGTTCCTGCTCAGCAGAGACGTCAGTCCAGGTGTCTTGCCCAGGCTGATGTTAGGCGTCTGGTTGCTCCTTCTGGCCCTGCTATAACTCCATGCTTGAGTCAGCAGCAAGTAGATGCTTCTGGGACTAAGTCATGTCCTTTGGGTACTGAGCATGCCCGTGGGACGACCTCTCATTGGAGGTCGGAGGTCACATGCGCAGGTCCACTACTGGGAAGGTCCCGGAAGGACACCGCTATAAAAGAGCCGCATGGCTGCTCGGCCATGTGCTAGTATAGACTCAAATGCTTATGTGTGTATGATGATGGATGCATGTTTCTGGTGACTGACTCATTGGAAACCCCTACCCTTGGTTGTGCCTGTAGTTAGGGTCTAGTGCAGTGTTTCTCAACCTTTCTAATGCCGTGACCCCGCAATACAGTTCCTCATGTTGCGGTGACCCCAAACCAAAAAATAATTTTGGTGGCTACTTTAAAACTGTAATTTTGCTACAGTTATGATTCGGAATGTAAATACCTGATATGAATTATGTATTCTCATTGCTACAAATCAAACATAATTTAAACATAGTGATTAATCTCCCATCCTGTATACATGGCTCTGCTCCCATCCTGTATACATGGCTCTGCTCCCACTCTCCCATCCTGTATACATGGCTCTGATCCCACTCTCCCATCCTGTATACATGGCTCCGCTCCCACTCTCCCATCCTGTATACATGGCTCTGCTCCCATCCTGTATACATGGCTCCGCTCCCAGTCTCCCATCCTGTATACATGGCTCTGCTCCCATCTTGTATGCATGGATCTGCTCCCACTCTCCCATCCTGTATACATAGCCCTGCTCCCATCCTGTATACATGGCTCTGCTCCCACTCTCCCATCCTGTATACATGGCTTCGCTCCCAGTCTCCCATCCTGTATACATGGCTCTGCTCCCACTCTCCCATCCTGTATACATGGCTCCGCTCCCAGTCTCCCATCCTGTATACATGGCTCTGCTCCCACTCTCCCATCCTGTATACATGGCTCCGCTCCCAGTCTCCCATCCTGTATACATGGCTCTGCTCCCATCCTGTATACATGGCTCTGCTCCCACTCTCCCATCCTGTATACATGGCTCCGCTCCTAGTCTCCCATCCTGTATACATGGCTCTGCTCCCATCCTGTATACATGGCTCTGCTCCCACTCTCCCATCCTGTATACATAGCTCCGCTCCCACTCTCCCATCCTGTATACATGGCTCTGCTCCCATCCTGTATACATGGCTCTGCTCCCACTCTCCCATCCTGTATACATGGCTCCGCTCCCATCCTGTATACATGGCTCCACTCCCATGTCTCCCATCCTGTATACATGGCTCTGCTTCCACTCTCCCATCCTGTATACATGGCTCTACTCCCAGTCTCCCATCCTGTATACATGGCTCCGCTCCCAGTCTCCCATCCTGTATACATGGCTCTGCTCCCATCCTGTATACATGGCTTTGCTCCCACTCTCCCATCCTGTATACATGGCTCTGATCCCACTCTCCCATCCTGTATACATGGCTCCGCTCCCACTCTCCCATCCTGTATACATGGCTCTGCTCCCATCCTGTATACATGGCTCCGCTCCCAGTCTCCCATCCTGTATACATGGCTCTGCTCCCATCTTGTATGCATGGATCTGCTCCCACTCTCCCATCCTGTATACATGGCCCTGCTCCCATCCTGTATACATGGCTCTGCTCCCACTCTCCCATCCTGTATACATGGCTTCGCTCCCAGTCTCCCATCCTGTATACATGGCTCTGCTCCCACTCTCCCATCCTGTATACATGGCTCCGCTCCCAGTCTCCCATCCTGTATACATGGCTCTGCTCCCATCCTGTATACATGGCTCTGCTCCCACTCTCCCATCCTGTATACATGGCTCCGCTCCCAGTCTCCCATCCTGTATACATGGCTCTGCTCCCATCCTGTATACATGGCTCTGCTCCCACTCTCCCATCCTGTATACATGGCTCGGCTCCCAGTCTCCCATCCTGTATATATGGCTCTGCTCCCATCCTGTATACATGGCTCTGCTCCCACTCTCCCATCCTGTATACATGGCTCTGCTCCCACTCTCCCATCCTGTATACATGGCTCCGCTCCCACGCTCCCATCCTGTATACATGGCTCCACTCCCAGTCTCCCATCCTGTATACATGGCTCTGCTTCCACTCTCCCATCCTGTATACATGGCTCTGCTCCCAGTCTCCCATCCTGTATACATGGCTCTGCTCCCACTCTCCCATCCTGTATACATGGCTCCGCTCCCACTCTCCCATCCTGTATACATGGCTCTGCTCCCATTCTGTACACATGGCTCCGCTCCCACTCTCCCATCCAGTATACATGGCTCCGCTCCCTGTCTCCCATCCAGTATACATGGCTCCGCTCCCATCCTGTATACATGGCTCCGCTCCCATTCTTGTATGCATGGCTGGGCTCCCCCTTCCTCCTCCATCCTCTCCCCCATCATACTTACGCTCACACCGTCGCTGCTGAACTTCCCTGCGTCTCTATTCTGGCGCGTCTGCTTCTTCCTGTGTGGAGCGGACACGTACCGCTCATTTAAGGTCATGAATATGGATGCCACGCCTATGGGAGAGGAATGGCGACCATATTCATGACCTTAAATGAGCGGTACCACGTGACCGCTCAGCACTGGATGAAGCCGCCGCGCCGACAGGGATGCAGAAACTGGGAGTGAGTAAACTGCGAGTGCTTTAGGCGACCCCTGTGCTTTGGTCGTTCGACCCCCAGGTTGAGAACTGCTGGTCTAGTGGTTAAAGTCAGCGCCTGTCAGTCGCTAGGCTATAAGCCACAGTGCCTCCAGGTCAGCACCTCACTTAGCGCCATATTCTGAAATCCATCACAAGGCACATAAGTACCGCATGTCATGATCCAGGACGGGATTTCGCTTTGACCCGTCCTGGTTAGACTATGGGTTAATTGTGCTGCCTCTTTCTGACAGCAGGAGGCTATTTAGTGCTCACTGGACCTGGGTCCGGTGTCAGTTATACTCCTGCCCTCGGCTGAGTTAAGTGACCTCTTGTATACGTGTGCCTTGTGCCTGATATCTTGCTTGCTTGTTCGGTTGTGATCTGGTTCTGTCCCTGTTACGAGTTCTGCCTGACCCTCTTGTACTGCGCTACCTCTCGTGTATGACTCTCTGCTTGTGACCCGACTCCTCTCTGCTCGTCCCCTTGGTACCACGTCGCCCTCTTGTGTATGACCTTTGGCTCTGTCTGACTACCCGTCTGTTTGTCCCTCCTGTACCTCATTTGCCCGTACTGCTGTGACCTCTGTTTTGCCTGACTCTGAGTTGTTGTATGGTGTCCTGTCCTATCTGAATACAGGACGCTAAGCCCCGTCCCCTTGCTGTCACATGACCATAGGTCCCGTGCAGACTATTCAGTTTCAGTGTCCGCAGGTCCTATGCTTCTTTACCTTCCAGCGCTGACTGGACCCTGACACTATTAGCCTGAAGCACGCATGGTCACCTCTGCTGCCCTGCTCCACAGGTATCTGTTAGCACTGCTTCTGTACTCAGGACACGTGCACTGGCTCTATGAGCAAGTGCAGTGCGGTGTCTCTGACATTATAACTGACCCATACCATTTTTTTTTCTCTGCTCCCATTCACCTGTGTGTGTGATGGATCCTGTGCGCACTCTTTCTGAGCAGGTTAAGCATCTGACGCAGATGTCTCAGAAACTCATTGGAGAACAAAGAGTCCTGGCTCAGTCTCAGCAGCTGATCGCTGACACTGTGCAGGGGGTTGTTTCATTGGGGGCTCGGGATGTTACATTAATTTCCCCTGAGTCTCCAGTGAAGTTACCAGATACCTTTTCTGGAGATAAAAATGACTTCAGAGTTTTCAAGGAGGGCTGTAAACTTTTTTTTTTTCCTTAAGACCACACTCTTCTGGGGATGAAAGTCAGAGAGTGGGGGTCATTATGTCTCTGTTAAGGGGAGCCCCCCCAAGCTTTGGGCTTTCTCCCTTCCTACCACGGCCCCTGAGCGTATGACTGTGGATGCATTTTTTGAGGCCCTGGGGCATATTTATGATGAGCCTGATCAGGTGCGTATGGCTGAGGACAGGCTGATGAATGTTTGTCAGGGGAAACACTCAGCCGAGTGGTTTTGCTCAGAGTTCAGACGCTGGGCTGCTGAGGTCTGCTGGAACGACGCAGCTCTCCGGGGGTTGTTCCGTAGAGGCCTGTCTGAGCATCTGAAAGACGCCTTGGCTCTCCACCCCCCACCTGATGCCCTGGAGGAAGCTATGACACAGGCCGTCCGAATGGATCGCAGGTTACGGGCAAGGGGAGTGATACAAACCGAGACATCATTATTCTCCCAAGGAAGGGGAGCCAGTTCTTCATTGAAAATCACGGCGATGGGAACCATCAACCTTAAGGAGGAAGAAAGGAGACAACGGCACGTGAGAAAATGCTGTGTTCACAGTGGCGAGTCTGGACATTGGAAAAAGGATTGCCCCTCCCGGCCACTAACCAGGAAGCGACTGAGCCCGGGTGATTATCGTGGAGGTCACCCAGGCTCTCAGGTACCCTTTTCTGCATTTTCTAAAATGTCATTTCAAGTGGAACTTTGTTGTGGCGGTGTCTCCACATCCACTTCTGCCTTCGTGGATTGCGGTTCATCATTGAACTTTATTGACTCTGACTTGGTAGCCAGGTGTAAGTTAGGGACAGTTAGGTTGGAAACTCCGATTCACCTTGTTGCTATTGACAAAACACCACTGGTTAAGAATGACATTGTGTTTTGTACTGAAGAGTTTCTCCTTAAAGTGAGTTCCTTACACCAGGAACGTATTTCATGTTTTGTAATGAACAACCTGCCTGCGGGACTAGTGTTGGGGTTCCCCTTGTTACAGCTGCATAATCCTGTGATTACTTGGGAATCTCGGGATATTGTTAAATGGGGTCCCTATTGCTCTGAGAAATGTCTTGTTTCTGTGTCTGTGTCGTCCGTGGGTCTAGAAGGCATTCCGGAGTGCCTGATAGATTATACTGACGTTTTCTCCGAAAAAGAGGCTGAGGTTTTACCACCACACCGCCCATTTGATTGTGCCATTGACCTGGTTCCAGGTGCTAAATTGCCCAAAGCCCGCCTGTATAACCTCTCGGATCCGGAACGGGCTGCGATGAAGGAATATATTTCCGAGAGCCTCCGTAAGGGACATATTCGTCCTTCTGTTTCTCCTGTGGCGGCAGGGTTCTTTTTTGTAAAAAAAAAAGATGGTGGTTTGCGCCCATGCCTCGATTTTCGTGAGTTAAATAAAATAACTGTGAGGAATACTTATCCCCTTCCACTTATTCCTGATTTATACAATCAGTTGTCCGGAGCTAAGTGGTTTTCGAAATTAGATCTACGGGGAGCGTATAACCTTATCTGAGTCCGGGACGGAGATGAATGGAAGACCGCTTTTCTCACTACTGAAGGGTTGTTTGAAAATTTGGTCATGCCCTTCGGCCTGACCAACGCTCCAGCGGTCTTCCAAAATTTCATAAATCATGTGTTCTCCGATTTGATTGGACGTTTTATGGTGGTGTATTTGGATGACATTTTAATCTACTCGCCTGACAAACAGACTCACATTGGTCATGTTCGGGCAGTTCTCCAAAGGCTCAGGGAGAACTGTCTGTTTGCTAAACTTGAAAAATGTTTATTTTTTGTTCAGGAACTGTCCTTTCTGGGGTTCATCGTGTCTGCTGAAGGGTATCGCATGGATCCTAATAAGGTGCAGGCCATTCTCGAGTGGGTTCAACCGTGTGATTTGAAGGGTCTGCAACGTTTCCTAGGGTTCGCTAATTATTATCGGAAATTTATAAGGGGGTTCTCACAGGTGGTTAAACCCCTCACAGACATGACTCAAAAGGGGGCCGATATCAAGAATTGGTCAACCGCAGCGGTAGCGGCATTTCAGTTTTTGATAAAATGTTTCATGTCGGCCCCGGTTCTTATCCAACCGGACCCCTCTGAACCATTTATTGTTGAGGTAGACGCCTCAGAGGTGGGGGTGGGGGCGGTATTGTCCCAGGGACCCGCCACTTTGACCAATTTAAGACCTTGCGCCTTTTTCTCAAAGAAGTTCTCCCCTGCGGAGAGAAACTATGATGTGGGGAATCGGGAACTTCTGGCCGTAAAATTGGCTTTTGCAGAATGGAGGCATTTTTTGGAGGGGGCTGTTCATCCTATAACGGTAATCACGGACCACAAAAACCTAGCTTACATTGAGTCAGCTAAAAGGTTGACTCCCAGACAGGCTAGATGGTCACTTTTTTTTTCCCGATTCAACTTCTCGATCACTTTTCGACCAGGATCCAAGAATATCAGAGCGGATGCATTGTCACGCAGTCTTGATCCGGTGTCCCCCACGGAACCTCCATCCTCCATTCTTCAGCCTGGGGTGGTGGTGGCAGAGGTTTCTAATGTGTTGGAACGGGAGATTCGAGAACCCCAGGCTCTTGCACCTCCAGCTAAGCCGTTGGATAAACTTTTTGTGCCAGCTCAGTTTCGTCTCAAGGTCCTCCAGGAGTTCCATGACTCAGTTCTGGGTGGACATCCAGGGATCTCAGCGACCCGGAAGGCCATTGCTAGAATATTCTGGTGGTCTTCTTTAGCCTCTGATGTTGGGGAGTATGTGTCTGTGTGTGAGGTTTGTGCCCGTGCGAAAGCTCCCCATAACCGGCCGGCCGGGGAATTGGTACCACTGCCAATTCCTGAGAGACCATGGACTCATCTGTCCATGGATTTCATCACCAACCTTCCCCCTTCCAAGGGTAATACTGTGGTCTGGGTCGTAGTGGACAGGTTTAGTAAGCAGGCACATTTTGTACCTTTGGCAGCTCTACCTAATGCGGAAACATTGTCCAGATTGTTTGTGGAGCATGTGGTGCGGTTGCATGGGGTACCCCTGAATGTGGTGTCTGATAGGGGAGTGCAATTTGTGTCCAGATTTTGGAGAGCTTTTTGTAGGAGGTTGGGTATTGGTCTGTCCTTTTCATCTGCCTACCATCCAGAGACTAATGGGCAGACTGAGCGGACCAATCAGTCTCTGGAGCAAATTCTGCGTTGTTTGACCTCAGCCCGACAGGATGATTGGTGTTCTGTGTTACCATTGGCTGAGTTTGCATTTAACAACCGCACTAACCAGTCTACGGGTACATCTCCTTTTTTTTGCAATTATGGGTTTCATCCTCATTTTGGAGAATTCTCCCGCTTGAATTCTGGGTGTCCTGGGGCGGACGAGACGATCCAGCGGTTGGGGGAGGTATGGTGGGAGGTCCAGAATAACATTACGAAGGCCCAGGACAAATTTAAATTTTTTGCGGACAAAAAACGATCCGTGGGTCCAGTGTTTCAGGTCGGAGATAAGGTATGGTTATCCACCAAAAATATAAGGCTCAAGATCCCCTCTGCGAAGCTTGGACCCAAGTTTATAGGTCCCTATGTAATTACCGAAGCAGTTAACCCGGTGGCTTTTCGGTTGAGTCTTCCGCCATCTCTAAGGATCCCTAATGTTTTCCATAAGGCCCTTTTGAAACCTGTGAGGTCCAGTGGGGAGGGATTATCATCTTCCCCGACACCGGTTCTGGTAGATGGGCAGGCTGAGTATGAGATGGAACGAATTGTCGACTCCAGGTTGGTCCGTCGCGCCCTTCAGTATCTGATACATTGGAAGGGCTATGGTCCTGAGGAACGCTCGTGGGTTCCTGCTCGATCAGTTCATGCGGATCGGTTGATCCGAGCCTTTCACGCCAAGTACCCTGAGAGACCTGGGGGTCCGGGTGGTGGTACTGTCATGATCCAGGACGGGATTTCGCTTTGACCCGTCCTGGTTAGACTATGGGTTAATTGTGCTGCCTCTCTCTGGCAGCAGGAGGCTATTTAGTGCTCACTGGACCTGGGTCCGGTGTCAGTTATACTCCTGCCCTCGGCTGAGTTAAGTGACCTCTTGTATACGTGTGCCTTGTGCCTGATATCTTGCTTGCTTGTTCGGTTGTGATCTGGTTCTGTCCCTGTTACGAGTTCTGCCTGACCCTCTTGTACTGCGCTACCTCTCGTGTATGACTCTCTGCTTGTGACCCGACTCCTCTCTGCTCGTCCCCTTGGTACCACGTCGCCCTCTTGTGTATGACCTTTGGCTCTGTCTGACTACCCGTCTGTTTGTCCCTCCTGTACCTCGTTTGCCCGTACTGCTGTGACCACTGTTTTGCCTGACTCTGAGTTGTTGTATGGTGTCCTGTCCTATCTGAATA
Source organism: Dendrobates tinctorius (assembly GCF_039654945.1). Taxonomy (NCBI): domain Eukaryota; kingdom Metazoa; phylum Chordata; class Amphibia; order Anura; family Dendrobatidae; genus Dendrobates; species Dendrobates tinctorius. The sequence continues at coordinate 54,969,171 of NW_027361675.1, forward strand.
CAGGACGCTAAGCCCCGCCCCCTTGCAGTCACATGACCATAGGTCCCGTGCAGACTATTCAGTTTCAGTGTCTGCAGGTCCTATGCTTCTTTACCTTTCAGCGCTGACTGGACCCTAACACTATTAGCCTGAAGCATGCATGGTCACCTCTGCTGCCCTGCTCCCCAGGTAACTCTTAGCACTGCTTCTGTACTCAGGACACGTGCACTGGCTCTATGAGCAAGTGCAGTGCGGTGTCTCTGACACCGCAGCTGCGGTGCTGAGTGCAGGTGAGTCTAAAAGGACTCCGACCCAGTGTCTTTGGGCAGAGTCCTGTGATGTTACACCAGCGCTCACTTCGCAGAGCTCTGTGAGCTTAACAGGCTTCGGCATTTATATTCAACGGTAGTGCGGCTCTGTGAGGCAACAGAGTCCACCTCGTACACACCGGGTGACGTTAACCCGCGTGTGTCCATTTATTATACCGCCATATAGTGTCCGCCATTACCGAGCAACAGTTACCATCTCTGCACGGTGGACCCCGGGCTGCGAACGCACCTTATTCCATCTTTATTATTTGGTGTGTTCTGCAAGCCCGTAACATTATACTAGCGCCAGGGTTTGGCCAGTAAAGCGACTGCTGCAGTACATCTGGCAGCTGCAAGGCAGGTGGGCGGCTCTCGAGCGTTCAGCCTCAGCTGCAGATGTTACTGCGGTCGCTGTTCAGGCAGCCAGAGTCTGTCTCCCGTGTGACCATTGCCATCCCTGCCCCGACTTTGTCCCGCCTCCCGCTGCCCGAGAAGTTCTCGGGCGATAGTGCTTCTTGTAGGGGTTTCGTGAGCCAGTGCACTATACACCTGGAGTTACTGGCAGCACGATTCCCCTCCGAGCGGGCTAAGGTGGGATTTATTATTTCCCTCTTGTCGGGCAGGGCTTTGGAGTGGGCTACACCGCTGTGGGAGCGTCGTGATCATGTGGTGCAGAGTGCCTCGCAGTTGTTGGGCACTCTGAAGCAGGTCTTCCTGGGACCGCGAGTCACCCATGACACCGCACTCCGGCTGCTGGCATTGTCACAGGGCTCGTCCATGGTCAGCCACTTTGCCATCCAGTTCCGGACGCTCGCCTCGGAGATGGAGTGGCCAAATAAGGTCCTCATTCCGGCATTCTGGAGAGGTTTGGTTGACCATGTGAAGGACGCTCTGGCCACCAGGGAGATTCCCGCTACACTGGAGGAGCTTATCACCGTCTCCACCCGTATAGACCTTCGCTTTTCTGAGAGAAGGTTGGAGCGGTCCCAGTATAGGCAGAGGTTTAGGTTGGCACCCAGTTTTGCTAAACCTCTGGAATCTCCCGATCGGGCGTCCGAGCGTCAGGGGGCTTTCCGTGAGGGATCCAGGCCCCGGTCCGCTCGAGCCCCTGTGATCTGTCATGTTTGCCGGCAGTCCGGTCACTTTGCCAACCGGTGCCCACAGCGGCTGGGAAAACGCTCGCGCCTAGTGGCCGTAGGAGGAGGCTCACTAGAATCAGCGGCATTTTCCTCCAAGCTGTCCTTTAAGAGGATGCTTGAGTTTGATTCTTCCACTCTGGCGGTGGAGGTTTGCGTGGATTCCGGAGTGGAGGGCAATTTTATGTTGTTGGCCTTTGCTCAATGGCACGCAATTCCCCTGGTTATGTTATCTAGGCCAGTCACCATCAGAGTGGTGAACGGCGCAACTCTGCCCTCACAGATGTTAGGAATCTGGGTTCTATGCTGCCTATGCGGGAATCCAGGTTCTCACATTTGCCTCCAGAGGCTAAGTCCTTTTTTCCAACTTCCGAGCATGCCCACGGGACAAGCTCCCATTGGAGTTCAGGAGTCAGGTGCTCAGGTCCTGCTCCTGATTCCATTGGCTTAGCTCAGGGCTCTGGAGATTTCTGGCAGGTCCCGTACGCTATAAAAAGTGCGCATGGCCGCTATGCCATGTGCTAGTATTTTCATACTGCTGCTGTATGTATGGTGACGGATGCTTGGACTGGTGACTGACTTATTAAGAAACCCCTTCCCTCTGATAATACGATTGTGTGATTGGGCAGCCGGCAGCGCCAGCGCGCTCCAGCTATTCCTGTCTCAGCAGCTAGCGTCCTGCATCGCGCCAGCGATATTGCAGTGTCTCCTCTGAGGCTCCGTTCACACTGCGCTGCGATTGCAGTTCCTCAAGCGTTGGCAGTTGCGACGTCTCGCACCTCTTTTTCCGGTAGGTCTTTTCGGAGTAGTTCTGACATTTAAGGCTGCTCCTGTGACCCTTTAATACCGTGTCGCTGTTGTTCTGTGACTTAAACAGACACAGCGTTTTTTGTGTGCTTTAAGGTTGCGGCTCTGTGTCCTTAACAGAGCTTGCTTCAGTGCACTCTGGATGCAGTTAACCCCGTGCACATTAATGCCATAGTGCTCTGCCTCTCTAGGAGCGGTCATATCACCTGCCGCATGGTGGACCCCGAGTGGCGAAGGCACTTTATTTTTTTTAGTGCCTTCCGCCACTCTTAACACACAGATTACTCACCCAGACCATCCCATTGTTACTCTCGGCGTCTCCATCTCATCAGGAGACGATATCCCTCCTCGTCATGCCCAAGGGTATCGACCAGGTCCTTCTAGGGGTCCCCTGGTTGCGGTACCACTCTCCCCATATAGAGTGGTCCTCGGGGAAGATTGTTGGTTGGAGTAAATCATGTGAGGGTAGATGTATGAGAAAGTTGTTCAGGTTGCCTCCACCGAGGTCCCTGCAGATCTTTCCCCACTCCCCAAACACTATCGTCAGTATGCAGACGTGTTCTCCACAAATGCAGCGGAGACTCTTCCACCGCATCGCCCCTATGACTGTCTTATTGACCTCTTGCCGGGTGCTGAGCCTCCCCGGGGTCGAGTCTACCCCATATCTCTCCCTGAGACAGAGGCCATGTCTCAATACATCAGGGAGAATCTGGCAAGATGATTCATTAGGAAGTCAGAGTCACCAGCGGGGGGCGGGATTCTTCTTCATTTAGAAGAATGGAGAACTACGTCCCTGCATCGATTACAGGGGTCTTAACGACATAACCGTTAAGAATAAGCATCCTCTGCCCCTGATATCGGATATGTTCGATAGGTTACGAGGAGCGAGGGTTTTTTCCAAACTGGATCTGCAGGGAGCCTATAACCTGGTACGCATCCGTGAGGGAGATGAATGGAAGACGGCCATTAACACCAGGGATGGCCATTACGAATACCTTGTCATGCCCTTTGGGCTCTGTAATGCCCCTGACGTCTTCCAAGACTTTGTAAACGGTATCTTTCGAGATATGCTCTCCACCTCGGTGGTGGTCTATCTGGATGATATTCTCATCTTCTCACCAGATATTGACTCCCACCGGAGAGAGGTTTGCAAGGTCTTCGACAGCTTACGGGCCAACTCCCTCTACGTTGGAGAAGTGCCTGTTCGAGCAGGAGTCCTTGCCTTTCCTGGGATATATTATTTCTGCCCAGGGTTGGCTATGGATTCTGCCAAACTGCAGGCGGTAATGGACTGGCAGGAACCCCACTCCCTCAAAGCGGTGCAGCTCTTTCTGGGGTTCGTGAACTACTAACGTCAGTTCATTCCCCACTTCTCCACCTTGGTAGCTCCCTTGGTTGCCCTCACCAAGAAGGGAGCAAACCCCAAGTTATGGTCGGAGCAGGTCTACAAGGCCTTTTCCTCCATCAAGTCACACTTTGCTAGCACTCCCATTCTACATCGCCCCGATGTAGGTAAGCCATTCATCTTGGAGGTGGATGCCTCTTCCGTCGGTGCTGGACCGGTCCTCTTCCAGGACGCTCAGGGTCGGAAGCACCCTTGCATCTTCTATTCCAAGACCTTTTCACCGGCGGAGAGGAATTATTCCATCGGGGACAGGGAGTTGCTAGTGATGAAATTGGCCTTCCTATAAATACAGGCTTTACCATGTTATTAGCCAGAGGTTAGTTCACACTAGGCAGTTAGAATAGGGACCCATTCGATTATGAGATTAGCTTGCCGTCGGTAATTGGGTTCACATCTTTCGGCCAAATTTTGTGCTAATTATCTCATATGTTTTTTCTAAATTTCAAAAGCCATTATGCTATTCACACTTCATATATTTCATATTGACATGCCTTAATGCAATTGAGTGGAACCATTTCCTCACTTTGATATGTAAGCGGTTTTTTGGTATGCACCTATTCAGACTATAGATGTGCCGTCAGTTTTTTCTGTCATTTGTATGCTAGCTTTCTGACTGAGCACTCCGCCCTTCATCAAGCTGTGATTTTTAATTACATCCAATCACATTTTGGTTCCTATCTTCCTATAAAGACAGGCTTTACCATGTTATTAGCCAGAGGTTAGTTCACACTAGGCAGTTAGAATAGGGAACCATTCGATTATGAGATTACCTTGACGTTGGTGAGTGGGCTCACATCTTTTGGCCAAGTGTTGTTCATCAAACATGTCTTTCGCCTACATGGCATGCCGGACAAGATTGTCAGTGACCGGGGCCCCCAGTTTGCGTCTCGGTTCAGGAGAGAGCTCTGTCGCTTGCTCAGCATTAAGTTAAATCTCTCCTCAGCTTATCATCCCGAGATGAACGGGTTGGTAGAGAGAGCCAACCAGACCCTGGTCACATGTCTATGACATTTTGTCTCGGCCAGGCAGGATGACTGGCCATCCTTGCTACCATGGGCGGAATTGGCCTTGAACAACTCTGTGGCCGATTCCACCAGCCAGACCCCATTCTTCCTTAATTACGGCCAGTATCTGCACGTCCCTGTGCCCATGCCCGTGTCGTCCACAGACTCTAGGGTGGCAGACTGGGTGGTGGAGGCATTTGATATTTGGGACCACACTCAGGATGCCATCCGGGCCTCAAAGGAGAATGAGGGTCTCCGTGGACGCACACCGGCGCCCTGCTCCAACCTTTGCCCCTGGCGACTTAGTGTGGCCCTCCGCCCGTAACATCAGGCTGCGGATCGAGTCCACTAAGTTCGCGCCTCGCTACATAGGTCCCTTCAAGGTCCTCAAACAGGTTAATCCTGTGGTCTACCAGCTGGCCCTTCCTCCACGCCTGGATATCACCGACACCTTCCACGTTTCCCTCCTTAAGCCCGTCCACATGTCCCGGTTCTCAGAGTCATCTGCCAGGACATCGAGCTTGTCCTCGGACGAGGTAGAGGCCATGATGGGGTGTCAGGTGGTACATGGCAAAAAGTATTATCTGGTGGACTGGAAGGGTCATGGCCCAGAGGATCAGACCTGGGAACCTGTGGAAAACATCCACGCTCCTCTGCTCATTGCGGCCTTTGAGCGTGGCGCGGTGAGGCCCCTAGGAGGGGGGGTAATGTTAGGCATCGAGTTTCCCCCACTGCACAGGGGGAATCTTGAGCCATGTCCTCTGCAGTCTCCCATTCCTCTGCAGCCGCAGAGGTTTCTGCTCAGCAGAGACGTCAGTCCAAGTGTCTTGCCCAGGCTGATGTTAGGCGTCTGGTTGCTCCTTCTGGCTCTGCTATAACTCCATGCTTGAGTCAGCAGCAAGTAGATGCTTCTGGGACTAAGTCCTGTCCTTAGTACTGAGCATGCCCGTGGGACCTCTCATTGGAGGTCGGAGGTCACATGCGCAGGTCCCGTTCCTGCTTGGATTGGTCCACCACTGGGAAGGTCCCGGAAGGACACCGCTATAAAAGAGCCGCATGGCCGCTCGGCCATGCGGTTGTATAGATTCAAATGCTTATGTGTGTATGATGATGGATGCATGTATCTGGTGACTGACTCATTGGAAACCCCTACCCTTGGTTGTGCCTGTAGTTAGGGTCTAGTTGTTAGAGTCAGCGCCTGTCAGTGGCTAGGCTATATGCCACAGTGCCTCCAGGTCAGCACCTCACTTAGCGCCATATTGTGCCATCCAGCACAAGGCACATAAGTACCGCAGCTGCGGTGCCGAGTCCAGGTGAGTCTAGAAGGACTCCAACCCAGTGTCTTTGGGCAGAGTCCTGTGATGTTACACCAGCGCTCACTTCGCCGAGCTCTGTGAGCTTAACAGGCTTCAGCATTTATATTCAGCGGTAGTGCGGCTGTGAGGCAACAGAGTCCGCCTTGTACACACTGGGTGACGTTAACCCGCGTGTGTCCACTTATTATACCGCCATATAGTGTCCGCCATTACCGAGCAGCAGTTACCATCTCTGCACGGTGAACCCTGGGCTGTGAACGCACCTTATTCCATCTTTATTGTTTGGTGTGTTCCGCAAGCCCGTAACACCGGGTGTCAGCTGTGATATTCTGAGTGCGCGGCCGTTCGCGATGATGTACTAGTCCATGGTCAGACAGGCCCAGGTCACATGGACAATATAGTACATCAGATGGCAGAGAGGGGTTAACAATGTTCACTTTAACAAACTATTTACCAGTGTAAATTCTCCTCTAATGCCACCAAACATGTCTTCTTGCACATGTCATTAATAGCAAAACACCAAGTCAATTATTTATCATTATTTATTGTTATTATATGGAGCAAGAAGTGCAATCTTTTTTTCCTATTGTCAAAATACAAATGAAAATACAAATCACAAACGCTTTCAAATTCTTCATTATTCAAATATGACAGAAAATGTTCACACTAGAAGTCCATGAACTTCTGGCAAGAGATGAGCTCCCTTGGATTCTGTAGGCTTCAGGTCATTTTCACACACAGCAGAGTTTTGCATCAGTATATAGAAGCCAAACCCAGGATGGGCTTCAAAATAAGGAAGAGGTGCAAATATTTTCATTATACTTGTACTCTGTTAAGGTCACACTTCTGGTTTTAGCTAATGTATAATACTAACCAAAATACTGCCCTGCAAAAGTGGCCTAAGGCTGCATTCACATGTTTTTGTTTTACAGTTTGTGTACAGACTGCAATAACTCCTGATTTGAGGTCCAGGTGTTCTGGTCTATGTAGACATGTACATTTAGTCTAAATCAAGATTTCTGTAAGTGAAGTTAGCAGTACGTTATAGTATTATTAATAACAGTGATAGAATAAAAGATCTGATCATATTTTTGATGAAGACCATTTTTTTTTTTAACTAGCACATTAGATCATTTGATTTGTCTGATTGTAGGTTAGTTTGAACAGGCTTGAGCCTGAAAAACTGCTGGCAATGCTAGAATCTGTAAGTATGTAGATGTTCACCTACTATAGGTGTTCGATTAAACGCCACTTTCTCAGTGACGCCGCTACTAACTACCACAAAAATCCCAGCCACTCTATAGTAAGAATACCGTCACTTGTCATATCAGCCTTAGTTTTCTGGTTAGACGCTACGGCCATCACTAAGGAGCCGGGTGAAGGGGTTGTCTATGAACTGGACTCTGAAATGCATCGGCCCGTGTTGTGGCTGCACATGTGCTCATCCACTCTGTTCATTCTGTATTGTGCGACCAAAAATTGCCAGTCCAGTGCCCCCACTTTTTCCAGTAGTCCCATATTATTGGTATATTTAAAATTCCCAATTTCAAGGTGCATGGGAAGAGGGTCTACATACATATTTAATGCAAGAACAATAAAAAAAGGCAGTGACAAAGCCTGGTATAGGGGAGAGGAACCTGCCCTCATGGGCATACAATGCATTAGGTATTGAGAAAGAGGACAGCGGGCTGTGTTTTTTTTTCTTACACAGGTAGTAAGGAGGTGTCAGCAGGCTAATTTCAGATTGTAGGTTTTCTTGATGAGATGGGTTTTTTGAAGACTAATTGTGTAAGAAAACCGATCTACCAAGGTAGTGAATTCCAGGGTATAGGGGAAGGGGTATATATGGGATATATCTTGGAGATAGTTGTGTGAGGAACATACAAGTATGGAGGAATAAAAGAGGACCAGAGGTTACAGAGGTTACGTGTGGCGTATCGGAAGATGAAGTTACAGATATATGTAGGAGACAAGTTAAAGTCAGCCTTATGACTCAATATTTGTATTTTAAAATGGATTGTCTGGGTAACTGGAAGCCAGTGAAGGGATTGGCAGAGGGGAAAAGTAGAGGGGTAGTGCAGAGTGCATCATTTAACCCCTTAAGGACCAAGCCACTTTGTAGGTTAATGACCAGGCCTTAATTTTGAAATCTGACCACTGTCACTTTATGTGGTTGTAACTCTGGAACGCTTCAACGTATCCCACTGATTCTGAGAATGTTTTTTTGTGACATATTGTACTTTACGGTATTGGTAAAATGTCTTCAAAATTTCTTGTGTTTATTTGGGGAAAAATGTAAATTTGGCAAAAATTTTGAAAATTTCACAATTTTCAAACTTTTTATTTTTATGCCTCTAAATCAGAGCATTATGTCACACAAAATAGTTAATAAATAACATTTCCCACATATCTAACTTTACATCAGCACAATTTTTGAAACATCATTTTTTTTGTTAGGAAGTTATAAGGGTTAAAATTTGACCAAACTTTACAAAGCCATTTTTTAGGGACCACCTCAAATTTGAAGCCACTTTGAAGTCAAAATTGACACCATTCTAAAAACTGCACCCCTCAAGGTGTTCAAAAACACATTCAAAAAGTTTATTAACCCTTCAGACACAATTTTTTTTAATTTTGTCAAGGGTGACAGGAGAAAAGGAACCAACATATTTGTTGTGCAATTTCTCCTGAGTACACCGATACCACATGTGTGGAGGAAGACCACTCTTTTAGGCACACGGCAGGGCTCGGAAGGGAAGGAGCACCATTTGAGGTTTTGAACATAAAATTTGCTGGAATTGAGAGCGGACGCCAATGTCGCGTTTGGAGAGTCCCTGATGTACCTAAACAGTGGAAAGCCCCCATAAATGATCCCATGTTGGAAACTAGGAACTTATGTAGATGTGTGGTGAACATTTTGAACCCCCAAGTACTTCATAGAAGTTAATAACGTAGAGCCGTGAAAATAAAAAATCATATTTTTCCCACAAAAATGATCTTTTTGCCCCTAATTTTTTATTCTCCAAAGGGTAACAAGAGAAATTGGACCCCAAAAGTTGTACATATATATTTGCGCGTATCGCAGAACTCGGAAGGGAAGGAGCCCCGTTTGACTTTTTCAACGCAAAATTGGCTGGAATTGAGATCGGACGCAATGTAGCATTTGGAGATCCTCTGATGTGCCTAAACAGTGGAAACCCCTCACAAGTGACCCCATTTTGGAAACTAGACCCCTCAGGTGCTTCACAGAAGTTTATATCGTAGAGCCGTGAAAATTAAAAATCAATTTTTTTTCCTCAAAAATCATGTTTTAGCACCAAATTTTTTATTTTAACAAATATAGCGGGAGAAAATTGACCCTAAAATTTGTTGTGCAATTTTTCCTGAGCTCGCCGATACCCCATATGTGAAGGAAGACCACTGTTTGGGTGCACGGCAGGACCTGGAAGGGAAGGAGAAAGGTTTGACTTTTTGAACACAAAATTGGCTGGTATCGAGAGCGGATGCTATGTCACTTTTGGAAGGCCCCTGATGTGACTAAACAGTAGAAACCCCCAACAAATGATACCATTTTGGAAACTAGACCCCTCAAGGAACTTATCTAGATGTATCATGAGCACCTTGAACCACCAGGTGCTTTACAGAAGTTTATAACAGAGCTAAGAAAATTTAAAAAAATACATTTTTCCACGCAAATTTTTTTAGCCCCATATTTTTTATTTTCTCAAGGGTAACAGGAGAAAATGGACCCCAGACTTTGTTGTGCAATTTCTCTTGAGTGGGCCAATACCCTATGTGTTGGTGAAAACTACTTTTGAGGCACAGTGCAAAGCTCAAAAGGGAAGGAGTGCGATATCATAGTGCAGATTTTACTATTATGGTAAAATCCCCGAGGTGCTAGAACAGTAGAACGCCCCATAAGTGACCCCATTTTACAAACTACACCTCTCAATGAATTAATTTAGGGGTGTAATGATCATATTGATACCAAGGGTGTGTCACAGAATTTTATACCATTGGGCAGAGAAGAAAAAATAACTACATTTTTACCACAAAAATTTAGTTTTAGCCCTAGATTTAACATTTTCACACAAGAAGTGGGTAAAATAGGCACCAGAATGTGTCCCACAGTTTCTGCTGAATATAGAAATAGACCATATGTGGCTGTACAGTACTGCCTAGCCATAGGGAGAGTCTCGGTAGGGATGGAGCGCTATTTGCCTCCTGGAGCGCAGATTTTCCTCAAATAGTTTGTGGATTCCATATACAGAACCCCCCAAGTGCTAGAGAACAGAATCCCACTCCCCACATGACACCATTTTGGAAATTATACCCCTGCCAAATGTGAATGCTAGAGGTGGTTCATGCACACTGGGGCTCAGAAGGGAGGGGCATTTGGATTTGGGAGCGCTGAATTTGCTGAATTTCTTTTGGCTTTTCCAGGGCCTTTGTGCTACCAATAACGTGGAAGCCTTCCTATATTTCTGTTGACAGATGACAGACCTGAGTAGTGACTTTTTTGTGGATTGAGTTGAAGCTGTTATTCGGAACATTTTTCCTAACGTTTGTGATCACATTTATCTGGCGCTCTACACTGAGCACATACTTTGGGGTTTCCATCAAAATCTCAGAGCTACGTGACAGATGAAACCCCTAAGGGATCCATTCACTATAATGAGGAGGCAGAGTTACTCTGGACTTCGTCCTTCCTTTCAGAGGTGCACAAAACTATGGTGGACTGCGTTTTTATGCACGCCGAAAAAGACGGACACCTCCGGATCACAGGTCCTATGGCGTTCACAGTGCCCTATCTGCCTCATTATAGGGAATCTGCTGCAGGTGGTTCTGTCTGAATCACGTATTTCAGAGATTTACATGGAAACCCCAATGCAAGCGTTCAGTGTAGAGCACAGGATAAATGTGCGCCGAGCCTTACTGCGATCTTTGGGAGGCAGAATGAACAAATCCACAGTAGGTGAAGAACTGGTTTTATTTTTTACGCCGTTCCTCACGCAGTATAAGTGATTAGGCAACTTTATTCTTCGAGTCGGTGCAATTACGGCGATACCAGTTTTATATCCTGTTTTATGTTTAGCTTCTATCACACACTAAAAGACGCTTTTTTTGCAAGAAGAAGTTTTTGCATCGCCATATTTTGAGAGCTATAATTTTTCCACATTTCAGCCAACAGAGTCATGTGAGGGCTTGTTTTTTGCGGGAAAAGCTGACGTTTTTATTGGTACCATTTTCGGGCACATGACATTTTTTGATCGTTTTCTATTCCAATTTTTGTGGAAGCAAAATGAACAAAAACCAGAAATTCAGGAATTTTTTTTTCCTCCATTCTGCATGTTTTAAAATTGATAAGGCAGTTTTATTCTTCAGGTTAGTGCAATGCCACATTAATTTTTTTTTTATGTTTTGGTGCTTTTATACAATAAAAACTTTTATAGAAAAATTAATTATTTTAACATTGCTTTATTCTGAGAGCTATAACTTTTTTATTTTTTCGCTGATGGAGCTGTATAGCGGCTTGTTTTTTTGCGGGATAAGATGGTGCTTTCAGTGATACTATTTTTAGTTACATTCGTTTGTTTGATCGCGTTTTATACCACTTTTTCCAAATGGTATGATGATAAAGCATAATTTGCTACTTTTTTTGTGTTATTTTTTTACAGCGTTCATTGAAGGGGTTAACTAGCGTGACACATTTATAGATCAGATTTTTACGGACGTGGCGATACCAAACGTGTACTTTTTTTATTTCATTTTTTTTTACATAAAAATATGTATTTATTGGTGGATTTTTTAAAATTTTATTTTATCATATTTTTAAAAAAATGTTTTCTATTTTAGCTAGTCCCTTTTGGGACTTTCACTTTTTTCACTTTGATTGCAGGTATAATGCATTGCATTATACCTATACTGAAAGCTTCTGACACCATGCTGTAAGCATGGTCTCAGAGGCTTTCCATAGCTTGATGACCTGGGAGCAAAGATCGGGCCCAGCGATGACGTCGCAGGGACGCCGATCTGAAGGCAGAGGGAGCTCCCGTCCCTCTGCCTCCCTCCTGAACGCTGCGATTGCCACTGGCAGTGCTGAGCACCTGCACTGATCTTGCGGGAGGTGCTGATATTTCAGCATCTCCTGTGCGATCATGCTGTTATCAGTCAGATTGATTGACCTATCACAGGGATCTGGATGCGGGGACCGACAGCATGGGTCCCTGCACCCCTTGCCGTGCCTCTCACAGACAGCTGTTGGCACTGAACTGTCACTGAGTGTTTCCACGCAGTGATAGTTTAAATGCATGATGGACACAGTCCGTCCTGGTGCGGGAACTGACACCCGGCCATGACAGACTGTGTCTGTCATTGGACGTTAAGGGGTTAAATCAGACAACACAGTTAAGAATGGACTGGAGCGGTGTGAAAGAGTTGGATGAGAGGCTATATAAAAAAGGATGTTGCCGAAATGGAGGCAGATATAAAAGCATGTAATAATTTTTGTTAATTCAAGGTTAAAGAAATGGCAGATATATGAAAGGTTTTTGATCTAGAGGAAGCAGAAATGTTTAGGGATTAGGTTTTAGGGACAGAGCAGAGTCAAAAGTGACATGCAGCCAACTTGTTACAAGGGAAATGAGAAATTTTGGTTACGACAGAGGTAGGAGAAGAGTTCAAGGTGGATATGCTGTTCAAGGAGTTTTGAGGCAAATGAGAAGTTATATGAGAGCTGAATATAGAAAGAGCTCAAGAAATGCTTTATTGAGGAATAGTGTGATGACGGAATGTTTAAAAGAGGAAAGGAAGATATGGATTAGGGCTGGAGAAAGCAGTGGTAAAATTGGTGATGAAGTGGGTTTGCATAGGGTCAAGCACACTAGTGGAAATATGCGATTTGGAGATATGGTTGGAAAGATTTTCTTTGGTGATGTTGACAATAAGGCTATGTGCACACGTATGCAGAAAATTTCTGCATAAAAACCGGATTCCTTCCCAGAAACCGCGCGTTTTTTTCTGCGCATTTTTTGCACAAAAAACGCAAGGTTTTTATGCGTTTTTTTCCGCGCGGTTCCAGACACATAGAAATAGCCAGAAATGTGGAAAAATTGGCGCAATTAATCAGCATGCTGCGTTTTTTACCGCAAAGCTTTTTTTTTCGCAGTAAAAAACGCATCAATATGCACAAAAAGTGCAAAATGCATAGAAATGAATGGGAAGCTTATTTTAAGCGTTTTTATATCGGATTTATTGGCAAATCCGCGAAAAAAATGCTACGTGTGAACACAGCCTGAAGGTTATGAAGAAAGGGCATTGACCAGTTATGCTGTGGGGTTTTGTTGGTTAAAAAAATTCTATAATGAAGTTAATCTTGACTTAGTAGTAGTAGCTACAGTCCTCTGCTAAAATGAAAAGTGGGAGAGTAGAGAATTCAAAGTATGAAATAACCAATTACCGTTATGGAATAGACACAATATGAGTGGAAAAGTAGTCCGGTTTAGCAGAGGGGAGGAAAGACTTGTATTTGAAAACTGCTTGCCTGATTGGGGGGGTTAGTGATAGTATTTTGTTTTACACATGACTGGTTCATTTTAAAGCAGAGGGCCCCTAAGCAGGAATTACTTTTGTGCCTCCACACCCCACCCATCTTAAGTAAATTGTCATACAACAACGTGTTGTACAAAGATCAGAAAATCACAGTACACATCCCACAACTCAGGCACATGAAACACGTACAGAACAATGACATCACTCCAGAGGAGAGTCAGACAGAGATCCAGTTCTAATATGCGCTAAAGACAGCTACAATTAAAAGGAGTCATATGAAAAGGCCTGAGATAGAACACACCAAAAGCTAAGCAACATTAATTGCTAATGAAAAATACCAGGATTGAAAAGTAGAGAGGGAGGAACACATGAAAAGATGTACAAAGGGAAAGGGATGGAAACCGACATAGTAGGATAGGTAGGGAATAGATGGTGAGATTCGAATAGTGATCAAAGCAATGAGGTTTGAAGATTATTGAAATAAGAGGTGCTGGTGAAAACAGACTCAACTGTGAATTAGCAAGATGGATGATGAGGTCATGAGGCAATGATAATGGGATGGAAGAATATAGTCCATGAGATTAAATTTTTTTATATTTCTAAGGCTAGTTTCACATTTGCGCTTTACAGCGCAGCGACGGCCTGCGCACGGCTGCCGCTAAGCCCCGCCCCATCCGGTCATCGCCTCCTACTAGCGCACATGGGCGCTTGCGATCTGCGCACCCTATCTTTAGCATGTTGCATTTCGGCGCGCACGGCGCACCTTCAAAAGTGCGCAGCGCACGGCAAAATCCTGCTACCGCACGATCTGCGCACCCTATGCTAAAGATAGGGTGCGCAGATCGCAAGCGCCCATGTGCGCTAGTAGGAGGCGATGACCGGATGGGGCGGGCAGGAAGCCGGGAGGGGGCGGGGCTTAGCGGCGGCCGTGCGCAGGCCGTCGCTGCGCTATAAAGCGCAAATGTGAAACTAGCCTAATGTGTACTTAAAGGAGAGATGGCTAACTTGCACACCTAACACTTCATTCTAAAGGGGCCTTTCACTGCCTCATTCTTGGGTTGGGAGGTGTCCAATCCAATAATTTAAATGATGAAAATAACCCTTAAATGCAGAAAGCCAGTGGCTTCAGTATCATTGGGCACTTAGGTGGGATTTCTTGGTCATAGCTTTCCAGGTCTTCTACTTAGTGCTGTCACGTTTGCAAGACTTGACATCACTCTAATCTCTTCCAACCATGTGTGTAACAGCTGGTCTGTCAATACGGTAGAGGTGCTCTGCTGGATGGAAATAGCCAAGGTATTGCACAGAATCAGGAGTTGTGTCGTTATGGTAGTGTCCACCTTCACCATGATGACTGAAGCAGTGGGTATGTTCAACACGCAGGTCAAAGCCCTATAATGCAACATATAATTGTTAGTAAAACAAAAAATATTTAGATCTATTTGGCTACTTTTTATTGACCAATATCTACACTGCTCAAAAAAATAAAGGAAACACTTAACCCCTTCATGGCCAAGCCAATTTTGACCTTAAGGCCATGTGCACACGTAGTGGATGGTGCTGCGGATTTGGAAAAATCCGCAGGTCAAAAGACCTGCCTTTTACTTGCGGATTAGCCTGCAGTTGTCCCCTGCGGTTTGACACCAGTACAATGGAGCAGGTGTAAAACCGCTGCGGAATCCGCACAAAGAATTAACATGCTGCGGATTTGAAACCGCAGCAAATCTGCGCGGAAAAATCCACAGCATGTGCACTGCGTTTTTTAATTTCCATTGAATACAATGGTACTGTACAACGCAGCAAAATCTGCTGCGGATCCGCAGGGCCCAAAACGCTGCGGATCCGCAGCAGAATCCGCAACGTGTGCACACAGCCTAATGACCAGGCCAATTTTTTCAATTCTGGACCAGGGTCACTTTACGAGGTAATAACTCTGGAACGCTTCAACAGAGCCCATAGATTCTTAGATTATTTTTTCGGGACATATTGTACTTCATGATAGTCTAAATTTATTCAATATGACTTGCGTCTATATGTGAAAATATCAAACTTCGTGAAAATTTCAAAAAATTCACAATTTTCAAATGTTTATTATGCCCTTTTAACCAGAAAGTTATGTTACACAAAATAGTTAATATATAACATTTCCCAAATGTCAACTTTACAGCTGCATCATTTTTTAAACATTTTGTTAGTAAGTTAGAAGGGTTAAACATTGATCAGCAATTTCAAATTTTTGCAGCAAAATTTACAAAACCATTTTTTTAAGGGAGCACATCACAGTTTAAGTGACTTTGGGGGGCCTAGATGACAGAAAATACCCAAAAGTGACACCATTCTAAAAACGACACCCCTCAAAGTACATTCGAGAAGCTTATTAACCCTTTAGGTGCTTCACACGAACAAAAGCAACGTGGAAGGTAAAACAGCGAACATTTAACTTTTTCAAAAAAAGTTTACTTTAGCCCCAAATTTCTTATTTTCACAAGGTTAACAGGAGAAAATTGACCGCAAAATTTATTGTGCAATTTCTCCTGAGTACGCCAATACCCCATATGTGGGGGGGAAATCCATTGTTTGAGCGCAAGGATCTCGGAAGGGAAGAATCACCGTTTGACTTTTTGAAAACAAATATGTCACATTTGGAGAGCCCGTGATGTGCCTAAACAGTGGAAATCCCCCACAAGTGACCCCATTTTGGAAACCAGACCCCTCAAGGAATGTATCTATCTAGATGTGTGGGAAGCACCTTGAACCCCCAGGTGCTTCAAAAAAGTTTAACTTAGAGCTGTGAAAATACAAAAATCACATTTTTCCCACAAAAATGTACTTTTAACCCCAATTTTTTGTATTTTCACAATGGTAACAGGAGAAAATAGGCCACAAAATTTGTTGTGCAATTTCTCCTGAATACACTGATACCCCATACCTGTCAAAGGTGCAGAAGTCTCATTGAGAGGTCACAGGAATCGTTTGATTGCAGTGATTGCCTCAAAAGGTTGTGCAACAAAATATTAAGTTAAGGGTACCATCATTTCTGTCCAGGCCTATTTCATTAGTTTTATTTTTTTTTATTTTTTTAATTCTGTGAAAGCATGGTTGAGAAACAATGTCTGACTTTCATTTGATACACGAAAGATATATATCTTTGTACCGTGTTAGCGGTATATAGATTTTTGATTTACTATTACTTTTGTTAGATTCAAGTTATTTCTGTGACCATTGTGGGTTTTACTGTCATTACACGAGGGGTACCAACAATTTTGACAACATATGTATGTGGTCAAAAACAAGATGAAATGGTCTGCAGGCGTCATGTCGCGTTTGGATAACCCCCTAAATGGTGAAAAAAAAACCAAGTTAGCCCATTTTAGAAACTATACCCCTCAACGGTTTTATTCAGGGACTCACAGGTACTACACAGAATTTGACAACATTAGGTTGTCATATTGCAGATTTTCATTTTTTTTCATGAAACTATTGTTTTACCCCCCACATTTGTAATTTTCACAATGGACAGCAGGAGAAACCAGACTGCATAATTAGTTGTGCAATTTGTCACAAACGTGACGATACCCCATACGTGGTCAAAAACTTCTGCTTGGGCACGAGGCAAGACTAAGAAAAGAAAGAGCGCTGTCTGCCTGGGCTAGATTGTGAATGCCACGTCGCATTTCAAGAGCCCCAAATATGTGAGAACAGCAGAAACCCCCCCCACAAGTAACCTCATTTTGAAAACTAGACCACTCAATTAATTCCTCTAGGTTTGTAGTGAGTATTTTGAACCCATTGGTGTCTCACAGAATTTTATAACATTGAGATGTGAAAATGACATTTTAGTGTTAAAAATATAAATTTTTGTATTTGCTGCAAATTTGTCAGGTACACAAGGGTTAATAGGTGAAACTAGACCTCACAATTTATTGCGCAATTTCTCCCAAATATGGTGCTGCCCCATATTTTGTGAGCCCTCGTGGGCAGGGTCCGCTCTCCTCCTGTACCAGTCATGACTGGTATCGTTTAAGATTACTGTACTCGTTTTTATTATGTATACCCCTTTTCACATGTAAAACGCCATGGAATAAATGGCGATATAAAAATAAATAATAATATGTTGTCAGAAATTACTGTTAGGCCACACATCAGTGCTGAGAAGGAAGGAGCGCTATTTGGCTTCTGGAGCACATATTTTGCTAGAATAGTTCAGGGCTCTGTAAATGTCACCCGCAAAAGGTGTCTAAACAAAGGAAAACCCCCAAAAGTGACCCCATTGTAGAACTTGCACCTCTCAATGAAATCATCTACGGCTGCAGTGAGAATTTTTTAACATTTAAAGCCAAGGTTTTCTTTCTGGAGAATTGCAAATCTGCCAGACTAGTGTCCATATATTATTCCCCACAAACAGTGTACAGACCCCACATATTGTAGCGCCCACATACATAATGGCCGGCTTGTGCTTCTAGCGATAAGCACCCGTAAATTGTTAAGTGCCTTCTTTAAATTACAATAATGCCAAACATGTGACCACCTACTGTGGTTTAGGCACAGCAGAGCTCTGATGGAAGGGGGCTTTTGCATTTGAGAGAGAGAACAGAATTCACTAGATTTTACCTGAGGGGGCGGATGCCATGTCTTTGTTCTACCAGTAACATGGGAAACCACGCTAGCTCCAGTGACAGATGACGGACCTGAGTGGGATCTTGTTTTATGCGGGATGAATTGGGGGTTTTATTGGTAACATTTTGGGGTACATAATATTTTTCTATCACTTCCAAAATAAGACTGGATCACATTCTTGTGTTCTACATTGAGCACTAACGTTGGGGTTTCAGTGTAAATTCCACAAAAATGCGATTCAAGCGAAACCCCCAGCCGAAACACCCATCATAATGAGGCAGATGAAGAGACTTCGTACTCAGTTTGGCATCTGCTACGGTCGTAGCCATCTTTTTAGGGGTTCACAGATCTGTGGTCTCCCACACTTGTGTGCTAAAAAGACGCCGAAAATGATGAGACACCGCCGGAATAGAGACAGGTGGCTCCATCTGCCTTATAAGTGAGTGGTTCCGTCCGGGTTTTTTTCTGAATTGCAGTTTTGGGGAATTAACATGGAAACCCTCACGTAGAGCAGAGAGTGCAGTATAAACATAAGCCGAGCCTTATTCCGATTTTTGGGAGGTAGAATGAACAAATAGACAGAAGAACAAGAATACTTATTTTTATTTTATAAAACGTTTTTTTTTCTTTGTCATATTCTGAGAGCTGTAAGTTTATTTTTTGGTACCAGTTTGGGATACGTAATATTTTTTATAGCTTTTTATTCAAAATATTCAGACACAGAATGAGCAAAACCAGCAATTCAGATATTCAGATCAGGTGTCTCCAACAGCTGCTGGTGGAATCGAGAGCCACCCATGGCTGTTAACATGTTGAATGCCCCTGTCAATCTCTAACAGCGGCATTTTTCTCGAGTGCCTCAGAAGCGCATCATAAGACCCGCCCATCTGCGCCCCTGTCACTGATAGGTTGCCATGACAGTGGGGGGGGGGGTCTGTAGAAAACCACCATGCTTTTCACTGTTCATTTTACAAACTACACCTCTCAAATAATTAATCTAGGGGTCCAGTGAGCATGTCGACACCATATGTGCCTCACAGAAATTTATACCATTCGGTGGTGAAGACAGAATAATTCCATTTTTACCACTAAAATGTTGCGCTAACCCCAAATTTTTAATTTTATAAGGGCTAACAAAAAAAATTAATTGATCTCTCAGTTTGTTTTGCAATTTTTTCTGAGTGTGCCAATACTCTATATGCAATCGGGAGCTACTTTTGAGGAACAGCGCAAAACTCAGAAGGGAAGGAGCGCCATATTACAGTGCAGATCTTACTGTTACGGTTTGCAGGTGTTATGACCCGCTGGGAGAGTGGACTTTGGGGGCCAATATATTGGAAACTCCCCAAAAGGGATACCATTTTAAAATCCACATCCCTTAAATACTTTGAAACTGTTGGGAAGTTGTTTTTTTTTTTTTTAACTCTTCAGTTGCTACACACGAATGAATGCAACGTGGAATGAAAAAAAAATACATTTTACTTCTAAAATCTTGCTTTAGCCCAAAATATCTCACATTTAAAACCAAAAAGTGGACCCCACAGTTTGTTACACGCTTTCTTACTAGTGTGGCGATACCCCACATGTAATCAAAAAGTTCTGATTGTGCAAACGGCAGGGCTCGGAGTGGAAGGAGCAATATTTGAATTTTGGAATACAAATTTGGCTGAAAGATGGCGGGTACCATGTCGCATTTCCAGGGCCCTTACGGTGCCTAAACAGCAGAAATCCCTCACAACTGACCGCATTTTGGAAACTACACCCCTCAAGTATTTTATCCAGGGGTATAGTGTGGCTTTTCAAACCAAAAAGGTAGTACACATAATCATATTGAAAATGTCATCATTAGTGTTAAGCGCAAGCGCTCGGATATGCACAGAGTATCACGGGTGCTTGAGTGACATGCTCAAACCCCACATGGTTATTTTGGCTGTCTAACAGCCGCAAAATATGTGGGGGGAGACTCAATCCATGCCACTCGAGCACCCTCGATAATCGGTGCATAAGCAAGCACCCCGATGTAAACTTAATTAGCGGGCATATGCGCTCAACACTAGTTGTCATATCGTCTTTTTTTAGCAAACAATAACAGAAATAAAAATTATAAAACTAAAAAATAATCTGACTAAGGGGATAACACGGGGGGTTGGGGGGAGAGATTACATACCAATTATTAGCTTTTGGCACACTTTATGTGATCGACGTTATTGTTTAAAAATTTTAACTATAGGTATATTGTAAAGAGTCACAATGTTATATTGGGTATAAATTATCACTAGTGCAATCTGAGCACCATAGATGCCAAGGTAACCATGCGTCTCTCATGGGATCTGGCACACCGTTCCTATCAATGAAGATAAGACTGGTCCCCAAGGCTGCTTTGGTGACAAGTAATGCCCAAAGTGCATTACTGTGGTCATGACCATTGTAAGACAGGAGAGAAGAAAATAAAAGACTTACAGGATCATGTGATACAAACACAGACTGACAAATCAGAGGAGCCTTCATGTCATAAAAGTTCAACCAGCGATCTACATCTTCATCTGTGTTTAAGGGACATGCAGAAAACTCACGAGGCTGTGGAAAAATGCAATTTTTAGAGGCTGTCTGAACTATAAAAAATACAATATAGCACATTGTGAGGCCACCCCACCCATGAAAGTGATAATATACAATTATTTTTCTTTGCTATAAATTAAGAACATATACCTTACTAGGCTAATATATAAGTTTCTGCAGAACGGAGTAAGCAATTAAAGACTAAGGGAAGAATCAGATTGCCTTATAACATGGACCGGGATTGCAATGGAATACTTAGACAAGGCTTGGGGCTTTCATGACCAGAGCGCAAAAGCATACATTTCTTTTTACCGTTCACGCTTTGGTTGGGAGAGCCAATCCCTGCGTACCGAGTTTTACGGCCGTCTGACTGTTCCCCAAATGTGAGATTTTTATTATGGTTATATACAAATACAAAGCTATGATTTTGTATTAATACTGTCAGTTTGGCTAACAGACTCCCTTTGTATTTTATTTTTTTAAAGCATGAAAATTACAAAAGACTTAAAATGGGATATGACAGACAGACAAACACACACAGAAAACATGAAGAAGGAGCAGCATCCATTCCAGGTGCAGAAAAATCTTTAGCTTTTATTCTGCCATCAATAAATACAACGTTTCGACCATAGCATGGTCTTTATCAAGTACATCAAATAGCAATTGGAGCGGCCTTATATGGTGTGGACAAACCAATCACCATTCAGGAAACGCCCCTTAGTCAAAAATACATATAGATCACATCATATAAGACATCAGATATATAAAACAATCAATGCAAAACATAATACATTGTGTAGACATGGAGATACAAAAAAAAAATCACAAACAAACCTGCATAAACATTTATAAACAGTGTCTAGAAGACGATCACCCAATCCGCATATAGCATAGCGATCTCCATGGTGATAAAACACCAATCCATATCTTGCATACATAGCCACCTTCCTCAAGCAATGGAAGTGCTTCATAGTGTTGGCGCCAAATAGATAGCCTATAGCAGAAGTCCACACATATGATGGAAAACAAAATTTCTGCCGTAGTTACCTATGTTGATGGCTCATAGATGGCGTGCAGTGGCGCCACGCAGCTGCAGAGGGGACAGAGACACGGGCGAAATCCCGCGATGTAGCCATGTCAGAGACACCGCACATGCGCGGTGTCCCAGACAGGACGCCAACGGCAAGAGTCGACCCCGCTCCGCCCACCCACGACCGCGCAAGCTCTCATCCTAACAATATGAGCCCGACACCAGACTCGGATACTCCAGCAAGGTCGCAAACATCCGTCAGATGATAGAGGTCGTCACATGATAGGTCACATGACCAGCCATGTAAACAAACCTGACATCACCAATCGGCTGCCCGCAAGCCAAACTAGAATACACAGTCATAAATCCTTTATTTACCAAATCCATGGCATTATCCAGTCTGCAAAAATGCATGAGACACATCACATCAAAGCTATATAACAATCTTTATTGCATAACACTATTACACTGATAGCATATAAGGAAGAAAAGAGGGCATGGGGATCGAACATCAAAAAAAAAAAAAAAAAAAAAAATCGCAAAAAGCATTAATACTTTCAGGACTATTCAGTCCCCATGTCCTCCAGTCATTCCGAAGATGCCACCTATAACAACAAATACAAAAAATTAAAAATGAATAAAAACAACAATATATACAATTGACACTAATAGAGGATGTCAATACTCTTAAGGGGTGGGAGAGATTCAACCAATACAAATATGTAGGTTATAATCCACATTCAAGCCCTTTGGCTGCAATGTGTCTAATGTGGAAATCCACCTTAATTCTTTTTTCAAAAGTTTAACCCTATCCCCACCCCGTCTCAAAACAGGGACTCCATCAATGACTCTAAATCGCAATTGGTTGACAGAATGTTTGCAATCAAAAAAGTGCTTTGGTACAGGTAGATCTAGGAGTTTAGTCCTAATGGTGCACTTGTGTTTGCTAATTCGAGCCCTAATCTCCTTGGTCGTCTCACCTACATACATAAGCCCACATGGGCAGGTAATCAAATAGACCACAAAACTTGAAGAACATGTCTATCTTTCTTTTATAAGGAACTTTTTGCCCGTCCGTGGATGATTAAAGCTATCGCCCCTTAATCATATTCCCACAACTCGCACATCCCAAGCAGGGGAAATTACCAGACCTTGGTGGGCACAACGTTTGTTGTATTGAAATTTTAGCAGAGCCCACATCAGCTTTCACAAGCTTGTCCTTCAAATTATGAAAAATGAAGATGAATGAACTCATGGAGATCAACATCCAACACTGCGGAGACACCATCACGTTTCTCAACGCAATGATTCTAGAGCAATGCCCCCATCCCTTATGGGAAATATGTAAAAACATGCAAAACACAAGCCGCGGAGACACCATCACATGTTTCTCAACGCAAGCAATGACTAGCCAGGTCTTTCCCTGGTGTTGGCCTCTTTTGATGTGGTCTCCCTGTACACATCTATCGAACACAACAAAGGACTACATGCCATTGATGTGGTGCTGTCAGGCTCAGACATGGCCTCTAGTTGTGCCCAGCTGGTCCTCACCCTGCTAGGTTTCATCCTCAGGAGGAATTATTTCCTCTTTGGGGATGATTATTACCTGCAGGTGAGGGGTACCGCCATGGGGTCCAATGTGGCCCCCACATATGCTAACATCTCGTGATGGTCGTGTGACTGGACACACCTCCTCCAGCAGGGCGAATTTCTATCACACACGTGACCCTGGATACACCGCCTCCAGCAGGGCGAATTTAAATTATATAACGTGCAGCCGGATACACCGCCTCCAGCAGGTGAATTTCAGAATTACACGTGAAACTGGATACACCGCCTCCAGCAGGGCGAATTTAAATAATAAGGGGAAACACCAGGGAAACCGATACAATAGAGGGCCCTGCGATAGGGAACGGGGACGTGGAGACCTCCTGCACTCCCCTGAGCCAGTCTCTACACTCCTAACAGTCCCTATACAGGCTCCGCACTTGTCGCCGAGCTGGAACCTAAGAACCCTAGCTCGCCCTGCACCTAGCCCTTTCTAATGAAATGGACAGTGCAGAAACTAATCCCACCACTGCACTGAAACACACATAAGGGAAGTCACAAACAGGGAAACATCACTTAGCTTTGCTCTCTTGCTCCCAGCAACAGAGTCCACCACCAGAATGCAGCTTTCCTCCTGAATAGCTGCCACCAAGCTCTGTCAGAGCTGCAGGGAAATCCCCTCAGTGACTCCTTCCACACCAGGACTCTGACTGTGCTGTAAGGAACTCTCTCTAGCTCCTTCCTCCACCAAGGATGGTTGGAAATGACCACTATCACCAACAGTGATTGCAACACCTGACACTCTTTTATAGCAGAGCCAGAGCAATCACACCTGCTTTATAATCACGTGCACTAAACTAAAGTAACCAGTGCAATGACCCTAACGGCCACCGGGGGCAAAACTAGAACTGAAACCACCACAGTGCAATGACCCTAATGGCCACCGGGGGCAAAACTATCTTTAAGCACACAGCTTAAGGAAAAAAAAAGGTTACTAGTGCATTTATCTGTCATAATCCAACCTGGATCATGACACATCTATATGGCGGTATTCGAGGATCAGCATGTATACTGTTCCAGCTACTGGCGCCATGTCGGAGCCTGGTGGCGCTATATCGATGACATTTTCTGTATTTGGGAAGGTAGCGGTGATGACTTGTTGAAATTTCAGGTTGAATTAAACAATATATTCCCTGAATTGAAATTTACTTTGACTCACTCAACTGATCGAGTTCAATTTCTTGACACAATGGTGTATAAACAGGATGGAGTTTTATGCACTGATCTTTTTGTGAAGGATACAGACAGAAATAGCCTTCTCCTTTATAATAGTAATCATCCAAGGAGGATGGTCGAATCACTACCTTGGAGTCAGATGCTGCGGGTGAGAATTGTGAAGGATGAGGCTAGATTGGATGCTAGACTTGATGAGACGTGTGACAAATTTACCAAAAGGGGATACCCGATTAAGGAATTTAAACGTTATAAAGAGAAAGCCCTGAGTTTGACATCTAATGAGATTTGTCATAAACGGGACAGAGGTACATCTAAACGTGTCCCATTTGTATCGATGTTCTGCCAATTGAGTAGTAAAATTGGGGGTATCTTAAATAAACACTGGAATATTTTACAAAGAGGTTTACCACAGATTAGTGAATTTGCTAGCAGACCAATTCTCTCATATAGAAGGGGCTATAATTTGAAGGACAAGCTTGTGAAAGCTGATGTGGGCTCTGCTAAAATTTTAATACAACAAACGTTGTGGCCACTAAGGTCTGGTAATTTCCCCTGCTTGGGATGTGCGAGTTGTGGGAATACGATTAAGGGCGATAGCTTTAATCATCTACGGACGGGCAAAAAGTTCCTTATAAAAGAAAGATATACATGTTCTTCAAGTTTTGTGGTCTATTTGATTACCTGCCCATGTGGGCTTATGTATGTAGGTGAGACGACCATGGAGATTAGGGCGCGAATTAGCAAACACAAGAGCACCATTAGGACTAAACTCCTAGATCTACCTGTACCAAAGCACTTTTTTGATTGCAAACATTCTGTCAACCAATTGCGATTTAGAGTCATTGATGGAGTCCCTGTTTTGAGATAGGTGGAGATAGGGTTAAACTTTTGAAGAAGAAAGAATTAAGGTGGATTTCCACATTAGACACATTGCAGCCAAAGGGCTTGAATGTGGATTATAACCTACATATTTGTATTGGATGAATCTCTCCCACCCCTTAAGAGTATTGACATCCTCTATTAGTGTCAATTGTATATATTGTTGTTTTTATTGATTTTTACTTTTTCGTATTTGTTATAGGTGGCATCTTGGGAATGACTGGAGGACATGGGGACTGAATAGTCCTGAAAGTATTAATGTTTTTTGCGATGTTTTTTTTTTGATGTTTGATCCCCGTGCCCTCTTTTCTTCCTTATATGCTATCAGTGTAATAGTGTTATGCAATACAGATTGTTATATAGCTTTGATGTGATGTGTCTCTTATGCATTTTTGCAGCCTGGATAATGCCATGGATTTGGTAAATAAAGGATTTATGACTGTGTACTCTAGTTTGGATTGCAGGCATCCGATTGGTGATGTCAGGTTTGTTTACTTGGCTGGTCATGTGACCTATCATGTGACGACCTCTATGATCTGACGGATGCTTGCGGCCTTGCTGGAGTATCCGAGTCTGGTGTCGGGCTAATATTGTTAGGTTGAGAGCTTGTGCGCTTGCGCGGTCGTGGGTGGGCGGAACGGGGTCGACTCTTGCGGTTGGCGTCCTGTCTGGGACACCACGCATGTGCGGTGTCTCTGATATGGCTACATCGTGGGATTTCGCCCGTGTCTCTGTTCTCTCTGCGGCTGCGCAGCGCCACTGCACGCCATCTACTGTATGAGCCATCAACATAGGTAATTACGGCAGCAATTTTGTTTTCCATCATAAGTGTGGACTTCTGCTATAGGCTATCTATTTGGCGCCAACACTATGAAGCACTTCCATTGCTTGAGGAAGGTGGCTATGTATGCAAGATATGGATTGGTGTTTTATCACCATGGAGATCGCTATGCTATATGCGGATTGGGTGATCGTCTTCTAGACACTGTTTATAAATGTTTATGCAGGTTTGTTTGTGATATTTTTTGTATCTCCATGTCTACACAATGTATTATATATTTTGCACTGATTGTTTTATATAACTGATGTCTTATATGATGTGATCTATATGCATTTTTGACTAAGGAGCGTTTCCTGAATGGTGATTGGTTTGTCCACACCATATAAGGCCGCTCCAATTGCTATTTGATGTACTTGATAAAGACCATGCTATGGTCGAAACGTTGTATTTATTGATGGCAGAAAAAAAGCTAAAGATTTTTCTTCACCTGGAATGGATGCTGCTCCTTCTTCATGTTTTCTGTGAGTCGTTGATCCTGTTGGGTCCTGGAATCCTTGGCGCGTGCATTCCACTTATCCATCTGTGTGCTATTGGCTGATACTATCAGACAAACACACACAATACCCTGCTCCGGTCACTAACCGCTTCTGCCAGAGATTCAGCTACTCCCTGTTAGAGCAGCAGTTCATTTTCCTGCTGACAGGGTGGGACTACTGGTGTCATGCTGATCGAGAGCCGGCTTCCCTCAATTAGGCATCGTACAGCGGGCTGTCAATCAGTAGTCCTGGCCAATCAACTGGAATAGCCGAGTACAACAGACAGGTGGTTGCCTCAGTTAGCAACTATATGCCTTTCTTCTAAAGTCCCACATATTCTCTTTAATTATCAGGTATCTTTGTAATTACACAGGTTAGGTTTACTGCAAAGTGAGGTATGTGAATGCAAAACTCAAAAATCAATGCCAGAATTAATATTTTGTATTTTTTTTCCATTACACTCCAAATAATGTTTGGCATTTTTCAGAACAAAATAGATCTGGTCAAAACACAAAAAAAAGGAAAAACAAACAAACAAAAACCCTTATAGAATAGTCTACAATAAAATAAAACATTCTGACATGTAAAGGGGTTGTCTGGTCTTAAGCTATAATTCTGCAGTCACACTGTAACTGCAGACTTGTGAATCCCCGACATCATGTGCACTGCGAGGATTGTCCGGTGGAGGGTGTAGGTGGTCACGTGACTGCAACCATGCGATTTGCATACTTAAGGCCACATTCCAACCAGACTGTAAACAGCATTGCTCACTACACCTGCATGAAGCGAGTTTATGCCCATAGTTGCAGTTACCGCTCCTAGAAAATCCTCATAGCACATGAGATGCAAGTATTCACAAGTATTCAGTTACTCTGTGACTGCAGAATTGTGAATATTTGCATCTCATGTGCTTGTAGCTTAAGATCAGTCAACCCTTCAAAGTATGGATGAAACCACAACAACAAATCATTGCTGACGTGTGCCAAATGATTAAAGGGGTTTTCCCCTTTGAAATTTTTGTACAAATTCATCCTTACCTAGATATATCGCTGTTACTGTAATTATATACAGGCTGCCTCATTGACATCATGTCTACAACAATATAGCCCATTACTGAGCTCAGTGGCTCTGCTGATGCAGATTCAATGAGCTGCTGAACTCAGTGATTGGCTGCAGCGCTGTCAACGTGAAGTCAC
The DNA here is from genome assembly GCF_039654945.1 of Dendrobates tinctorius. Taxonomy (NCBI): domain Eukaryota; kingdom Metazoa; phylum Chordata; class Amphibia; order Anura; family Dendrobatidae; genus Dendrobates; species Dendrobates tinctorius. The sequence goes on from NW_027361675.1 coordinate 54,997,059, forward strand.
TGCTGCAGGCTGTACACAGTCACTAGAGAAGCGGTGGAGACATAGTACCGATCCCTGGGAGGGCAAGTAACAGTCTTTTATTTTTATCATGACCAGAAAAATTTTTTATAAAACATCTGAAAAGGGGGGAAAAACTATTAATAAGAGGAAAATAAAACAAAGAAACGTCTCACCATTATATGGAGCTTTGCTTTCCCTTCCTGTATAATAAATGAACCTCCCATTCCAACAGGTTTGTCTCCATATTGTGCCTTTAAGGATTTTCTCATACAGCTTACAAAGTTATCTTTACCAGTACGTCTCTTTACTTTGACTTCAATTACCTTTAAATACATTTAATTTAAAGGAATATAAAATTCACCTTCATATTAACATTTTTCTTTTATTGGGCATCAGTAATGTTATTAATAATTTTATTTATATAGCACCAACATATTCCATAGAACGTTATAAATCAGAGAATACAGGTACAAATAATATCAACCATTACACAGTATGGCTGGATTCACACTACCATACAACACGGCCAAGTGCTATGAGAGAAAACATTGCATAGCACTATACCCAGTGTTATTCTATGGGACAGCTCACATCTGCCATTATTTTTCATGCCAAATCGGCATGCGAGAACAATCACAGAATGCTGCGATTGGCACCGAGCCTCGGGCTCACTCACATCCATACAAGTCTAGGGTGTGGGTGACAACACACAGCACTCTGATATCACCCAAGTGCAGTGTGATATATGTCGACATCAGCAGTAGAGGAGATTGAGGAATAAATTTCTTCGCCTCCTCCGCAGCCGTTCTCCGATCCTCTCTGTGCGACATGATCGGAGCACAGTATCATGAAACTCGGCTCATAGCAGAGCAGGAGGCGATGGGCATTAGCATATCACATCCAATACTCTCATCGGATCTGATCAGGGTCGGACTGGGGTGTCTGGGGCCCACCAGGGGAATGGACTCTAGGGGCCCACCCTACAGCTATATGCAAATATCTGTCAGTCGTTATCCCCATTATAGTGGAGCTTCGGCTGTAAAACACAGGGGTCTCCTGCACATCTACTGTGCGCCCCCATAACTGGGATGTATTATTACGGTAGTTTACATTAATGGGGTTCTTTGGTTGAAACAAGATATCACCGATCCAAGGGCTCCACAGGATAGGTGATCACTTACGTCCGACCATTAGAAACTGCACCGACTGGAAGAATGGCGAAGTTTTATCGTTGATAGGACACTTATCCCCATTTTAAAATGGAGCAGCAGGTGGGATGTCTGACCGAAGCTCCATTCATTCTCTATGGGGCTTCCAGAAAAAAACAAGTGTAGCCACGGAGGGAATGAATGAATCAGTGATCAAGTTGTACATGCCACTCCGGTCTAATGGGGATAAAAAGTTCCTCATTTTGCTGAGTGGGTGCAAGTAGTCAGACCCCCACCAATCAATACGCTATCACTTATCCTGTGGAGAGGTGATTACTTTTTTCACAGGAAAACCCCTGTAAGTGCATCTCTACCGCTGTGTGCCAAGTTTTTAATTATTAGAGAGAACAAATGACCACCATACACAACACAATCCACTATACCAAGACCAATAATACCACATACAGGGAAGAAATTCCACCACACCATGACCAGACCACATAGTGACCAAATATTACCAGCATAGAGCGACGAAATAATACCACATACAAGGAGAAATACCACCACACCATAACTAGACTACATATTCCACCACATGGTGACCGAATAATACCACATACAGAAAAGAAATACTGCCGCACCATGACCAGACCACTTAGTGACCGAATAATACTACATACAAGGGACAAATACCGCCACACCATGATCAGACCATAGAGTGACTCAATAATATGACATATTACCAGCATATAAGGACAAAATAATACCACATACAAGGAGAAATACTGCTACATCAGACCACAAATTACCACCACACAATGACCAAATACTGCAATACTGATCATGAATACAACCCACAATACTAACACTGTTATTACCAGCAGCGACATTATACACAGGTGCTCTGGATAAAGTGTCAGTGTACAGGTAATACAGTGATCACCAGTGACATTATACACAGGAACTCTGTATATAGTGTCAGTGTACCGGTAATACAGTGATCACCAGTGACATTATACACAGGAGCTCTGTAACATAGGACCTCTGTATATAGTGTCAGTGTACAGGTAATACAGTGATCACCAGTGACATTATACACAGGCGCTCTCTGTATAGTTAAACCGAAAAAAGAAGATACCACATGGTCAGGGGGAAAAAACCTCTAGACCAAAGACATAAGAACCGAAAACCAACTAGATCAGTCAGAGATAACAAAGAATGTTAATAGGACTGGCAATCTTTAGCATTAATGAAAATGACTTACATGTCAAATATCCAAGTTTCAAAAAGCCAGTCACCAAGATATTATCAAAAATATCAACAGGAGCATTTTTTCAACTCCTGTTGATATTTTTGATAATATCTTGGTGACTGGCTTTTTGAAACTTGGATATTTGACATATACTGTAAGTAATTTTCATTAACGCTAATGATTGCCAGTCCTATTAAAATTCTTTCTGTTATCCCAGACTGATCTAGTTAGCTCTCTGTATAGTGTCAGTGTACAGGTAATACAGTGATCACCAGTGACATTATACACAGGAGCTCTGTATATAGTGTACAGGTAATACAGTGATCACCAGTGACATTATACACAGGAGCTCTGTATATAGTGTACAGGTAAGTAATACAGTGATCAACAGTGACATCATACACAGGAGCTCTGTATATAGTGTCAGTGCACAGGTAATACAGTGATCACCAGTGACATTATACACAGGAGCTCTGTATATAGTGTCAGTGTACAGGCAATACAGTGATCACCGGTGACATTATACACAGGATGTTAGGCGTCGGGTTCCTGTTGCTGCACAGCGGGAATCCCGAGCCCTGCTCCCGGCGGTCTCCCATTCCTCCTCAGCCACAAAGGAGGTTGCTCAGCAAACTCGTCAGTTCCGGCGCCCAGCCCACCTCCGTTGGTTTGCTTGCTGCTGCCACCTCTGACACAGCTATGGCAATGCAGGCTGCTCAGCAGCGAGATTCTCCAGGGACTAAGTCCTCATGTCGGGCCACTGAGCATGCCCGTGGAGTGATCTCCCATTGGAGATCGAAAGTCACGTGCTCAGGTCCTGCTCCTGTTCGGATTGGCCCATCCGAGAAGCCAGGAAGGTCCCGGACACTCGCGGCTATAAAAGGTTCGCATGGCCGCTCGGCCATGCGCTAGGATACACAGTATTTTCAGACTATGAGGAGTGAGTGATGTATGCACGTATGAATGTCTCTGGTGACTGACTCATTATGAAACCCCTACCCTTGGTACCCATGTGCTGTGAAGCCTAGCCTGCAAGCGCCCAGGCTTAGGTGTAGGTAGGGCAGAGTCGGAGTCAGGCATTAGCCCCCATCAGTGACTCGGCATGCCTCAGTGCACGTGCTCCACACTCCGTAGCCAGCGTCTATAGCGGCGCCGTGCGCTCAGAGGAACTAGAGGAACTCTAACCCCGTGTCTTTGGGGTAGAGTTCGGTGACCGCTGTCTGTGCGCTTTTTGGCCGGGCTCTGTGAGCTCTGTCGCAGAGCAGAATGCCCTATCACAGCTGCAGCCGGCATTCATCTTGATGTGCGATATCACCAGGGTCAGCTCCAGGTTTTCGTGGGCCACGGGCGAAAGAGTCTCAGTGGTCCCCTTTAATACATGCCATGATTCCTGATGCACAGATAAAAAATACAGGTATAGTACAATATGGGCACCACATAGTCCTCCATACAGTATTATGGGCACCACATAGTCCTCCATACAGTATTATGGGCCCCATATAATGCTCATTCATACAGTATATCACAGGCTACATATACTGCTCATCCATATAGCACATCATGGGCCCCATGCAATACTCAATCATGCAGTATATCACGGGCTGCATATACTGCTCCTCCATACAGTATTATGGGCCCCCTGCTCTTCTATACAGAATTATGAGCCCCCTGCTCCTCAATACAGAATTATGGGCACCCTGCTCCTCCATACAGAATTAAGGGCCGCCCTGCTCCTCCATACAGCATTATGGGCCGCCCTGCTCCTCCATACAGTATATTATGGGCCCCTGCTCCTCCATACAGTATATTATGGGCCCCTGCTCCTCCATACAGTATATTATGGGCCCCCTGCTCCTCCATACAGTATATTATGGGCCCCCTGCTCCTCCATACAGTATATTATGGGCCCCCTGCTCCTCCATACAGTATATTATGGGCCCCCTGCTCCTCCATACAGTATATTATGGGCCCCCTGCTCCTCCATACAGAATTATGGGCCCCGCTGCTCCTCCATACAGAATTATGGGCCCCCCTGCTCCTTCATACAGCATTATGGGCCCCTTGCTCCTCCATACAGTATTATGGGCCCCCTGCTCCTCCATACAGTATATTATAGGTCCCTGCTCCTCCATACAGTATATTATGGGCCCCCTGCTCCTCCACACAGAATTATGGGCCCCCCTGCTCCTCCATACAGAATTATGGGCCCCCCTGCTCCTTCATACAGCATTATGGGCCCCCTGCTCCTCCATACAATATATTATGGGCCCCCTGCTCCTCCATACAGTATTTTATAGGCAACAAAAAAAATTGAAGTCTGAACTGAGAAAATAAATTAGTGGGAATGCACAATGTAAGTGCATATTAACACATGACCAATAACCAGAGAAAACAAAAGCAAAAAACTCTAATAAAAAGTAAAAAATAAACTGCAAATAATGCATAAAGGTAATAATAATAAGGGTATTTAGTAAACATAATTTTGATCAAAATAATGTACAAGCCATCCCGCCACGTCACGGCAACCCTTGTGGGACAGTCCTACTCTAGTATTTAAAACCTTTTCACTTGCCAAGTGACGTGAATGTGAACAAGGATCGAGGGACTGATCCACTAGTAAAAGCATAGGCCAGACTGGATGGTTTTCCCAGCTCAGAAAGAGTATATTATGGGCCCCTGCTCCTCCATACAGTATATTATGGGCCCCTGCTCCTCCACACAGTATTATGGCCCCTGCTCCTCCATACAGTATTATGGCCCCCTGCTCCTCCATACAGTATATTATGGCCCCCTGCTCCTCCATACAGTATATTATGACCCCCTGCTCCTCCATACAGCATTATGGGCCCACTGCTCCTCCATACAGTAATATGGGCCCCCTGCTCTTCCATACAGTATATTATGAGCCCCTGCTCCTCCATACAGTAATATGGGCCCCCTGCGCCTCCACACAGTATTATGGGCCCCCTGCGCCTCCACAGTATTATGGGCCCCTGCTCCTCCATACAGTAATATGGGCCCCCTGCTCCTCCATACAGTAATATGGGCCCCCTGCTCCTCCACACAGTATATTATGGGCCCCTGTTCCTCCACACAGTATTATGGCCCCCTGCTCCTCCATACAGCATTATGGGCCCCCTGCTCCTCCATACAGCATTATGGGCCCCCCTGCTCCTTCATACAGCATTATGGGCCGCATGTAATGCTGAATAAATAAAAAAAAAAAATCAAATCCTCACCTCTCCCGTTCCACCGCAAGTCAGTGCACTCAGCGTCTCTCCCAGCTCTGCAGCGCTCAGGACAGAGAGGCATGCAGTGATGACGTCACGCACTCTCTGCCCTGACCGCTGCAGAGTCAGAGAGCGCTGAAGACCCTGCAGCTGCCGGCCCGGAATGAGGAGAGGTGAGTATTAGAGCCCGACTCACAATCGCTGCGTCCTGCGTGTCCCACCCCCCGCTTGCCCAGGGCCCCCAGCGCCTACCTGGGTTCACAGGGCGGGTGGTACTGCCACACCAGCTCTGGTCGGGACGGGACTGCGCGCGCCTGGGCCTCCTTCAGCTTTAAAGGGCCCGCGTCCCTTTTTTTTTTTTTTTCCTTCAGCCTCATTTTTTTTTTCCATCTCCCCCCTCTCTGGGGCAGGGCCCACCGGGCATTTCCCCGGTATCTCGGTGGGCTAGTCCGACCCTGGATCTGATACGCTGGTGTAGCTCCAGCCTATAACACACAGTTCTCCAATTCAACCAAGAATGGCAAGGGCCCTGCTCAAAAGAGCTTACCATCTATGAGGAAATATAGGCGACAAGGTAAAAAAGTCCTTGTGGTGTATGGTCCAGCCATCTATAAAATGAATAAAAGTATTCATGAACTGGCACCAGCCAATATATGCAAAGATAAATAGAAAGGACCAGATTAATAGGAAACTGTATGGAGTACAAAGAATAATTAGATCAGAGAGGTGATAAGATAGTTTAGCCTAAAGAGATGTGTTTTTGGGCGTGCTTAAAACTGTGGATATGAAGAATTAATTGAATTGTCGGGGTAGTGGATTTCAGGGTGCAGCATAAAAAAATACTGTGTTCAGAATGGGAGGTTCAGATTATGGAGGATGTTGGTCTTAGATCATTAGCAGAATGAAGAGCAAAGGGTAGGGTGATGGACCAAGATAAGGGAGCTGGTGTAGGGTGGTGCTGCACAGTGGAGAGCTTTCTGGGCGAGTGTGAGAACTGTATGTTGTATTCTGTAGTGGATGGACAACCAGTGTAAAGACTGGCACAAGGTGAAGACAGGGAGGTTAAACAGAAGCCTGGATGCTGCAAGCAGGATAGAGTGAAGAGTAAAGCATAAATAAATAAAGTCATGTTTAACAGAGTAGTCTTGTAGGGACAACCCTTTAATTGCTCCATGAGAAATAAATGGGGCAGTGATGCCTAACGAAGTATACTCAGCTTGATTTATGGTGTTACGGTGCTATATAGCATCTCCTCAGAATGAAGTCATATTGACTTCGAAACACGTTGAGAGAATGTCATTATCCTAATTGTGTGGACCGGATTCTTGTACAGCAGCGCAGGTATCAACCACGAATTTCTCCAATTTTAAACCCATCCAGTACTAAATGATAGCAGATCCTAGCAACATTTCATCAATTGGAATGTCTTAATGAAGATATCAAACAGATTTATCTTTTCATGGGTACTGTGAGAATCATGGGGGAATAGTGGATAAGGGCAGGTATATCTCGCCCAGATACCTTTCCTATGTGGCCTAGTCTGGTCAGTATCTCACCTGGTGACTAATGAGTAATGGTAGGCGGATATAAAAGGATGCCATGTGGTGTGTTAGTTGCACAGCCTGGGGAACACAGAGAGTATGTCTGTGTGAGCGACACTTGTGAGTGAAAGCTGTGCTTACGGTAACGCTGGTTTGTCTGGCTGGGAGAAGCCCTCCAGTTGATAGTTAGTACGGACCCTGTTTAGCTAGTGCCGGACAGGCAAGGATTTGTTTTATGTTTTATTTCCTATATGTTTTGGTTTCACCTGAAATAAACCTGACCCGGCGTCAGTTATGTCCGAACCCCGGCTGTGCACCTGAGTTTCATGCTGAACCCACATGACCTTTGACCCCAGCAAAGGTGATCCCGGAGTGTTTTATCACAAATTGGGGGAGAGCGCGAGCACCACATTGAAAGCATGAGCATGGAAGACATGGTGAAAGCGCTGGTACAGTCGACCGCCGTCCAGCAAGAAGCTAATCGGGTGATGATGGCCCAGCTGAAGGAGTTGGTGAACATGACAGCTACAGATCGTTCGCTTCTCCAGCAGGTGGCGCAGCGCCTGGCGACCTTACCTGAGGTTAACCCGGAGGCTGATTCGAGAGTGATTCACGTGAGTCGGTACTGGCAGAAGATGACGACAGAAGATGACGTCGAGGCATACCGACGGACGGCGGTGCGTGAAAAATGGCCGAAGGCCCGCTGGGCCGGCCTGATTGCCCCGTTTCTTTCCGGTGAGGCCCAAAAAGCCTATTATGACTTAGAACCTGAAGCCACGCAGGACTTTGACAAACTGAAAGCCGAGATCTTGGTCCGGTTGGGAGTGACGACCGCTGTCCGTGCACAAAGAGTGAATCGATGGACTTATCAGCCGGATAAACCACCGCGGTCACAGATGTTCGACCTGATCACCTGACGAAGAAGTGGCTACAACCCGAGGTGCTGTCGGCGCCAGAGATCATCCAGGGAGTCGTCCTGGACAAGTACCTGAGAGCTCTACTGCCGGCCCTGAGGAAGAGGGTAAGCCATGGAAATCCAACGACGGCAGATCAACTGGTGGATATGGTTGAGCGTTACTCCGTGGCGGAAGGATTCAGAGACGATGCTACCCCACCTCTGTCTTCATCATCTCCACGTGGAACCGGTAAGACTGTTCCCGGGAGTAGGGGAGAAGGAAAAATCCCTAAGACAGTGGGGCAGGAAAACGGGACTGCTCGCACGGTGACGCCAAGAGTAACGAACTTTGGTCTAGGCAAGGGGCCCGTTAGGTGTTTTCGCTGCCAAGAGATGGGCCACATCGCTGCAAACTGTCCGGTCACTACTGAACCCATGCAGTGCGACGTCACAGACTAAAAAACGCATATCTATGGTTGCCCAGATAGTGAGTGTGAATGCCGGTCAAAGTAAGGTGGAAAAACACCTGTGTGATGCATCGGTGGATGGGAAGAAGGTGGTGGCATTGGTAGACTCGGGAAGTGTGGTGACTCTGGTGAAGGCCAGTCTGGTGTCAGCCCCGACTGGACCATTAGACAGATTTTCTGTAACGTGTGCATGGAGACACCTGTAAGTACCTCACCGTGGTCGTATGCATTTCTACCTCCTATGGGACGGTGCAACATAAAGTGGGACTCGTCCCCGCGTTGTTGCATGATGTGATCTTGGGCCGGGATTTCCCCCACTTCTGGCAATTGTGGGAGAATAAATTGATACCCCAGGGTAACAGTGTACGTGATTCCTCTCCCAGGGCGCGGGTGGGTCCCAAACCCCTGGAGGAGGTTCACCAGGAAGACTCTAGTAACGAGTCTACTGGAAATAACCTTCAGTTCCCGTTTTACGTCATGGCGGGGGGTACTGAGGAGACCAGGGAGGAGGAGGAGGGGGCAGGCAGCCGTCCACCTCCCCGTTTGCCGGATTTGGAAGTCCTGAAAGATGACTTCCAAAGCGAGCAAATAAAGGATCCTACCCTTTCTCAGGCTAGGACAAATGTAAAAGTGATAGATGGGGTACCAGTAGAACCTGGCACTAGGCTGGCATATTCTTACATGGTCCTGGAGAATGATTTATTATATCAGATAGAGAAAAAAGGGGAAGACACGGTGCAACGATTAGTCGTGCCAAAACCCTACCGGCAGAAAGTGCTGGACCTGGCCCATGGACATGTGATGGGAGGTCACTTGGGAGTCCAGAAAACCACCAAAAGGATATTACACTGTTTTGTTTGGCCAGGCATGCATCATGATGTTCGTGTATATTGTGAGTCTTGTCCTGACTGCCAAGCCTCTGCGCCTAAACCCCGGTTCTGTAGCCCTTTGGTACCCCAGCCTATTATTGAAGTCCTGTTTGAGAGGATTGGGATAGATTTAGCGGGGCTCCTTCCACGGTCTGCACGTGGACACCAACATATCCTGGTCATCGTGGATTATGCCACTCGTTACCCGGAGGCCATGTCTTTGCGTAACACGGCCACCAAAACGATTGCCAAGGAATTGGTGCATGTGTTTAGTCGGGTCGGTATTCCAAAACAGATACTTACCGACCAGGGGACTTCCTTTAAGTCAAGGGTAATGAGGGAGCTCTGCAGGTTGCTACAAATCGAACCATTACGCACGTCCGTGTATCACCCTCAAACAGACGGACTGGTCGAACGGTTCAATAAAACTTTGAAGCAGATGCTGAGAAAGGCGATAGTCCCAGTTTTTCCCATCCTTGTCTATGTACTTCCGTATTTGCTTTTTGCTATTAGGGAAGTGCCCCAGTCTTCCACTGGGTTCTCGCCTTTCGAGTTATTGTACGCCCAACGTCCCCGCGGACTGTTAGACGTCACAAAAGAAACCTGGGAGGGTCAGGTCACTCCGTTTAAAACGGTGATAGATCATGTAACACAAATGCAGGACCGTATTGCGGCCATTATGCCCATTGTAAAAGAGCACATGATGCAGGCTCAGGGAGCCCAGAAAAGAATCTATGACAGGGGCGCCAAGATCCGTACGTTTGCACCCGGAGATAGGGTGTTGATCCTGGTCCCCACGGCCGACAGTAAGTTCCTGGCAAAGTGGCAGGGCCCCTTTGAGATTAAGGAAAGAGTTGGTGAAGTACACTACAAAGTGGGCAGCACGGTGGCTCAGTGAATAGCACTGCAGCCTTGCAGTGCTGGAGTCCTGGGTTCGAATCCCACCAAGGACAACATCTGCAAGGAGTTTGTATGTTCTCCCCGTGTTTGCGTGGGTTTCCTCCGGGTTCTCCGGTTTCCCCCCACATTCCAAAGATAGGGAATGTAGATTGTGAGCCCCATCGGGGACAGTGATGATAATGTGTGCAAAACTGTAAAGCGCTGCGGAATATGTTAGCGCTATATAAAAATAAAGATTATTTATTAAAGTGTATCAGGCAGGTAAAAGGAAACCTGAACAGATTTATCATGTGAATCTGATAAAACCCTTATCAGCGGATCTGGCCTGACCCGTCTGCTCACATACCGTACCGGAGCAGCAAAAGACTGAGGTCAGGCAGTTTCTACTTCACAACCAAAAGTTTTCCTCGGAAAAACCCAGGCAGACTACGCTAATGAAACATGACATCATAACGGAATCTGGGGTCACTGTCCATGTGCAACCTTACAGAATCCCGAAGCGCGCCGTCTCCCGAGAAGTCAAGGCAATATTAGAGTTAGGGGTCATTGAGGAGTCACACAGTGCTTGGTCCAGCCCGATTGTGTTAATTCCAAAACCGGACGGCACCAATGATTTCAGGAAACTGAATGCGGTCTCAAAATTTGATGCGTACCCTATGCCCCAGGTTGACGAGTTAATAGATCGGTTAGGGAAAGCCCGGTATATTACGACCCTAGATCTAACAAAGGGATATTGGAAGATCCCTCTGGCGGGGGCGGCCAGAGAGAAGACTGCATTTGCTACACCGGAAGGGTTATTTCAGTACGTGTATATGCCGTTTTGATTGCACGGAGTGCCGGCGACTTTACAGAGACTGATGCCTATCTGGATGGCATTGTCATCTACAGCTTGGACTGGGAGACTCACCTCTGGGAGACTCACCTCTGGAAAGTGCAAGCTGTAATTGAGGACCTGTGGGAGGCAGGTCTAACTGTGAACCCCAAGAAATGTCACACCGGGCTGAAGAAGCCTGGCATTTGGGTTATGTAATTGGGAGGGGTATGGTTAAACCCCAGGTCGATAAAAATTCAAGCGGTTCAGGACTGGCCGCAACCAGTTAACAAGAAGCAGGTGCAAGCCTTTCTGAGGATCGCCGGCTATTATCGCCGGTTCATTCCCAATTTTGCAGCCATTGCTACCCCCTGACGGATCTTACAAAAGGGAAAGATTCCGTGATGGTTAAATGGAACTTAGCAGCTGAAGAAGCCTTCCATAGCCTAAAACGAGCACTTTGCTCTCAGCCTTTACTAGTGACTCCGGATTTCCGCAGCGAGTTTGTGGTACAAACTGATGCCTTGGAGACCAGTTTTGGGGCCGTACTGTCACAAGAGAGGGACGGAGTGGAACACCTGGTCCTCTATCTCAGCAGGAAGCTGAATAAACATGAGCAAAAGTATGCGGTAGTAGAAAAAGAGTGCCTCGCCATTAAGTGGGCTCTAGAGACACTCAAATATTACCTGGTGGGCAGAAAGTTCAGGCTGATCACTGACCATGCCCCTCTCAAGTGGATGCACTTACACAAGGAACGGAATAGCCGAGTGTCCCGGTGGTTCCTTGCCCTGCAGGCCTACACTTTTACGGTGGAGCACCGCCCGGGGGTACAGATGGGGAATGCGGATGCCCTGTCCCGAGTGCACTGTTTGGCGGATGTCATTGCTCGACCGGAGTGGTCTGAGCAGAGGGGGGGATATGTGAGAATCACGGGGGAATAGTGGATGAGGGCAGGTATATCTCGCCCTGATACCTTTCTTATGTGGCCTAGTCTGGTCAGTATCTCACCTGGTGACTAATGAGTAATGGGAGGCGGATATAAAAGGATGGCATGTGGTGTGTTAGTTGCTCAGCCTGGGGAACACAGAGAGCATCTCTGTGTGAGCGACACTTGTGGGTGAAAGCTGTGCTTACGGTAACGCTGGTTTGGCTGGCTGGGAGAAGCCCTCCAGTTGGTTGTTAGTACGGACCCTGTTTAGTTAGTGCCGGACAGGCAAGGATTTGTTTTATGTTTTATTTCCTATATATTTTGCTTTCACCTGAAATAAACCTGACCCAGCGTCAGTTATGTCTGAATCCTGGCTGTGCACCTAAGTTTCATGTTGAACCCACGTGACCTTTGACCCCAGCAAAGGTGATCCCGGAGTGCTTTATCACAGTACATAATGGACTTTTATACCAGATGTCTGATGGAGAGTGAGGTATGTTAATAAATTTCTAAAACTGGCATGTCCCATGTTAAAATTTACCTTTCCTGGCTTGCCCTCAGAGGCATACAGGTTTGATAGAAGCCCAAAGTCATGGTCACTGTACTTTTCCTTGTATTTCTCCAAAAGACAGCCATTATCTGTAAGATTGACACTGGCCATGTAATTACCATTCACTGCAGGAGAAGTTGCGCTTTCTGCTTTTATAGAAAATATCATCTGAAAAGTAAGTGTTTGACTATGTTACACACTATATATCTGTAGCATCTATTTTTGTCAAATAAACGATTGCCATTGCAATAGAAGTGAGCTCATCGATAACATAGGCTTTAGTTTGTCCAAAATCCACATTTTACTCCAGAGGACTTATGTTTGTGACAAACATATTACAGGTGTTACCTTTACAATGAAAAGTGATTGATTAAAAGGTGGCCATACACATTAAGTTTACCTGAGCAATACTTGCCAATCTATTAGAATTGTCTGACCCCCAGGCCGCAGATATAGGGGGGGAAGCATAGGGCTGCTAGATTTCAACATGTTGAATTCTTTCTTTTTATGGTACATAAACCATCACCAGGGGTCTGGCAGCATTTTTTTTCCTTTTGTGAATATATGGCTGAGTTGAGAGCACATGTTTATGTGGACACTAAGAAATAGCTGTTGGTTAGACTGCTGTCTGCAAGATGGCTTGTTTAAAGTGTGTGGCCAGACTAGCCCTTTATTGTGCAGTAGTCCGCTGTGTACCACGAGACCACCTTGGGTGGACTTCAATGCTGGCATAGCACAGCCTACATAATGTTTTTGCCAGGGTTAAACGTAACTGCAGAGTAATACACATTTTTGATAAAGCAAGAAAAATCCATCATAGAGTAACGTGGACAACTAACTGCATGATACCATTTTCTTCTATTTTAAGGATTTGGCTAGTGTGGAACTTCTATAAAACATTCTAGCCAGATAAAAACTAGTAGAGGATTTACCAACCTCAGCGTTCATGCCCACACTGTTAGGAGAAGACGCTCCAGCACCTAGTAGGTAGGCTCCGGGTAGATCAATCTTCTTTGCTACAGTATTCATGTTATAAATCTTCAATACAAGTATAAAAGGTAATACAGGTTATTAGGACATAATGATAAGTTAAACTACTTGGAGTATTTAACTGTAAAGAACATTTAGGTTTGAAGAATATCTTGGCAAGCTGTTATGGGGCTCAAGAAAGTGGCCACTTGAGTTTTATCTAAAAATCTGTGGGCTACAAATGTATGGACTAAATTGTGGAGCATGAGGGTGATTACTACTATGTAACTAATCTGAGGCACACTTATTGGTACCTCTGAGAAGCAGATGACTCCCACTATGTGTATATAAAATTTACATGCTTTAGTAAGGCATAAAAAATAAAACCCCTGACCATTTATCAACATACTTTATCAAGGCGTGCTGTGGGCACCAAGTATGGAACACCTCCAACGTCTACAATTCTTGACTTTCCACATAAACCTGTAAATATTACAAACAGTCTAGGAGTTGGTACATTATGGCGAGGATTGCAAAAGCTATATGCACCAGAACTCTAATGTCATTGGCACAAAAACTGTTACCTTGCACCGCATTCATCAGGTGTTTTAAACATTTTTTGCACCTCCCTTTGCAAGTGGTTATTTTTTAAAGGAGTTGTCCAGGGTTTAGGTTCAAGTCTACAGTAACTATGTGACTGCAAACTTGTGAATCCTCACAATGCACAGTGTGCACACAGTCAGGATACTCCAGTGCTAGCAAGTGTGCGATTTACATACATGCAGTCATGTGCCGACTAGAAGTGTGTGGCCTTGTTCAACACAAGTGAATTGAGCGAGGCTGGACACATGCAAATTGCATATTTGAGGTAACATGACTACCAGCTCCTGGCAGCAGCGAATCCTGACAGCGAGCACGTGCTGTGAGGATTCACAAGTTTGCAGTCACAGAGTGACTTGAACCCCATGCCTACACAACCCTTCTAAGTGGTGTGGTGTCATGGCTTTACGGGTAAAAAAAAAGTTATGGCTGAGATGCTACTCAGTGCAACCAATTATTTTGGCACAAATTCATGCCACAAAATAAGCCAACTAAAGGGGGTATAAATTTAGACTAGACAGTCTAACACACCAAGTTTATCAGAGAATGAAGGACTGACAATTTAATGAATATGGCTAATTAACGACTGCCGCATTTTAATATTGTCTAATCTAAGTGTATATACTGTCTAAAAATTAGACAGGATTAGTAAATCTGTCCCATTATGTATACATATGGTTCATTGATACTTTTACAGCGTTGTGTCTAACATTCTACATATATCCTATTCATCACCAAAAATGTGTAGATGGAAGGTAGTGTACTGTTTCCATAGGCATAACCTTTTTAGCAGATCCTTTTGAATTTGGCATGAGATGTCAACTGGTTTCTCAATCCTACTGCCAGCTTAAGTTGACAGAAAACTAGAAAGTCGCTTTAAAGTGTGTCTGTCAGCACCAAATTGCATTCTTAACTGACTACATCTCCTTACATTGAACCTTATTCCTCTAAACATCACACCTTTCTCAGTTATTCAGAATAACAGCTTTAGGCCGGGGTTACACTTGCGTGTGGCGCGAGTCTCTCACCTCAATACCCGGCACTGCCGCCGTCACTCGGGACCAGAATGTCCGGCTACATGTCTTTCTATGCAGCTAAACGCTCCGGTCTGAACCGCCGTTGGCAGTGCCGGGTATTGATGCGCGAGTTTCTCGCATTGCACTCGCAAGTGTGACCCCGGCCTTATTCATATTATGTAAATTAGGGTGCTTGATACACCCATTGTGTGCCCAAGTGCCACAGAGCACTGCTCAGTTGGAGTTTTCTTTTGTGGGGCATATTTCCCCTTCCCTCTCTTCTTATTGACAGTGCTGGTATTCCCTTAGCCAGCAATTCAGTGTACACCCCCGAACACAATCTTCTTTGCTATAACTGAAGCTGCTCCGCTGCACTTCAGGGTGTAGAGAGCGACATCAGTACTCTGGCTGCAGCACGCTCTGGGTACTGTTATAATCTGGCACAATCAATTTTTCTGGTAATTCTAAGTGGATGGCACAAAAATTATGTTCTAGTACTACTTAGAGTACACAGTTATGGGCACTAGAGTAGATGCATTCTGCTAGGGTCAGTAAATCTGCTGACTCCATGCAGGTTTATTTCCAAGTGTCACAATCTAAGCAACACAAGGCTCTGCAGCTCAAATGCTTTTTGGATTTTTTTTATCCTGGTACTTTGGTAAATTAACTAGTAAAAGAGAATCTTGAACAACAAGGTAAATATTTTCTATATGATACAAGAAATTACCTTTCACAGGGAATCCAAATGGTTCCAATGTAAGATCAGGGCAATCCACAACCTTAACAAGGACTTCTGCATAATTACTTTTCAATCCACATTCTAAAACTATAGAAAAAAAACAACAAAACTTCTTTTGGTGGTAGTGGCATTCATTGTGTTAATTTCAGCCACACATTTTTTTTTCATGTAATAACTAGACACACACAAGCAGAGCTCAAAAGACTACAAGCATGAAAAAGATGGAATAACTCACCACCAGCAAGATCTTCCAGAGCCGATAAATAGAGAGCACAGCTTTCAGTATCTGCCATCTTTCAACACTGGTAGAGTAAAGTAGAATATTTAATACAAAACGGTTCTTCAAAGACCAAAGTTCAAGCAACTATGGCAGAATGCAATTAATGAGTACAAAAATGAAACACAGAAATTGGGTTTTATCTGGTTCACTGAAAAACAATACAAGAAGAACTACAAGCAAAATTTACGGATCAGTGCAGCAACTGACACACAAAGGGCTAAGGGAGAGTGTTAACTTAACCCCTCTCCCATCTTAGACGTATAGTTACATCTAAGGTGGGCTCCCCGTTCGCTGTGGGCTCCAGCAATGAGCCTGCAACTTGTCCAGCACATGTCAGCTGATTTGAATAGCTGACACGTGCCACTAACAGCCGCGGGTGGAATAGCGATCCACCCGCAACTGTTAACATGTTAAATGCTGCTGTAAATCAGAAACGCGTCACTAATCCCACCCATGTCACATAACCATGGGTCGGCATGACAACCTGGGGTCTGCAATAGGCCCCTGTGGTTGTCATTGCCGGATCGCTATTGGAGCCACCCAGCGGTGACGCTCATAGAAAGTGATCAATTTAGGTACATAGAGCAGGGCTGAAGCCTTGCTTTGTGTAGCACAAGCAATCAGATGATTGAAGCTTCTAGTGTGCCATAGAAACTATTGAAACGAGTAAAAAAAAAAAGTTTTTAAAAATATAAAAAAAAATCTAAAGGTTCAAATCACCACCATTCAGAAAAAAGCACATATTTGGCATCACCAGATCTATCAATATATAAAAAGAGGTAATCCGATCAGTAAACAGCATAACGAGAGAAAAGACGCCAGAATTATGCTTTTTTGGTTGCCGCAATATTGCATTAAAATGCAATAACGGGCGATCAAAAGATGGCATCTACACCAAAATTTTATTTATTTTTTTTAGAAAATTTTGACTTTTTTTCACCACTTAAATGAGAAAGTTTGGTATCTACGAACTCTTAATGACCCGGAGAATCATAACGGCAGGTCAGTTTTAGCATAAAGTGAACATGGTAAAAAGGCAAAAGAAACAATTGTGGAATTGCACTTTTTTTTTCAATTTCAACACACTTGGAATTTGTTTCCCCTTTTTACTGAACACTGTAAGGCAAAACCAATGGAGCCCTTCAAAAGCACAACTCGTCCCGCAAGAAACAAACCCTCACATGGCCATAGTGAAGGAAAAATAAAAAAAGTTATTGCTCTGAGAAGGGGAGAAAAAAACGGAAATTCAAAAACCCAAGGTCGCGAAGGGGTTAAAAGTGAGTCAGTCACTGCAATATTATTATTTAAGCTAAGCCCATAGTCATGTATGGTATGGGAGACTTGACCTCAAAAATCATACTTTTGTTGTAGTAAATGCTGTGTCTTTGTGGTGCATAAAAGAACGTATTTTTTGGATTATAAGACGCACATTTTTCCCCCCAAATTTGGGGGGAAAATGGGGGTGCGTCTTATAATGCGGATATACCTTACTGGTACCGTCGATGCAGGCTGGGATGAGGGGGTGTCAGGCGGTGTCTCCGGGGGCTGCAGGGGATCTGCCGACATTTTGTGAAAGGTCAGAGACCCCACAGTTCCATGGTTTTCTATGCGGTGGACTCCGAAAA
Organism: Dendrobates tinctorius; assembly: GCF_039654945.1. Classification (NCBI taxonomy): domain Eukaryota; kingdom Metazoa; phylum Chordata; class Amphibia; order Anura; family Dendrobatidae; genus Dendrobates; species Dendrobates tinctorius. Next base: position 55,014,879 of record NW_027361675.1, read on the forward strand.
AATGGCCGCCGCATGCACAGATGGAGATCTAAGCACCAAGATCTCATCACTAATAGAGACATCCTTGGTAGCCTGCTGCAGTTCAGAAGCGCACTACGTATGTGCATGCACATGCAGGGGCGGACATACCGCATGTGCAGTCGATGCGGCTGCACAGGGACCATGAGGTGGTGGGGGGCCTCTGCAGGACGGCTAATAATGAAGGCAATCTTGCCTGTTTATCTGGCCCTGAGCGGCCCCTGGCCAGACTGCCCTCATGTGCGGCGGGCAGGGAGAGATCCCTGCAGCTCCGCTGACTTCAAGAGAAAATAGCAGCGGAGTGGAGCTGCAGTGATCCGTCCTGCTTCCTGCCCCCACTTTCTGTCTCTCACACAGTCAGCAGCGCGGCTGGATAACATCATCATTCAGCACCACTGCTGTGACAGAGAGGAGGCTGCCGGTGAGGGTGATGCTGCAGGAGAGCGTGCGGAGAGGTGGTGTGTGTGTCGCTGTGGGGGAATGTGCAGAGAGGTGAATGGTGCTGTGTGTGTGTGTAGGTGGAGGGGAGGGCAGTGATGGGGGTGATGGAGAGGGCAATGATGGGGGTGGTGGGGGAGAAGGCAATGGTGGTGGTGGAAAGGACAATGATGGAAAGAGTAATAATGGGGGGTGGAGTGGGAAATGATGGGGGTTGTTGTGGAAAGGACAATGATAGTAGAAAGGGCAATTATGGGTTTGGTGGGGGAGGAGGAAATGATGGGGGTGGTGAAGAGGGCAATGATTGGGGGGGGAGAGGACAATAATGAGATGCGGGGGAGTACAATGAGGGGTGTGGGGGATTGGGAAGGGAGATTTATAATGGATTTAGGAACGGGGGAGGTGGAGGAAGACGTTATTTTCGCTTATTATGTTTAACACAGTCCCTTAGTATATAGTGTAATTACTCATAGCACAGCCCCTTAGTACATAGTGTACTCACTTATTATGTATAGCACAGTCCCTTAGTATATAGTGTACTCGCTTTTTATGTATAGCGCCGTCCTTCAGTATATAGTGTAATCACATTTTATGATGCCGTCCTTTATTATAGAGCTTCCTCTGCTGTAATGCACAGTGCTGTCTCTTGCATTGTGTATTCTTGTTAATTTTGTTATTCGCTGCACCCTCTATTACATAGTCCCCTCTCTTATTAGCTATTAAATGACTGCTGACGGAGGAGCTGGTGACCAGACCACCCGTGCATCAGCTCCTCCATTAAAAAAGGTTTCCAATGCTCCATCAGCCACCATTGCATTATACATCTAACAAGCCAGGACGGTATGTAAGGAAAACCAGGGCTCTATATAATCCAATATGTAAGGGACGGTGCTGTACATAAGAGGGCACTGTATAATAAGGGACGGCAATATACATAGAGACTATGTAATATTGTTATAGTGCCATTTATTCCATGGTGCTTTACATGTGTGTGTGGTATATGTATATATGTAGCTTTGTCTCCATAGAAGGAGAGGGGCCCCAAGCTGTCAATGTCCGCCCCTGTGCACGTGTACGAGAGCACTGGGTGCCAGCATGGAGGCAGGACAATACGTGCATACAAGTCCCATCACTACAGCTATACTGCGCCACACGTAGAACAGGCGCCAACCTCCAGCATTCAGACCGCGCACTCACCCTACGTAGGTAACGCAGCAGGACGTGTGTGCCCGCTCCCCCCGGGCCTGAGGACTACTAAGCCCCGCCCACCCACGGTCACATGCCAGACATCAGCACGTCCCGTACTGGGAAGGAAGCTACAATACAAGTCTGTGACCGGGCGCCATATTTATGAAGCCTTCTGATAAAACCCACCCACGCGGCTACGAGGAAATGTCTGGTGCTTGGTACCCATAAGGTAACACATTAGAGCGCTGGTAGTTCAGTACGCCGTCCATACATGCGTGAGGCAGCGGGCAGCCATGTCGGTACAGGCGTGTGCTGAGGACTAGAAGTAAACGTGCTGCTGTGGCAGTAGCGCGGGACAGTCCTCTACACGTACCAGGCTCCAGTCTGCCCCCTACCGGCCGCTGCTTCATAGTGTAATTGGCGCTGAGGAGAATTAGTCTGTGACGGTTCTTCTTAGTGATGGGAAGTTCGGCTCTTTTTGGTGATCCGGCTCATTCGGCTCTGCTCACCATAAAGAGCCGGCTCTTTAAACGGCTCTTTTTTTTAAAAATAGAAATCCGTTTTCCACGGTTATGGTCCTAGGTCTTTGCCTGTGAAGTGAGGGCCTCATTCTCCCTCTGTGTGATGCAGTGTAGACTGTTATTCAGCATTGCTGCTTCCTCAGATTGTCAGCTCTTGTGATCAGGCCCCGGCTCCTCAGTTGTAGCCTTACCATGTATTGTGGCATTTTTTGTTAATGTCCTTTGTGAATTAGTAAATGCTGTGATATGTGTCGGTGCACCTGATGCATCCTGATGCAAACGCAGGTCCGTGCGTCCCGATGTTAAGTATAGGGATCTAATCTGGATCAGGATGCATCAGGAATGCTACCCATCACAACGCACCGTACCACAACACTAGTGGGCTGTATCATACCATGCTGGGGGGGTCTATATACCATGCTGGGCAGTATTATACCATGCTGGGCTGTATCATACCATGCTGGGGGGGTCTATATACCATGCTGGGCAGTATTATACCATGCTGGGGGTGCTATATACCATGCTGGGGGGCTATATACCATGCTGGGCTGTATTATACCATGATGGGGGGGCTATATACCATGCTGGGCTGTATCATACCATGCTGGGGGTGCTATATACCATGCTGGGCTGTATCATACCATGCTGGGGGGCTATATTCCATGCTGGGCTGTATCATACCATGCTGGGGGTGCTATATACCATGCTGGGCTGTATTATACCATGCTGGGGGGGCTATATACCATGCTGGGGGGGCAATATACCATGCTGGGGGGGCTATATACCATGCTGGGCTGTATCATACCATGCTGGGGGGCTATATACAATGCTGGGGGGGCTATATACCATGCTGGGCTGTATTATACCATGATGGGGGTGCTATATACCATGCTGGGCAGTATTATACCATGCTGGGGGTGCTATATACCATGCTGGGGGGCTATATACCATGCTGGGCTGTATTATACCATGATGGGGGGGGCTATATACCATGCTGGGCTGTATCATACCATGCTGGGGGTGCTATATACCATGCTGGGCTGTATCATACCATGCTGGGGGGCTATATTCCATGCTGGGCTGTATCATACCATGCTGGGGGGCTATATACCATGCTGGGCTGTATCATACCATGCTGGGGGGCTATATTCCATGCTGGGCTGTATCATACCATGCTGGGGGTGCTATATACCATGCTGGGCTGTATCATACCATGCTGGGGGGGCAATATACCATGCTGGGGGGGCTATATACCATGCTGGGCTGTATCATACCATGCTGGGGGGGCTATATACAATGCTGGGGGGGCTATATACCATGCTGGGGGGGCTATATACCATGCTGGGCTGTATCATACCATGCTGGGGGGCTATATACAATGCTGGGGGGGCTATATACCATGCTGGGCTGTATTATACCATGATGGGGGTGCTATATACCATGCTGGGCAGTATTATACCATGCTGGGGGTGCTATATACCATGCTGGGGGGCTATATACCATGCTGGGCAGTATTATACCATGCTGGGGGTGCTATATACCATGCTGGGCAGTATTATACCATGCTGGGGGTGCTATATACCATGCTGGGGGGCTATATACCATGCTGGGCTGTATTATACCATGATGGGGGGGCTATATACCATGCTGGGCTGTATCATACCATGCTGGGGGTGCTATATACCATGCTGGGCTGTATCATACCATGCTGGGGGGCTATATTCCATGCTGGGCTGTATCATACCATGCTGGGGGTGCTATATACCATGCTGGGCTGTATCATACCATGCTGGGGGGCTATATACAATGCTGGGGGGGCTATATACCATGCTGGGGGGCTATATACCATGCTGGGCTGTATCATACCATGCTGGGGGGCTATATACAATGCTGGGGGGGCTATATACCATGCTGGGCTGTATTATACCATGCTGGGGGGGCTATGTACCATGCTGGGGGGCTATATACCATGCTGGGCTGTATTATACCATGATGGGGGGGCTATATACCATGCTGGGCTGTAATATACCATGCTGGGCTGTATCATACCATGCTGGGGGGACTATATACCATGCTGGGCTGTATTATACCATGCTGAGGGGCTATATACCATGCTGGGGGCCTATATACCATGCTGGGCTGTATTATACCATGCTGGGGGGGCTATGTACCATGCTGAGGGGCTATATACCATGCTGGGGGGCTATATACCATGCTGGGCTGTATAATACCATGCTGGGGGGCTATATTATACCATGCTGGGCTGTATTATACCATACTGGGGGGGCTATATACCATGCTGGGCTGTATTATACCATACTGGGGGGGCTATATACCATACTGGGCTGTATTATACCATGATGGGGGGGTATATACCATGCTGGGCTGTATTATACCATGCTGGGCTGTATTGTACCATGCTGGGGGGGCTATATACCATGCTGGGCTGTATTATACCATGCTGGGGGGCTATATACCATGCTGGGGGGGCAATATACCATGCTGGGCTGTATTATACCATGCTGGGGGGCTATATACCATGCTGGGCTGTATCATACTATGCTGGGTTGTATTATACCATTCTGGGGGGGCCATATACCTTGCTGGGCTGTATTATAGCATGGTGGGATGTATACCATGTGTTGTTGGGCTATGCACTATGCGGCTGTGTTATATACCATGGGGGTACATTTTCCATTATATTCTATAAGGGGAGGCTGTGTTATATAATATGGGGGGGGCTACATTATATTCTATGGGGAGGTGGGCTGTATTATATTCTATTTGGGGCTACATTATATTCTATAGGGGGGCTGTATTATATTATATTCTATGGAGGGGCTACATTATACTATATAAGGGGCTGCATTATATCCTATGAGGGGGTTGCCATATATTTTATGGAGGGGCTACATTATACTATATGGGGGGGGGGACTGCATTATATTCTCTGGGGGGTTACATTATATTCTATACAGATATTATATCCAGCCCTGCATAGACTAAATATTAGATAACAAATAACTTTGTTGCCCTATGAAGGGGGCGAAAAATTTCTTGCACAGGGGCCCACTACAGTCTATGTCCGCCCCTGCACTAGTGTGAACGCAGCCCCACTCATGCAGCCCCTAACCAGGTGCCCCCATGTTATATACGGTACATGCTCCCAATACATTTTATTATCATTACCACACTGTAACACAGGGCATAAGCCCTTCTAGTGAGGCAGGAAAGATCACTGTATGACAGAGCAGCATGCGCACAGTCTATATTATCTCTGCATACTGGTCCCATACAGCACATCCCTCGCTTCCGAGCATGCTCAGTGCCGCAGAACGGATTCCTGCACACGGAAGCACATGGATCTGTGTTGTCCTGGATCCGTGCTCCATAGAACTCCATTTTAATTCCAGACGTGTAGCTGCGGATCCGTGCGTCTCCCTGTGCCTGTGTGTTTTTCAGATGACACAAAACTGCAACAAGTTGCGTTTTTGTGCATCTGGTAAAATATGCAGACATGCGGATCTGTGGGAAAACGGTGACAATTGGATGCACACGCAAGTCCCATCCGTCATCACTGAAAGTCAATGGAGACTAAAACGGATCCGTGTGCATCCAAAATATGCAAGCGTGAAACCAGCTTAACCCTATATAATGATTGGAGCTGGACCTGAGATCTCTCCACAGGTTTTACCTAAAATCACTTTACATTACTTCCCCTACCCTTAGGGCTCATACTCACTTGTGAGAGACTCGCGTGATTCTCGTGCGAGTCTCACACATGAAAACCTGGCCCTGCCGCCGGCACTGGGACCGGAGGGAGAGGCTGCATAGAAGTACATGTAACCGCACACTCCGGTCCGAGTGCTGGCGGCAGTGCCAGGTTTTCATGTGTGAGGCTGGTTTCACACTTGCGTTTTTTTTCGCGGTATTTTAGCGCTAAATAGCGCATGCGGTTTTTTTTCCTATACCTTGCATGGAATGCGCTTATGTGCGCATACACATGCGTTTGTACGCGTTTTTACGCGCATGCGTTTTTTTGCGGTATGCGCTCGGGCGCACAAAATGCATCCTGTTGCATGTTTTGGGCGTCTGACTTGCCTCAAAACGCATGCGCGCGCAATGCGTTTTTTACAGCAAGACACCCATTATAAGTCTATGGGTGCGCATTGGCATGCTTATGTATGCGTTTTTTTGCACATGCGTTTTTTTTTTGTTAACCATGGAATTTAGGGGTTTGGGTTAGAGTTAGGGTTAGTTAAGGGGGTTTAGGGTTAGGGTCAGGGTTAGGGTCAGGGTTAGTTAGGGTTTAGGGTTTGGGTTAGGGTTAAGTATGGTTTGGTTAAGGGTTAGGGTCAGGGTTAGGGTTAGGTTTAGGGTCAGGGTTAGGGTTAGTTAGGGTTTAGGGTTTGTGTTAGGGTTAAGTATGGTTTGGTTAAGGGTCAGGGTTAGGGTTAGGGTCAGGGTTAGGGTTTGTAAAGTCATGGTTTGGGTTAGTGTGAGGGGCCAACTAATGTTTGGAAAAACGCAAACGCGGTAAAAACGCATACAAACACATAAAAACGCTGCGTTTTTTTTCATGCATGCTCATAAAAATGCTTGAAAAAAAACGCAGCAGTTGTATGCTTTTGTATGCGTTTTTTCAATGCGTTTTTTTGCGGGAAAAACGCGCTGCAAAAAAAAGCAAGTGTGAAATTAGCCTGAGACTTGCACGAGAATCACGTGCGTCTCTCACAAGTGAGTGTAAGGCCTGTTTCACTCTTCAATTTTTTCTGTCAGTCAAAATCCGCCAAAATAGCTGAAAACGGATCCGCAGGCGGACTGACAGAAACGGGGGTCGGCGGATGTACGGATCCGCCGATGGTAAAAATTTAAAGGAACCGCGCCTGGGGAAAAAAAAAAAAACTATTTCGAGACAGAGAGAATTTTCTTCTAGCAGCCAGACAAGATTCAGGGTTAAAAAGGGAAAATGCGGATCCGTAGAGCAAAAAAAAAGTTACAGGCTCCGTTCGGTGATCTCAGCGGACGCCAAAATTTTTGCGGATACGGACGCAACAGACGATCATCAGTCAAAATCCGCCGACAATGCAATCAATGGGTAAAAAAAACGGATCCGCAAAGAAAAATGGCAGATCCGTTTGTCACCATCAGTCAAAATCCACCGTTTTGCAAAAAAAACGAAAGTGTTAAACAGGCCTAAGCCCTTAGCAGCAACAACTGACGTCGTCTATCCTCCTCCCTGTAGTGTTGTCCTGAATCCTCCTGGATCAGTTAACGCACTCATTGGCCGCAATGATACTAACACAGGGCGTTAGGCGGCACGGTGGCTCAGTGGTTATCCCTGCAGCCTTGCAGCGCTGGGGTCCTGGGTTCGAATCCCACCAAGGACAACATCTGCAAGGAGTTTGTATGTTCTCCCCGTGTTTGTGTGGGTTTCCTCCGGGTACTCCGGTTTCCTCCCACATTCTAAAGACATACTAATAGGGAATTTAGATTGTGAGCTCCAACGGGGACAGTGATGATAATGTGTGTGCAAAACTGTAAAGCGCTGCGGAATATGTTAGCGCTATATAAAGATTATTATTATTATCCAAAATCGGCAGGATGCGTTACTTCATGCCGCCCCCTGGAGCGCGGTCTGCAGCATTTGGGAGTGCGTAATGAAGTAACGCATCCTGCCGATTTTGGATGCGTTAGTATCATTGCGGCCAATGGGGTCATTAACACATCCTTTACAGCGTTAGTGCCGCTATGTAACGATCCCATTGAACGCAGGGCCATAAACGCAATGTGAACCTGGCCTAACACTATGAGAAGATGATATACCAAACAATGTGCTGAGTCTCTCCTCCTACATATACTATATACTGTATATATATGCCATGGATGAGGGGCCAGTGAAGTGTATCTTTGGGACTAAAGGTAACGCACAGGTCATTGCAGATGATGATGATGACAATGTGCTGCGTCCCTCCTCTTACACATAGTCACACACTATATATGCCATGGAGGAACTGGCAGGATATATTTGGGACTGAAGGGTTAACTCACTTGCATTTATCCACATCTCCTCCTCTCCTGACTGCTCCTCCCCCTAAATGAGTCACAGTCAGCATTCACTACTTCCAGGCGCCAGAAAAGAAAGAAAAACGGCTCATTCACCCTGCAGAGCCGGCTCATTTCGTTCACAGCAGGGAGCCGGCTCTTTTTATCAGATCGTTCACGAACGACACATCACCTCTTCTTCCTGTAATCCGGCATGTCTGCTCCATCCTAGGCAGTCATTACCCCGAGGTGCGTGACGTCTTTGCCTCCATTCTCACCTGCGGTTTGGAATTTTGTTCCAGTTTCATTCCAGTTGTGGCCTGGGTCCTGCTGCTTCTGTTAAGGTACTGTCACACTTAACAATGCACCAGCGATATGACGCGGTCAGGATCGCTGGTGCATCGCTAAGTGGTCGCTAGTGAGCTGCCACACAGGAAGATCTCCCCAGCGACATCGCTGGGGACGGGGGTCGCTACTTACCTGTCACACCAGGCGATCCTGACGTCCTCCCGCCCGCGTCCACGCTTGTCTCTCCACAGGAAGCTGACGACAAGAAACAGTCCTGGACGTTCTCGCGCGATCAGCGATTACCAGCGGGGGAGCGGGTTGTAGGTGAGTATCAGACACAGCGATATCGCTAGCAATATCGCTGCTACTTCACAAGTTATAGCGATATTGCTAGCGATATCGCTTAGTGTGACAGGCCCTTTAGACTACTTTCAGACTTCAGTTTTTTAAATCCGGCGGGCTGCGGGAAAAGTTGTCAAACCTGAGCCGGTAGAAGCCGCAGCCCGCCGGATCATCTGTTGAGGCTGGAGACGGTGCAGGAGAGGGCGAGAGAGTCTTCGGGCATGCGCTGTCAAAAAACGTTGCAGGGAACGTTTTTTGCAGACGCCGGACAGGCCTTTTTTTTGCTGTATCCGGCAAAAGCTGGACACGCCGCATGGCCATCAGGCACAATGCGGCAATAATGCTAGTCTATGGCAAAAAAGCCGAATCCGGTGGCAACCGGCGCCGGATCCGGCTCTTACATTTTTCGCCACATCGCGCCTGATGCTTAAGAACTGAAGTCTGAAAGTAGCCTTAGCCGCTTTGAAGCTGAACCCTTTTCCAAATGAATTCTGTTTTTATGGACAGAGATCCAGAACATAGAAGCATGATTCCAACTTCACATGTGAACAGCCCCTTACATAGCGTATTCGGCACCATCCGTCCTGTGATAGATGTGGATGTACCTGTAAAGGTACTGTCACACTTAGCGATGCACCAGCGATATGACCCAGTCAGGATCGCTGGTACATCGCTAAGTGGTCGCTAGTGAGTTGCCACACAGGCAGCTCTCACCAGCGACATAGCAGGGGTCGGGGGTCGCTACTTACCTGTCAGATGCAGCGATCCTGACGTCCTCCCGCCCGCGTCCACGCGTCGCTCTTCTCCACAGCAGGAAGCCGACGACGAAAAATGGCCCAGGATGTTCTCGCGCGATCAGCGATAGCCAGCAGGGGAGCCGGTCGGAGGTAAAGGGCCTGTCACACTAAGCGATATCACTAGCACGTCACTGGTTTTGTGACGTAGCAGCGATATTGCTAGCGATATCGCTATGTCTGATACTTACTCCCGACCGCCTCCCCCGCTGGCTATCGCTGATCGCGTGAGAACGTCCTGGGCCGTTTCTCGTCGTCAGCTTCCTGCTGTGGCTAGAGGACGAACCCAAAGAGTTTCTACAGTGGTTACATATTTGTATAATGAGAATTGTGTTCTTCATCAGGACTGTCATGGACTCCTCGGTGGCCCCGCGCACGGATCAGTCTCCTGGATGTGAGCTCAGTCAGATCTCCGCTGAAAGCGCTGGGAATTATTTTCGCATCTAAACGCTTAACAACGATTCAATGCAAGAAAGGGAAAGTGAAAACCCCTCAATCACAGCCAGCTCCAGTGAAGATGACGCAAGGCAAGGCCATCTGATTTCTTTAGCCTTTCTCCATGAGTAAAAGTGTTAGGCCGGAGTCACACTACAGCGAGATACGGCCGAGTCTCGCAGGTTAAAACCAAGCTCTGGCACCGGCACTCCGGAGCGCAGAGTGCAGCTCCATGTATTGCTGTGCGGCTGCACGCTCCGCTCTGGAGTGCCGGTGCCAGAGCTTGGTTTTAACCTGCGGGACTCGGCCGTATCTCACTGTGTGTGATCCTGGCCTTACTAGTAGAACCTGGCACAGTGACCGGACACCATAACAGATTGGTCATTCCTGTTCTCGTGTTACCTTGCAGAGGTGTGCAGCGTTGCAAATCAGGGCTTGTATCATACAGTACAATAAAAGGAATCATATTGCAGCCATCTGTGTTATGTTTTGTTTTTTTTTTTTCCTTGCCTGTTCCTGCATATTAGAGGACACTTCCTCTTTAAAGGGAATCTGTCACCTATTTTTTCGTATATAAGATGCGGCCACTGCCATCAGGGGCTTATCTACAGCATTCTATAATGCTGTAGATAAGCCCCCGATGTAACTTGAAATATGAGAAAAACACATTAGATTATACTCACCCAGGGGCGGTCCAGGTCCGTTTTTGGTCCGATGGGTGTAGCGGTCCGGTCCAGCGCCTCCCATCTTCTAATGATGACGTCCTCTTCTTTTGCTTCCTGTCGCGGCTCCTGCGCAGACGTAGTTTCTCTGCCCTATTGAGGGCAGAGTACTGCAGTGTGCAGGCGCCGGGAAAGGTCAGAGAGCTCCTGCCCACTTTAGTACTCGGCTCTGCCCTTAACAGGGCAGAGTAGTGCGCCTGCGACGGGAAGCAAAGAGGACGTCATCGCTAGAAGATGGGAGGCGCCGGACTGGACCGCTACGCCAATCGGACCAAAACCGGACCTGGACCGCCCCTGGGTGAGTATAATATAATTCGTTTTTCTTCTCTTTCAGGTTACATCGGAGGGCTTATCTACAGCATTACAGAATGCTGTAGATAAGCCCCTGATGGCGGTGGCCGCATCTTATATACGAAAAAATAGGTGACAGATTCCCATTAAAAGTGGCTATGCCCCTTGAGAACAGAAGGATAGGGCCCCATCTTTCTTTTTCCTGACAGTTGCTGTCATGGAAGATTTGGAACCCCCTCCCAACTCCATGCACATGAGCCTGCTTCTGCCAGGTTCATCCTTGTGTATTTGCCAAATATGTCCCCAATGTTGACTTTAGGCCGGGGTCACACTTGCGAGAAACTCGCACGAGTATCACATCTCAATACCCGGCACTGCCATCGGCACTCGGGACCGGAGCGCTCAGCTGCATAGAAATACATGCAGCCGCACACTCCGGTCCTGACTGCCGGCGGCAGTGCCGGGTATTGACAATGCGATACTCGTGCGAGTTTCTCGCAAGTGTAACTCCGGCCTTAGACACATTCCTGCACACTCCTAGCCTTCTCACAAATGGACCTTTGAATCCTTTTACAATTTTTATGAAGTTCTTTTGTTTTTCTTTGTCACAACCTCCATTTTCTTCTAATTATTTTTTTTCTCGTTTATTTTTTTTATACAGTAGTTTGTTCCAGGATGCGGTTAGCTGTGCCCCTACTAGGACTAGAAGAAAGCAAACAATAACTCCTGTTTCGAGTACTACTTCTGATGATTCATCCATCTCTGATTACGTCACATTGTCCCAGCAAATAGCGGAGTATTTGAAAAATCCGTTTAGAAAACGTAGAAAGCGGAAAAGACAAAAATCGAAGAAGAGGAAAAAAAAACGCCCAGCCAAACAAAGCAAGTCCCCGAGGGTTACCGTCAACAGACCATTCTATTCCATTCCCCTGGAAGAGCGAAAAAGGCGCCTAATTGATAAGGGAATTCCATTTCCTTGTGCACCATTAAAGTATCTACCATTTAAGCAGTATTTTGAATATGAGGTAAGGGTCTCACTCGACACTCCTTTTTCATTTTTAGTCTCCTCTTTTTGCAAAAAAATGGAAATTTCATCAATTGATGATGGAACAGATTGGCTGGGGTTAGAGAAACGCCAATCTTTGGGGCAGTTGCTTTTTTGTTCTCCTTTCTAGGGCACTGTAGTTACATGTTGCAACTGACCTTATTTGTCATCCTGCAATTCATGGTCTTGCCTAGTCAGCCAAGGAGTTGCTCTGGCTCAGAGTTGGGCACCGATTTGTTTCCTTAAGGCCCTGTCACACTAAGCGACTTACCAGCGATCCCGACACCGATATCAAGGTGTCAGGATCGCTAGTAAGTCGCTATGTGATCACTGGTGAGCTGTCACACAGACAGCTTCACCAGCGATCAGCACAGCGATGCCGAGCACCCGGCATCGCTTGCCATCGCTGTAAAAAATAGAATCAAAATAAAAAATATAGTTATTCTCACCTTCCGACGTCCCGTTCAGCCATCCTGCCTCTCTCCACGCTCCGGTCCCAGTGATCCTTTGCACGAATGACCGCGAGATGTCACGGTCTCGAGGGATAACAAAGTCTCGCGGTCATTCGTGCAATGGATCACTGGGACCGGAGCGTGGAGAGAGGCAGGATGGCTGAACGGGACGTCGGAAGGTGAGAATAACTATATTTTTTATTTTTTTTTATTATTTTTTACACCTGATCGCTGGTCTCCCACCTGTCACACACAGCGATGCGTGCTGGCCAGCGGGAGACCAGCGACCAAAGAAATGTCCAGAGGTTTCTTCCAGCAATCAGCGATACCGGCAGGGGGGCCGCTCGCTGATCGCTGTCACACACAGCGATCTCGCTGGTGAGATCGCTGTTACGTCACAAAAGTTGTGACTCAGCAGCGATCTCGCTACCGAGATCGCTTAGTGAGACGGGGACTTTAGGTGCAACAGCACTTCTAATTCCTTACCGACCTATGACGTACAGTTACATCTTTGCTCATAGATGGGTGGCTGTGGTATTCTGCCTACTGTTGTTAACCTGTTAAATGCCTCTGTAACTGCGGAACTTACAGTGCGTTGTCATGGTGTTGTCTCATTCTATTCGCTAATCGGTGCAATTGCAGGCACCGACTGGTTGCTTTGACAACCGGGGGGTCTGTTGAAGACATCCAAGCCGGTTATTACGAAGCACATTTAATGTCTGCCGATACGCCTTTAACGGCGGTCATTAAGGGACCTTATTCCTCAGCACTGCGGTTTAACTGCACTGAGGAATAAGTGTATAGCGCCGCCCTGTGTCTGAAATCCCAACAGGTGGCAGCTGTACATGACAGCTGACACCCTGCTGTTTTGGCCCCAGACAGTTTTGTTACCAATCGGGGCTGATTAATCCTATAAATACTGCTGCTGCAATCGACAGCGCTATCTAACTGGTTAAAAAGGGGTTAAAACACCCCCTCTGTCAAGGTTGCCCCAGCCCGGTGATTGTAATCGCCGGTACCGATCATTGCCATCAGATGAACCCTAAGGGTGTGAGATCCAGCTGTAAGCCGGGTCTCACAGGCACAGTCAGTGGGTCACTGACTGGCCGCATACACTGCAGTGCATGACACCAGCGATCAAAGTGAAAGATATTCATGTCCCACAGTGGGACTAAATGGTGGGAAAAAAGTTAAATAAAACGCACAAAAAAAACACACCAATCATGAAAAACCGTTTCGCCACTAAAAAACATCCTTTGTGATTAAATACAAAATTATATAAAAAAACCACACATAATTATTGCCGTGTCTAGAACAACCCAATCTATGAAACTGGAGTGTTGCCGAACACTGGGGGGAAAAAAAAGTACTAACAATTGTTATGAATGAAAACTCCAAACTGTCCCTCAAAAAACAAGCCCTAATATGGCTTAATCAGGGGGGAATAAAGTTACAGCTCTCAGAATATGGCAATGCAGAAACAAATCAGTTGTTTTAAGTCTGTTTTAGTCTGTAAAAGCAGCAAAATATAACTATGTAAATCTGGTATCTATAATCTTACTGACCTGATGAACAAGTTTTATCACTTACCGCACAAGGAACTGCGCCAAAAAAAATGGCTGAATTGCTGTTTTTTTATTCTGCATCTTAAAAATCGATCAAAGAATATTATGCGCCCCAAAATGGTACCAAAAAAATTTCCAACCTGTCGTGGAAAAAATACACCCTCATACAGCTCTAAAAAATAAAGTTGCAGCTTTCAGAATATGATGAAGAAGAAAACACTTTTAATAAAAAAAAAAAAAAAAAGGCATTTTTACTGTGTTGTAGCAGCAAGATGTATAAATCTGGTATCCCTGTAATGGCACCAACCCAAAGAATAGATCCGTTTTATCACTTGTACCACACAGTGAACCCATTTCCCCCCCCCCCCCCCCCATAAAAAATATATATATATTCTGGTACTGCTGTCTATTTGTTCATTTTGCCTCCCAAAAATTGTAATAAGGCTCTGCTCACATTTATCCTTCGCTCTCTGCTGATCGCTTCCGTCAGGGTTTCATTGTGAGTCCACCAAAGAATACAATTCAGATTAAATACCCCTCACGGAACCACTCTTTTATCGGTCGTCCATGACAGCACCACCTGAGAGAGGGGATCCGCCCTTCAGGAACAGGAAACCTACAGATACAAAAGGGCGGCACCTCTCCCACGCATCAGTTGGTTTCCTGTTCCTAGAGGACGGGACTTCCTTCAGATCGTCCATCATGGAGTCGTCGAGGGATTCCCAGGCCGGCTGACCGACTCAGGTAGCGGGGGGATCTCCTACCTCGGTCAAGCTCGGGGTACCTGGAAGCGCCACGGTGGGGCCGGGTAGGTCGCCATGGCAGTGGTTAGAGCAGGCGGAGCAAAGGGTCCGGTGGACAGCCGTCTCCAGAATGCGGGCACCAGGTATGTATGCAGGCCCCTCCTGATGCATTTTCCCCCGGGGTCCGGTCTCAAACCCCCTCCGGCCAGGTCGGCGGTTGCGTCCGGTCGCCAAGCGCAGGCTGGCGCGCATGGGGGCGGCGGGCATACCGGAGCCGGGGGCGCCGTGCCGGCTCCTTTCCGCGCGCTCCCGCGGCCTCTGACGCGCGGCGGAAGTGACGCGGTGGAAGGGGCGGGGCCGGGAACGCCAAAACCGGAAGTCGGGTGCCGGCCGCCTTCCTAGTGTGCGCCGCGTGTGCGGCAATCCGGGGGGACGCGCGGTACCCGAGGCGGTGGGGGGGGACGGTTCATGCGGGGGAAGGTCGCGGGAGGGTTCCTGGGGGAGGTGCCGCGCCAGTGCCCTGCTGACCGGATACTGGGAGGCCTTAAAGGGCAGGAGGTGATGCTGCCGGGGTGCTTCTGAAGGCCCAGCGATGGATGACAGAACCCCCATAGAGCAGCAGGACGTGCAGGAGCACCCACAGAAGGAGGCCTCGGTGAAGCCTCATACGAGTGGAAGCGGACGAGTGAGCAGAGCCGCAGAAGTTCCTCCAGTCTAAAGGATTCCCCCTGCCTCCCTCCGTGATCCGGTACCTGCCTCATCTGCATGGGTAAGAGATCTCCGTGAATGTACCCTGATGCAGTGTTCCCTTATGCTGGTTTCGCAGGGGAGGAAAGCTACAGTAAAACAGAAGCACAGGGAATGTGCGCTCTGTAGTTGCCCCTTACCAGACGGCCACCCCAAAAGACTATGTCAGTCATGTGTGCGACAGACGGTAGGGGTTGGAAAGGGACGGGGGCCCAGGCATAGACTGACAGGCCCTTGCACTCTCCCCCATCCTTACAGGGACAGAGATGAAAGCCCTATCTAAAAGGGACTCTTCTAGGGGGAGAGAATTTAGTTTCTCAGGGTCGGAGTCCTCAGCTGCCCCTAGGAACAATTACTCCTCGGATTCCTCGGCCTCCACTTCATCCTCTTCGGATGAAGACTCAAGCCGATTCTGCTTCCCATTAGACCAGATGGACAAGCTAGTTAAAGCAATAAGGTCCACCATGGCAGTAGCAGACTCAAAGCCAGAGCTTTCGGCACAGGTAATGTTCGGAGCTCTAGATCCCAGGAAACACAAAGCTTTTTCCATTAAATGATAAGGTCCAGAGCCTGATAGAAAGGGAATGCAAGAGACCCGAAAAAAGGGGCTCCTTACCACCTGCCTTCAAACGGAGGTACCCATTTGATGACCCAGTGGTAAACAGATGGGATAAGGCCCCTAAGCTGGACGCGGCAGTAGCCAAAGCCTCCAAAAAGTCCTCCATACCGTTTGATGATATGGCCTCCTTAAAAGACCCGCTGGATAAAAAAGCGGATTCCTTTCTAAAGGGAACATGGGAGATGTCAGCAGGCGCCCTAAGACCAGCGATAGCTGCCACTTGTATAGCCAGATCCGTGATGGTCTGGCTAGATCAACTAGATTCCCATCTGAAGGACGGAGCCCCAAGAGCATCCAGTCGGAAAACTCTACCGATCATCCAGAGTGCTGCGACTTTCTTGGCTGATGCCTCAGCAGACTCGGCAAGGATGGCGGCTAGATCAGCTGGGTTATCAAACGCAGCTCGAAGGGCCCTCTGGTTAAAATGCTGGCCAGTAGATATCCAGGCCAGGTCACGACTCTGCTCCATTCCATATGAGGGGAATATCTGTTTGGCCCCGTCCTGGACGAACTTTTAGAGAAAGCCGGGAACGATAAAAAGAAGTTCCCCAGCCTCCCGAATCCTTCTTATAGACGCCCCTTCACCAGGAAAGGATATTTCCATAGAAGGCCGTCCAGAGATCAGGGCAGATGGGACGACAAAAGGAGAGGTACAGGTTTTATGTTCGGAGGAGGGGGGCGCCAGGAATGTCCATCACGTGACACTAAAAAACCGCCCCAATGACTAGATGCTGTGGGGGGAGACTAGCTGCCTTCTACCCAGCCTGGTCGCTGATCTCTAGCAGCAACTGGATACTGGGGGTGATAGCTGCGGGTTTGCGACTAGAGTTCACCCGGGTTCCCCTAGATCGATTTAAGGTCACCCCTCTCAGGTCTTCCACATCAGAACAAGCTGCCCTGGAGGCCGAGGTTCATGAGCTTTGCCACAAGAAAGTCCTGACTATGGTTCCAGAGGGAGAAAGGGGGAAAGGTTTCTACTCCCCTCTGTTCCTGGTCCGCAAGCCAGACGGCTCCTTTAGGACTATAATTAATCTCAAGTCCCTCAAACGATTTCTTGGTTATACGGCCGTTCAAAATGGAAACAATCAATTCAACAATAAAGTTGTTGTTTCAAAACTGCTTTATGGTGGTGGTAGATTTAAAAGATGCATACTACCATATACCCATTCATACAGCCCATCAGCGCTTCCTCAGAGTAGCGGTTCAGTTAAATGGGTCAGTTGAACATTTCCAATATGCGGCCCTCCCCTTTGGGGTGGCAGTCGCTCCCCGGGTGTTTACTAAAGTAGTGGAAGGAAGTTATGGCCCATCTACGTGAATCTAACATTCTAGTAGTCCCCTACTTAGATGACTTCCTGATTATAGGGAAAACGGCAAAACATTGTAAGGAACAGCTACAGAGGGCAATGTCGGCCCTAGAGCGGTTAGGTTGGCTGCTTAATATCAAAAAATCTCGGTTACAGCCGATGAGAATTCAGCAATTTTTAGGCCTGATTCTAGATTGAGAAACAGGCTGCCTCCGGAGAAGCTTGTTCGCCTACACTATCAGATCCTAAACGCTGCCAATAACCCCACCATGTCCCTCAGGAAAGCCATGTCCCTTCTGGGTTCCCTTTCCTCCTGTATCCAGTGGTCCAGTGGGCCCAGTTTCATTTAAGAACACTACAGGGGAGGTCTTACTGCATCAAAAAATCCTTGGAGGTTACTTGGAGGGCCAGCTAACCTTGTCCCGAAGCACAAGGGAGTCCCTAGAGTGGTGGCTAGAAAAGGATAATTTGTCCAGAGGGGTTCCCTGGGAGTGTGACATATCCCCCATAGTCACTACGGATGCTAGCCCTTCCGGTTGGGGGGCTCATATGGGTGAAGTCCTAGTCCAGGGCCTATGGGACCATCACCAGATAAAAATGTCATCTAATTTGAAAAGAAATGACAGCAGTAGAGCAGGCAGCTAAGAAGTTACTTATGTATCTGCAGGGCCATCATGTGCGAGTGTTCTCCGACAATCAGGTCACAGTGGCTTATGTCAACCACCAAGGTGGAACTCGTTCCAAACCCCTGAGGAATGTGGCAGAACGGTTGTTCCAACTAGCAGAACAGCCATTCTAAGCTGAATGTGCATGCCCTCGTCAGAGCGCAGCCGTTAAGCAGCTTGAGGCCGGGCCAGTACCGGCATGGGAGACTGGCTGGGAATCCCTTGTCCTGTTGACATAAATGCCGCAACCTACTAAAACAAGGAGAATGGTCCCTAAACAATTCAATCTTCGACCTGATTATACAAAAATGGAGACAGCCAGAGGTAGATCTCTTCGCCACCAAGGAAATTAAGACTATTCTGCTCCCAAAATCCCAGAGAGAACCCCCTGGCGGTAGATGCCTTTCTGATAAAGCGGGACTTCAGGCTAGCATACGCCTTCCCTCCCCTATCGCTACTACCCTTGGTGTTGAGAAAAATCAAGAGAGACAGAGCAAGGGTCATAGTCATTGCTCCATTTTTGCCCAGGAGGGCATGGTTCTCATGCCTCAGGACCATGTCGGTGTCCGATCCTTGGGTTCTTCCGGACATCCCGGATCTCCTATCCCACGGCCCAGTCTTCCACCCTCAGGTGGCTGGCCTACATCTGACGGCGTGGAGTTTGAGCGGGCACTCTTAAAAGAAAAAGACTTCTCCCCAGACTTGATTAACACCCTACTTAAGAATAGGAAGGCCATTACTACCAAGATCTATGCTAGAATTTGGAAGAAGTTCCTGCAGCGCTCTGAAATAGTTGCTGGGGGTTCAACTCCAATAAATCAGATCTTAGAGTTTCTTCAGAAAGGTCTGGATATGGGACTTTCCACTAGTACTCTTAAAGTACAAGTATCAGCTTTGGGGGCTCTCTTTAGCTGCAACATCGCAGGTAATTACTGGATCCGTAGGTTCATTAAGGCAGCAGGTAGGTCCAGGCCAGTAGTGAAGGATAGATTCATGCCATGGGACTTGAATCTAGTCCTTACGGCCATGACGGAAGCTCCATTCGAACCTATTTCATCAGCTTCCATTAAAAATCTGTCCCTCAAAGTAGCCTTCCTGGTAGCTCTAACCTCAGCTCGCAGAGTAAGCGACATCCAGGCATTATTTAGGCGTCCTCCTTATATACAGGTTAGGACGGGTAATACTCAGACCTGATCCGGCGTACTTACCTAAAGTGGTTTCTAACTTTCATAGGACTCAGGAAATAGTCCTTCCATCCTTCCTCCCTAATCCAGCTAATGAGAAGGAAGAAAAACTACATACCCTGGATGTTAGGAATTGCCTCATAGAATATCTGGCAGCTACCGATCCTTGGAAGAAAGATAATGCCCTATTTATTTCCCACCAAGGCCCTAGGAAAGGTTGTAGAGTGTCAAAAAATACACTAGCCAGGTGGATTAGAGAAGCAATTTCTGTAGCATACACTTCAAAAGGCAGGTCTCCACCTGGGAAGCTGAGGTCGCATTCCACCAGAGCCATGGCGACCTCGTGAGCCGAGAGATCAGAAGTCTCCATCGACCAGATATGTAAGGCGGCTACTTGGTCCTCTCCGAGCACCTTTTATAGTCATTATAGGCTAGACCTGGGTGCTTCCACAGACCTCTCTTTTGGTATAAGGGTGCTGCAGGCTGTAGTCCCTCCCTAAATAGTTATTACTCTCTGTAATTCTCTCAGGTGGTGCTGTCATGGACGACCGATAAAGTCTTAGTTACTCACCGGTTAACGGTATTTTTCGGAGTCCATGACAGCACCCGTATATTCCCTCCCTTTTAGTCTATTTTGGGTGTGCACTCCTTCCTCTTATACGTACACGGGTAATTTAAATAGTCGTGTATAGTATTGTATATAAGTTATGCTATTAACCATTGTGGTCCTCTGTGTTCTGTAATCCAACTGATGCGTGGGAGAGGTGCCGCCCTTTTGTATCTGTAGGTTTCCTGTTCCTGAAGGGCGGATCCCCTCTCTCAGGTGGTGCTGTCATGGACTCCGAAAAATACCGTTAACCGGTGAGTAACTAAGACTTTATGAGGCAGATGGAGTCACTTTGGACTGGTCTATGTTCCAGCAGTGTCACAACATTTTAGGCATCTTTTTAGAGCACAAGTGTGGATGGCCACATATATGTGCACGCCTAAAAAGATGGAGACAGCCGGAACAGATGCCAAACTGACCCAAAAGTGTCTCCATCTGCCTCATTATAGTGAGAGGTTCTGTTGGGGTTTTTGTCTGAATCACATTTTTATGACATTTGCATGGAAACCCCAATGTATGTGCTGCCTGCATTACCATGTTGTTGAAGGAAAAAAAATTTGGTTGCGGGAAACCGGCGGTGCATTCGTTGTAGCATCTATTGCCAATAGATTGTACTGCGCAAGCGCTGGCACCATTTTCATGCAGCTGAAATTCCAGGTCACCACCTGACAGCACACTGGAGGACGTCCTTCTCATCCGTAGTGGGACAGGAAACCACGAGAGTTTAAAAGGATCCTCCCATTCAAAACCTTCAGTGTTATTCCTATCCCACTGCAGATAGGAACGACGAGAGAATATATCCGGCCGTTCCATGCAGATGGTCAGGATCGGGGGGCCCAGCCTTACCCTTCCTACCTGCTGAGATCTGCAGCTGACACCCGATGGAGGGTCCCTCAGCTACTCCGGTGTAGCGCTGCTCCCGGACGCCGGGTCGCTTCCTCCTAACGGGGGCTCTCGACCTTGGACGCCACCACCACCAGACCGCCTCTGGGGTTTCCAGGGCCCACAAGTGGTCCACCGACGGGAGATTACCGCCCGGAGGAGCAGCTATGCCCCACTGGAGGAGAACGCGCAGGCCAGGGCGTGCGTCTTGAGACTGGGGGGGCGCTATGGTGTCACTTCCGGCCGCATCGCCACTAAAGCGCCTCAGGCGGCAACCACCCGGTACCAGGCACACCGCTGCGGCATAGGCCCTTCAGGAGAAGGGCAGGCGTCCGGAGGCTGGATGGGCAGCGCAACAGAGCGGTATGCAGGCTCTGCTCCACAGGGCCAGGCGGCAGGAGGGGCCCGTCACCGCTTACAGGTCTGTGTCTCCACAGTGATCAGCAGACAGCAGCGGTTTCCATCGCCACCAGGAAGATGGAGGACCAGGCTAAGACGGAGGCAGGAGCAGAGTGCCAGGGTCACGTGAATAACCTCTAAAAGAGGTCACTGCAGAGCCCCGTAAAGAGAGACCCCACAGAACCCATATTTTATATGTTCTAGGGGGGAACCTCTACCTCTGAGAAAAAGGAGCCTAAGCGGAAGGATAAGAAGTTTCCGGTTTGCTCTTAGAAGCTAAAGGACACGTGGCAAAAGACCCTCTGTGACGCATGTGCAAGGCGTATAATGGGGGAGGAGCAGGCTGCTTTTATATCTAACATGAGAGCGATAATTAGGGAAGAAGTGCAAGCGTCTGTATCCGACCTAGCCACTTCCCAGACCCCGCAGGCGAAGCCCCAGTCATCCAGGAAAAGACAGAGGGAGTCGGATACGTCATCTGAAGGCATTCTGTCCGACTCAGATGCAGAGGAGGAAGAGATTAGAGAGCACCCTGAAAGGGGAAGAAAATACCTGTTCTCGTCTGGGGACACAGACGAACTATTGGGGGCGGTGCGCCAGACTATGCAGATTGAGGAACCCCCTCCTTCCCTCTCAATACAGGATGAAATATTTGGAGGATTACGCTCCCAGACTTCGATGGTCTTCCCAGTAAACACCCACCTACGGGCAATGATACTGGAGGAGTGGGAGGAGGCAGAGAAAAGGTTAACTATTCCCAGACACTTTAGGTCGCGTCTGCCGTTCGACCCTGAGGAGGTCAAAGTCTGGGAGGAGATCCCCAAAATAGACATTCCCATAGCTAAGGTATCAAAGAAGACGGCAATTCCGTTCGAGGATTCCTCAAGTTTGAAGGAACCCCTAGATCGGAAAGCAGACGGGCTCTTAAAAAGGGCCTGGGAAAGCTCAGCAGCGGTCATAAAGACAAATATAGCCACGACATCGGTAGCACGCTCCATGCATCTATGGATAGATGACCTGGAGGAGCATCTGTCAGATAGAACCCTGAGGGAAACCATCCTAAAATCCCTCCCCTTACTTAAGTTAGCTACGGGGTTTTTGGTTGACGCCTCGGCAGAATCTGTTAGGTTCACGGCCAGAAGCCAGTCCTTGTCCAACACAGCCAGAAGAGCTATCTGGCTTAAGAGTTGGACAGGCGACATGCAGTCAAAAAATAAACTTTGCTCAATTCCCTTCTCGGGGGGGCAGGGTCTTCGGGCCCGTGCACGCCGACATTTTGGAGAAAGCATCAGATGAAAAAAAAGGGGTTCCCTGAGGAGAAACGTTAAAGATACCAGCCCTTTCGTAGACCCCGTTACAACCAGAGAACAGACTACAGGGGGAAGGGGAAGTCGGGTCGATGGAGCTACCTCAAAGGAGGCGAGGGTAGAAATAGGAACAGAGATAACATCTTTTCCGGCCCAGGGTCCAGCTCCCGGAAGAAATGACGCCACCAGAGTAGGGGGGTGATTGCTCAAATTCACAGGAGAATGGCAGAAAGTCACCTCCAGCCCCTGGGTATTACAGGTCATCTCGAAGGGGTACAAAATAGAATTCAACTCCCTGCCCCCAAACAGATTTTTAGTGACCAGTTCACGTCTCAGTTCAGCTTCCCCCATGTGGTTGGACATTCAAGATCTCCTAGACATGGAAGCAGTTACTCCGATTCCCGTCCAGGAAAAAGGCAGAGGACACTACTCGAGCCTCTTCGCAATAAAAAAAACCATCGGGGGAAACCCGAACCATAATAAACCTCCAACCCCTAAACAAATGGGTATCTTACAGGCGCTTCAAAATGAAATCGATAAAATCCACGATTCCTCTTCTGGGGAAGGGCGTGGTAATGTGCACGTTAGATCTAAAAAACGCATATTATCATGTAATTATCCACCCGGATCACCAAAGATATCTCAGGTTCGCGGTGGAAAGAGACGGCACAATATACCACTATCAGTTTCGTTGCCTACACTTCGGCCTAGCATCAGCCCCGAGGGTCTTCACAAAAGTAATGATAGAGGTGGTGGCCTACCTAAGAGCCCGAAATATAACGGTGGTCCCGTATTTAGACGACTTCCTAATTATAGCCGATTCAGCAACCTAGCTCAGGGTCGACTGTCAATCTTCAATCTCCACGCTGCAGAGTTTAGGATGGATCATAAATTGGTCAAAATCAGATCTAATACCCAAGCCCAGAATAAAATTCTTGGGGGTCATGTTAGACTCAGAAAGAAGTTGTCTTATCTACCAGCCGAAAAACAGACCTTGATGCCGAAGAAGATTCGTCAGTTCTCAAAGAATCTGGTATCGGTCAGGGACGCAATGAGAGTCCTGGGGCTGATGACTTTTTGTATTTCCTGTGTCAGATGGAGTCAGTTCCACTCCCGCGACCTGCAACACACAGTCCTAGCGTCCTGGGACAGAAGGCAGACCTCACTGGACAGCAAAATAATGTTAACCCTCCGGGCCAAAAGATCGCTACTATGGTGGACCATTCCGAGAAACCTAAAAAGGGGAGTCTCATGGGTTCAGTCCCCGGAGGTTGTAGTGATAACGGACGCAAGTCTAATCGGCTGGGGCGGACACGTCGCAGGAAGGTATTACCAGGGGCGATGGAGTCTGGAGGACAGCAAAAGATTCTCCAACGACAGAGAATTACATGCGGTCTGGAAAGTGCTGCTCATCGCCGGGTCTCACTTGAATAACAAACACGTTAAAATCCTGTCAGACAACACCACAACAGTGGCCTTTCTCCGTCACCAAGGCAGACCAAGACACCCAACACTTCAGGCCTTAGCAAATCAGATTTTCAGATGGGCAGAGAGGGAGGTCCTCTCAATCTCGGACGTTCATCTGGAGGGCTCCCGGAACCAGATTGCGGACTTCCTCAGCAGGAGAAGGGTAACTGCAACAGGCTGGGAGCTCAATGACGAAGTGTTCAGCAGCCTGTGCGATCGTTGGGGACAACCAACGGTAGACCTATTCGCAGACAAAGAAAACGCAAAACTCAAGACCTTCTTCTCCCTGAACCCCCTGGGAAATTAGGCAGGAATAGATGCCCTATCACAATCTTGGAGCAGGGGCCTGTTGTACGCCTTCCCGCCCCTAGCCCTCATTCCACGGGTCCTCTGTGCTCACAGAGGGTTAAAAATGCGGAAGCAAAACCAGCATCCATACAAAAGGCTGGGAGACCCACACCAATTTTAATCTATAATGTACACCAAACATAGTTCATCTCACAATGTCCATATTGTAACAGGACAAGATTCCACATGGCAGAGATAACTGCATCACCAATGTGAATAATCCGTAATCAAATGCCATAAAACATGCATAAGGAAATACATGAAATATATGTACCTTGCAGAGTGCAGCAGCGAGATCACTTGTGGTCTCACCAGCCTACCCCGACGCGCGTTTCGGAGGCTTCTCCTTCCTGTATATATGTATGTCCATGTAAGTATAAATAGAATCGTATAGTTGGAAGGGACCTCCTGGGCCATCTGGTCCAACCCCCTGCTCAAAGCAGGATTCGCTAAATCATCCCAGTCAGATGTCTATCCAGCCTCTGTTTGAAGACTTCCATTGAAGGATAACTCACCACTTCTCGTGGCAGCTTGTTCCACTCATTGATCACTCTAACTGTCAAAAAGTTTTTTCTAATATCTAATGTGTCTCCTCCCATTCAGTTTCATCCCATTGCTTCTAGTTTTTCCTTATGCAAATGAGAATAAAGTTGATCCTTCTACAATGTGACAGCCCATTAGATATTTGTAGACAGCTATTAAGTCTCCTCTCAGCCTTCTCTTTTGCAAACTAAACATTCCCAAATCCTGCAACCTTTCCTCATAAGACAGGGTTTGCAGACCGGTCACCATTCTGGTCGCTCTTTTCTGAGCTTGTTCCAGTTTGTTGATGTCTTTTTTTTAAAATGTGGTGCCCAAAACTGGACACAATATTCCAGATGAGGTCTGACCAAAGAGGAGTAGAGGGAAATAATGTCTTCACGTGATCTAGACTGTATGCTTCTGTTAATACATCCTAGAATTGCATTTGCCTTTTTTGCTGCTGCATCACACTGTTGACTCATATTCAGTCTGTGATCTATTAGTATACCCAAGTCTTTTTCACATGTGCTGTTGCTTAGCCCTATTCCTCCCATTCTGTATATTCTTTTTTCATTTTTATTGCCCAGATGTAGTACTTTGCATTTTTCCCTGTTGAAAAACATTCTGTTAGTTGCTGCCCACTTCTCCAGTTTATTTATATCTTTTTGAATCCTCTCTCTCTCTTCTCTAGTATTAGCTATCCCTCCTAGCTTTGTGTCATCAGCAAATTTAATCAGTTTACCCTCAATTCCTTCATCTAAATCGTTGATAAAGATGTTGAACAATACAGGGCCCAGGACAGAGCCCTGTGGTACCCCACTTGAGACATTCTTCCAACTGGATGTGCAGCCATTTACGACCACTCTTTGGGTCCAATCACTAAGCCAGTTATGAATCCATCTAACAGTTGCCTTGTCCATTACATACTTAGTCATTTTTTCAATAAGGATTGTATGAGATACTTTGTCAAATGCTTTGCTGAAGTCAAGATATACTATATCTACAGCATTTCCTTGATCCACACAATCAGTGATTCCATCATAGAAGGAAATTAAGTTAGTCTGATATGACTTATTAGTTACAAACCCATGCTGACTCTGTTTAATCACTTCATTCTTATCCAGGTACTGACATACATGTTGTTTAATAATTTGTTCAAAGATCTTTCCTGGTATAGAAGTCAGACTCACCGGCCTATAGTTGCCTGGGTCCACCTTCTTCCCCTTTTTGAAGATAGGAACAATATTTGCTCTTCTCCAGTCTTCTGGGACTTCTCCTGTTCTCCAAGAATTTTCAAAGATTATGGAGAGGGGTTCAAAAATTTCTTCTGCTATCTCCTTCAGTACTCAGGGGTGTAATTCATCTGGACCTGGAGACTTGAATTCATTTAGGTTAGCTAAGTGTTTCCTCACTATCTTTCTGTTTATAGATATCCTGGATTATAGATATCCTGTCCCTAAAGAAACATGTTTTGTAAGTTTATTAAATTGTTGCTAGATTCTTGACCCTTCTAGCAAAATAAAATGATGCAGATATAAAGTAGACATGTGGGAAATGTTATTTATTAATTAGTTTCACAGCATGACTAACTGGATTATGGATTTAAAGACTGAAAGTTAGAAAACTTTTCTACATTTTGGCCAAAAATCCCATATTTTCGCAAACGCAAAACATATCGACCTAAGCTTACCATTGACCTAAAATACTATGTATCACGAAAAATTGATCTTCGAATCACTGGGATATCTTGACGAGTTCCAGAGTTATTACCACATAGTGACACTGGTCAGATTGAAAAAAAAATAATTGTCCTGGTCATTAAGATTAAAATTGGCTCTGTCATTAGGGGGTCAAAGCCTAGCCCAAGGGTGGGCTTCAAAGGAGGCTGTGATTTTTGCTATATGCAGCAATACTCTGTTATTTCTGTATACAGCAAAAGTGTTCAAATTATTGTGGAATTGCAGCTTTGCTGCACTTTGGAAATGTTTTTTTTTCCCATTTTCCACTAAATTGCATGATAAAGTGAATGATGTGATTCAAAAGTACAACTTGTTCCTAAAAAAACAAGTCTTCATATGCATATGTTGACTAGAGTTGAGTGCATCGGCTGATCAGCTGTTTGGCACCGCAGCTGCATGTGTCGTGGCTGTGTGACGGCACATGCTACCGCTGCTCAGTTTCTCGCTGTGTATAACCTGACGTCTTGCTGAAGTTGACAACTGAGGTTTGCGGCCCGCAGCTGTCAGTTTTGCCTGGCTGGTGATTAAAAATACAGGGGAACCCCCACGTAATTTTTTTAATTTATTTATAGCGCAGCTGATGAATACTCCCATCAGCTGCCACCTGTTCCCACTGTTAACAGTTGAATACAACTCTCAACATTGTCTCCTGCTAGTGCTGATCGCAGCGCGAGCAGGGTACCATGCTTTGAGAGGTCTTCACTTCAGCCCCTGGCGCCGTGGAACAACACCAACAGTACCGCTGATTACCATGCGCCGGTACATGTCACGCTGATGACACAGGGATGACGTCATCGTGACATGTGCAGGACATTTTCTCTTTCCCCCATGATGGCACCACGGAGAGAGGGATCCGCCCTCAGCGACAGGAAACCTACAGATGAAAAAGGCGGTACCTCTCTCCCACATCAGTTGGTTTCCTGTCCCTGACGGGGAGCCTACAGCATGTACCTGACAAGTCGACGCGGGATTCCGGGGTCCGATCCAGTCCGGTAATAGGCAGTGGGGCTCCCTGCCTCGGCTGGGTCGAGGCCTTGGACAGGCTTCCGTGGGGAAAGGCAATGAAGAAGCCAGGGAGTCTGCCAATCCCAAAAGAAAAAAACAAAAAAAAAACAAAAAGGGCTGCAGGTAGTGACGGCGGTCACTACAGGAGAGCCCTGCCGAGCCGGACGAGGCAGCCTGTGCAGGTGGTGGCGGTCACCGAGGGCCACAGGACAGAGCCTGCCAGACCTCGGAGCGGCGGCCACTGGGAGCCGCGAGGCGGGCAGGCCTCTGCAGCGCGGAGCAGGGGCAGCGGCGGCCACCGGAGCCGCGAGCAACAGGGCACGCCGGGAGGGCGCAGGATACCGACGCCGGTAGGACGGGCGCGTGCGATTATAGCTCCCTTAAAGGGAGGCGTGGGGCACTGCATGGTACTCTCGCGGTGCGCACGCGCGGGACTTCCGGCGGGGAGCAGGGATCCCTGGGAAGAGGGCGGTGGCAAATTTATATAAAAAAAAAAAAAGGGGGAAATAAGGTTTAAAAAGCCCCGCTGAAAGAGGAAGAAGCGGTCACCATAAGTGGGAAATCGCAGAGGGAGGAGGAGACACGCCGGGGGTCCCCAAAGCAGGGACCACAGCAAACGCAGGAACAGTGCCAGCACCTTCAGCGCCAGCGCGACTCTTCCCAGCAGCGCAGCAGCAGCGGTCATACGGGATCGCTGCACAGCCATAGCTCCACCATGGCGGCACAGCCAGAAGTGATTTCAGCAGTGGAGATAATCCCTACGCCCGAGACGGTATCGCTCGTTCCACAGGAGGGTGAGTGACCTCCGTGAATGCCGGCTCGCTAATGTGCGATTTATTAATTTTTCTTTTTCAGGGGCATAAATGCACGACCAAATCCAATATGCGCGGAAGAGTTACCCCCCACGTGGGAGAAAAAGCTCTGTGCGGCTTGCATAGAGCAGACAATACAGGAGGAATCCCCGAGGTTTGCTTTAGACGTCAAAACATTACTAAAAACCCAGGTTGAAGACGCCCTTAAGGGCGCCAGAACCTCAAAGAAAAAAAACGCAGGTCCAGGCATAGATCCCCAGAGTCCAGCGTCAGTGAGTCGGGAAGTGAACTATCCGACTCATGTAATTCATCATC
The DNA here is from genome assembly GCF_039654945.1 of Dendrobates tinctorius. NCBI lineage: Eukaryota > Metazoa > Chordata > Amphibia > Anura > Dendrobatidae > Dendrobates > Dendrobates tinctorius. The sequence goes on from NW_027361675.1 coordinate 55,043,691, forward strand.
CTCCCAGCCCTCTTCATCATCCTCAGAAGGGGGACGCAGCTGCTTTCCCATTGAGGAGACGGACGCCCTGGTAAATAATGTGAGGACAACCATGGGGCTGGTAGACGAACGCCCTAAGAAAACGGCCCAAGATCTAATGTTCGGAGGGCTAGAGCAAAAAAAACGGAGGGCTTTCCCGATCAATGAGAAAATCCACTCCCTAAAAAAGCCGGACAAAAAAGTCCTCCTAACACCAAAGAGAAAATACCCCTTTGATGACCCAGCCTGCTCTTTATGGAGCAAAGTACCTAAATTAGATGTAGCGGTCGCAAAAGCTTCTAAAAAATTTGCCCTGTCCTTCGAAGACATGGGTACCCTGAAGGACCCAATGGATAAAAAAGCATTAAACTTTTTTAAAAAAACGCTTGGGAGGCGGCAGGAGGAGGGCTAAAGCCAGCCATAGTAGCCACGTGTACGGCACGCGCCCTAATGGTCTGGCTGGACCATTTAGATTCTCAGATAAAGGGAAAAGTCCCAATAGAAACAATACAGAGATCAGTTTCGGTAATGAAGGGAGCAGCAGCTTTCCTGGCGGATGCGTCGGTAGACTCAACCAGGCTGGCAGCAAGAACAGCGACCTTCTTGAATGCAGCAAGACTCGTCTTATGGCTGAAATGCTGGCCAGGAGATTTGCAAACAAAAACCAAATTGTGCGCAATCCTGTGCGAGGGGGAATTCTTATTTGGCCCAACACTAGACGACATCTTAGACAAGGCAGGGGACAAGAAGAAATCCTTTCCTGGGTTCCCCAGCCAATCATACAAACGTCCTTTTCGGAACAGAAGGTTTTTGCGTCGGAAGCCCCCAAAAGGGAACAAAGGAGGATAGAAGGAACAAGAATAAAGGCTTTATGTTTTACAAACCCCCCGACAACAACAAGCCACAATGAAGGTACTCCCCGGGTCGGGGGAAGATTATCCTACTTTCTCCTGGCCTGGGAAAAAATATCCGCGAGTTCATGGATACTAAAAATAATAAAGGAAGGTCTGAGGCTAAAATTCATTACCCTCCCAAACAACTCTTTCATGATAACGCCCCAAAGGACATCACACGAGCAGCTGGCTCTGCAACAAGAAATAACGAATCTAAGAGAGAAAAACGTGTTACAAGAAGTCCCCTACCAAGACAGGGGCAAAGGCTTCTACTCCCCTCTCTTCCTTCGCAAAAAGCCAGACGGAGCGTACAGGGCGATCATAAATCTAAAAAGGCTGAACAAGTTCCTTTAAATTCAGCACTTCAAAATGGAGACAATAAAATCTTGTATAATAATGCTTCCCCCGTCTTGCTTCATGGCTGTATTAGACTTGAGAGACACAGACACATATCACCATGTGCCTATTCACAGAGACCACAGGAAATACCTCAGGGTGGCGGTGACAGTCCAGGGGGAGATAAAACATTATCAGTTCAGAGCCCTCCCCTTCGGGCTAGCCATTGCTCCAATAGTATTTACAAAGGTAATGTCAGAGGTAATGGCCCACATAAGAGAGCAAAACATCCTGATAGTCCCATACCTGGACGATCTCTTAATAATAGGTGTCACCTTTCATCACTGCAAACAACAATTGGACATGGTCATGAGATCTCTACTGAGTCTAGGATGGATGCTGAATTTGCCCAAGTCCGGACTTGTACCAAATCAGGTACAGGAGTACTTGGGGATAACACTGGACTCAATCGAACAGAAATGTTACCTTCCGCAAACGAAGGTTCAAAAAGTGGCACAGATGGCGTCACAAATGATAGCTTCCCCAGACACTACCCTGAGAAAAGCAATGTCACTATTGGGGTCAATGACAGCCTGCATGCCAGCAGGCACAGAGCCATACTCGATACTTACAGTGGGAAATATTAGGCGCAGACGTTTCCCTACACGGGAATTTAGACAGGCAATTAAACATCTCACCAGGTACAATACATTCCTTAACGTGGTGGACAGATCCAGCCAACCTAACCAAGGGGGTTCCTTGGGCGTTGCCTGCGACAAAGATCCTAACTATGGACGCAAGCCCCTGGGGGTGGGGTGAACATCTAGGCAACCAGGTGGCGCAAGGGCCCTGGACCCAGGGAAGAGAGTCCGCTTCCTCAAATATGAAAAAGCTGCTGGCAGTAAGCTCTCATTTATTTTCTAGATTCCCTTCGCTCCCATCACACAAGGGTCTTCTCAGACAACCAGGTAGTGGTAGCATATCTAAACCACCAGGGGGGGCACCAGATCTCGAGCACTGATGGAGGTAACAAAGTCCATCTTCCACCTGGCAGAACACAATCTAGAATCCCTGACAGCCCTTCACATAAAAGGTTTGGAAAAACAAATGGTGGACTTCTTAAGCAGGACACGTCTAAAATAGGGGGAGTGGGAACTAAGCCAGTTCGTCTTCAACCAGATTGTGAAACTCTGAGGCCGGCCAGAAATAGACTTATTTGCGAACAGTCAAAACCGGAAGTTGGAAACCTTCTGCTCAATCAATCCCCGGGGGGCCCAGTAGCTCTAGATGCTTTCACGATACCCTGGGATTATCATCTGGCCTACGCTTTCCCTCCAATATCTCTCATCCCCTTAGTACTGAGGAAAATACGGGGGGACAAGGCGACGGTAGTGGTAATATCACCCTTCTGGCCACGGAGAATATGGTTCCCCTGGTTGAGGAAAATGTCCTTAACAGATCCCTGGGTTCTACCAGAAACTCCAGACCTGCTATCCCAGGGACCAGTGTACCACCCCCACATAAAAAACTTACACATGACATCTTGGCTTTTGAGAGGGAACTCCTAAGCAACAAGGGCTTCTCGTCAAACCACGCTACTACAAAGCAGGAAGCCAGTAACCACTAAAGCGTATGGCAAAGTGTGGAAAAAATTCATGTCAGTGTCAGGCTCTGACCCAACGAGAGAAATCCATATAGACAAGATTCTGGAATTCCTACAGAGGGGATTGGAAAAGGGGTTAGCCACCAGCACCTTAAAAGTACAAGTGGCGGCCTTGGGAGCTTTGTATAACCATGACCTAGCCAAAAATAGATGGGTTATGAGATTCATTAGAGCCTCAAGTAGATCCAGGCCGATCCCCCTACGCACCCCCCCGGGATCTAAACCTAGTGTTAAACGCACTAACCAAATCTCCCTTCGAACCCCTAGCGTAGGTCCCCTTAAAAATATTGTCCCATAAGACCTCCCTCCTCGTAGCCTTAGCCTTAACTTCTGCCCGCTGCATTAGTGATACGCATGCTTTGTATGCCCACTCACCTGTCACGCAAGTACTGGATGATGGGGTAATTCTTAGAACCAACCCAGCATATCTCCCCAAGGTAGTGTGACAGTTTCATAGGACCCAGGAAATCTCCCTACCCTCCTGTCCCAATCCCAAGAACAAAACAGAGGCAGTATTACACACTTTAGATGTAAAAAGGTGCCTGGTCCAATATTTGACAACCACGAGGGGGTTTAGGAAGGATAGGGCTTTGTTTGTCTGCTTTCAGGGTCCGCGGAAGGGTCAAAAAGCATCAAAGGCCACGCTGGCGAGATGGATAAGAGAGGCCATCACCCTATCCTACTCCTCTTGCGGGGCGGCCATCCCAGAGGACGTAAGGGCCCATTCAACCAGAGCAGTGGCATCATCCTGGGCGGAGAAAGCCGGCGCTTCAATAGACCACATATGTAGAGCTGCCACTTGGTCTTCCCCCCTCTACATTTTTCAAACATTACAGTCTAGACTTGACCTCCTCTTCAGATCTCACGTTTGGGAAAAGGGTTCTGGAAGCGGTGGTCCCTCCCTAGATGTACAATCTTTGTAATTCTCTCCGTAGTTACTTACCGATAACGGTATTTCTCTGATCCAATGATGGCACCCGTACATCCCCTCTCTATCACACACACAGGTGTGCACATTAGAGTGAGTTAGTTAGCTTTAGTACTTAGCCACACGGTGCCTCTATTAAGCTTAATTTGATTAATTTTGGGTTTTTATAACCATTTGAGTTGCAGCTGAAAGTTCTGTGTAATGCTCTGTAAACCAACTGATGTGGGAGAGAGGTACCGCCTTTTTCATCTGTAGGTTTCCTGTCCCTGAGGGCGGATCCCTTTCCGTGGTGCCGTCATGGGATGCGAGAAATACCGTTATCGGTAAGTAACTACGATTTTGTAACCCGTGCTGCTACCAGAAACCCGAACGTCTCAAAGAGCCCTTAGTGAACTCTGTCATTTACCGAACTTTGGCTGACTTTTGCCAATTGTTTGGAAAAATGCTCAGGAATCCAAACACGAATCGGAATGAACTACTTTCATGCCGAATTTGAGATTCGCGACTGTCTTCCAAACAAGTTTGCTCATCTCTACTTGTGAGGCATTTCCAGTCAGCGCTTGTTAAATGCCGTTGTCGGCGATTGACAGCGGCATTTAACTTAACAGCCTCAGGTAGATCTCTGATCCACCCGCAGCTGTTAGAGGCACTTGATAGCTCATTAATCAGCCATCAAGTGGGGAAAGATCGAGGCTCTGCTCCGGAGCCTTCGTCAAAGGCAGGGACACGATTCATGACGTGTGTGTCTATATGTCATCGATCATGTAGTGCTTAAATACATGTTCATACCTGGTTCTGCACCCTAAAATAGCATTAATCCTACAAATGCCGACGTTTTACATTTATTATGGAATGTGAAATTGTTCAGTTTTCTAATAAAAAAATGTATTTAATATGCAATTTTGCTCATGTACATTTTTTGACTGAAGTTGACCAGTGTCCACAGTACACTCCCTGACAGAAGTTATGTCGCTTATCCATGTTATGTAAATAAAAGCTTATAACCGGACGTTAAATTCATCCATTGGTTGTATAAATTATTCTTTTGAAAGCTGAAACAATCCGAAATGTGGTTTAGGTAAAGAAAATAAATTTGGCATCAATGCAGAAATATTGATCATTCAATGGACACAGAATAGTCAGAGTTTGGCAAGACAAAAGTTTTGTCGCCTGGTCATATAATGCACCCAATCCTAGTTTACATCCCCACCTGTGCTCAGTAAATGATCGGTTAATTAGTGGGTGTGTATAAAAAGAAACCCAGCACCCCAGACCTTCACTTGAGCTGCAACTTGAGCTCTGACAACATGCCAAAAATCCACCCTGCGACCAAAGCCTGGATTATCAAGAGGCTGAAGACCAGATCCACGGCAGAGGTGGCTGGCACCTTTAATGTGTCTCGGCGTCAAGTACAAAGATTTAAAAAAAGATTCAAAGAGACTGGAGATGTGTTTGACAAGCTCAGGTCCGGCAGACCCCGCAAGACAACTGCTCAGGAGGAACCTTTGTTGGTTAGAAAATCCAAAGCAAGCCCTTCTTCCACTGCATCAGAGCTCCAACAGGCCTGGTCACTGCAAGTCCCTGTGTCAACTAGAACAGTTTGTAGGATTCTGTCTTGAAATGGCCTCCATGGTCGAGTCATGAATCTTCTGATGAATCTTCAGTAGAATTACACCACAGCCGCCGCAAATACTGCAGGAGACCTACTGGAGCCCGTATAGATCTAAAATACACCTAGAAAACAGTTAAATTTGGTGGTGGAAAGATCATGGTGTGGGGTTACATTCAGTATGGGGGTGTGCAAAACATTTGCAAGGTGGAAGGCAATATCAATAGCCTAAAATATCAGGAAGTATTAGCTACCTTTTATATTCCAAATCATAAAAGGGGTCAAATTCTGCAGCAGGATGGTGCTCCATCTCATACCTCCATCTCTACAACAAAGTTCCTCCAGGGAAAAAAGATCAAGGTGCTCAAAGACTGGCCAGCCCAGTCACCAGACATGAACAACATTGAGCATGTTTGGGGTAGTATGAAAGAGGAAGCTTGGAAGACCAAACCAATTAATCTAGATGACCTCTGGGAGGCATGTAAGACTGCATTCTTTGCCATTCCTGATTACTTCATTAATTGTATGAATCATTGTTGAACCGCATGGATGCAGTCTTTCAAGCTCATGGAAGTCACACAAAATATTAAATGTGACTCTAGTAGCACCACAACTTCATTCACCAATGTTATGCAACATATACTTGTATTTTAAGTTATTTGTTTGAATATCATTACTTTCTGTGGCCGACAAAACTTTTGTCTTGCCAAAATCTGACCATTCTGTGTCCATTAAATGATCAATATTTCTGCATTGATGCCAATTTATTTTCTTAACCTAAACCACATTTCGGAGGGCTTCAGCTTTCAAAAGAATAATTTATACAACCAATGGATGAATTTAACGTCAAGTTATAAGCTTTTATTTACATAACATGGATAATCGACATAACTTCTGTCAGTATAAAATGGCCCAACTCCTAAAATATATAATTTAGCTCCAGTAGTAGTACTATAATAATAATTTGGGGAAATTATGAAGTGTCCTATAAATGTCTGTTCTGTTCCTGATCTCAGGATCTCAGCTTTTAGTGGAGATGAATCTGTGCTGCACTTTATGTACATGATTAGTAGTGACCAGTGCTGTGGGGTCGGAGTCAGGGAAATTGAGAAGTCGGAGGTTTGGATTCCCGGCGGCTCCACAGCCCTTCATGGACCCGTTAAGTCACACAGATTTTGTTCTTAAATTTACATTCACACACATCATATATCCAATGTGAGTAAATGGATATTTCATACTTCAGGCTGATGAATCAGGATCAAAACATGCCAAACATGCAAAATGCTCTACGTACCATATAGAATAATCACAGATTAGCTGCATCGAATGACGGTGGGACTAGTCCTACTGCAGATCCACCAGCACATCTGCTTCAGAAATCAGTGGTAACTTTGGATTTCTGTTGCAAATTCTTTGCTAGGCGAAATACCTGGACAATATACTTATGTAATTTTTTATTTTACGCAGCAACATGTTTTAGGTGGATTTCTAAACCATGTAAAAGATCTAAAATATGAAAATACCCTGAAAAGCAACCTGAAGAAGATGAGTGTTGATGAGGATGAGGAATCCGAAGACTTTCAGATGAGGAAATATTCCTACTTGGACGACGATGGGTCTTTATCACCCATTTCTGAGCCGGGGTAAGCATCATTCATCTTGTCCTTTCACACTGATGGAGGATCCGATCTGATAGCTGTCGCTTCATTACTTGTTTTAACCTAGAAATATAGACTCTGCCTTATTAGGAGTGATGTTTTGTATCCTAGTCTTAATGAACAAGTGTGCAGTGATAAGATGTGCCAAATCCAATAAGAGGATCGCTGTCTTTCAGAAGCATTCCGTGAACTCACTTCCTATGAAAGGGCTTTTCTGGTTTGGGAATACTTGCCCTGGCTGCAGTTTTTCAGCAATTTCTCTGCTGATCTACATTTGGCTTGTAGTTCTTCTAGCTTTTAATGTTTGCATAATGAGCTATACATTAATTGGGATAGTATGACAAGCCAACTACCTATTTTAATAATAAAGACGTCTTCCCAATTGCGAAGCTAACGTGAAATGCACATTGGGCTGGTGCCTGACGCTTTCACTTTAGAAGTATATTTTTAATAACCTGTGTTTTGTTTTTTTTCTTACATCTCCATTTTGATGCGTATTTTAAACTGCATTTTCATAACTAGGGTCCTGTGCTTTTCTTATCCTTTATGTTGGACTGAAGGGTTAGTGCAATATGTCGTATGTATAGACTCAAGGAACTCTTTGCGCTATACAATATGTCCCACGTCTCTGTGTACACTGGCTAGGTGCCTTTCTTGCTCAATCAACATCACTATTTTTACCTGCAAATTTTATTTTATTTTTTTGAGTATTTAGTAAAGATCATGGCATTTTTCTGACTAGCAGGATTTGACTTAAATTTATTCCTAAATACGTAGCTATTTTGTTTTCTAGATATGGATAGGTCCCCATTCTTCAGATCTGTGGAATATGCATCTATCTTGCACCACAGGGAACAGGTGGGATTGCATGTACGATTAGTTTCTTTTGGAGTTCCAAAGATTGCCATGCATGGAGAATCCTGGTCAAGATGAATACATTTCTTGCCTCTGGGCTCTGAATCGAGCAAATGTTTATTGCACATCCTTGTGCATATGCCAGGCAGACCCTTTTACATAAGGCATCTAATGAGAATTATATTTAGTCTATTTTAACATATTTGCATTAATTCTAGGGAAAACCTTGAGGGTGATGAAGCAGAGGAAGAAATAAAAGTTGTGGTGAGTTTCCTTCTTTTTTCTCTCGTTATTAATACACTAATGTTATACCGAGTTAGAGGACCTGTGGCCAGTTTTTTTTTCTTATTTTAGTCCCGCTACTGCACTTGTAGTATACTTTCCAGTAAATTAAGAAGGCCTATATCTCTGAAACCTTATGGCAGATTTAAAAAAACAAACAAACAAACAAAAAACAGAATACTCGGGAATAAGATAAGAACAAAATCTAGACACTTCTGATCTGTTCCCAGATCATCTTTATGGTCAGAACAACCCTGCTGACTTCAGCATTCTGTTATGTAAGTTTGTCCTGTTAGTGTTTTTTTTAATCCCAAGGCTATAAGACGTAAAGGCAATATTTTTTTTTCTTGCGTCTTCTAGTAGAAAAAAATAGGGTATTTTTTTTTTCTTCTAAAGAATTCTTTCTAATTTCATTTAGTTTCCTGACGTATGTTAATAGCCTGACCTACAATAGCTGTAATATTTCCTTGCTGAAATGTTTGTGATAGTTTGTTAAATGTTACTGACCATGTATTTAACATATAAGCAATAGTGCTACAGATGTTTGATTTCTTTGAGTCAGCTTTGTGCTTACAGATGGTTTTTCTATATTTCAGGAAATCAGTGAATTCATTTTGGACTGCCAAGTGCCCAGCAAGAAAAAGTGGCAAATAAAATAGGAATGTGGAACAAAGATCATCTGCAGCAAAAAAACTTTATAAGGAGTATACAAAAAAAATGTACAGCGTACCTGGCTGCCTTAAATGCAAGTCAAAAGTTTATTTCCCTATTAAAATTAAAGGAAAAAAAATAAACAAGGATTGGTTTCTACTTGGTTTAAATCAGTGCTTCTCAAATGTGAGGCAGGCATCACCCATGGTGGGGAAGCAGAGCTCCGGAGCCAATTTTCACAGAAATTGCATTGCACAGGCTTTTATGAGTTTGGCAATCTGTGGTTTAGGCACAACATTTGTCACTTATGTTGCTATTTTGATGTCATACAATTCGTTCTCATATGCATCCTCCAGTGTGGTGTGTACAAAATGTCCTGAAGTAACTTACCGTATATACTCGTGTATAAGCTGATATTTTCAGCACTTTTTTTTGTGCTGAAAATGCCCCCCTTGGCTTATAAATGAGTCACTGTGCAGAAACCAGCCGGGGAGGGGGAGCGGCAGCAGGAGCAGGTGGCTGGGACATCATACTCACCCCCCTGTGCCATCGCTGAACGTACCTGCAAAATGAACGTGGCGTTCATATTCATTACCTTAATGAGCGATACCATGTGACCGCTCAACACGGGAAGAAGCTGCCAGCCCTGGGACAACGGAGGATGCAGGGATGTTCAGCGATGGCACAGGAGGGGGGAGTATGACGGGGGGGGGGGGAGCATTGAGGAGGATGGGGGAGGACAGAGAGCTTAGCCATACATAGAAGGATGGGATGGGAGCCACACATACACCAGGACAGGGATGAGGGGACAATGTATACCCGGCTTATACTTAAGTCAATAAGCTTACCCAGTTTTCTGTGACAAAATTAGGGGCCTCGGCTTATATTCGAGTATATACGGTACATTGGTGAAACTCAACAAGAACCACAATACAGAATGAATCTACACATACACGATAAGAAAAGAGCTAGATACTTTTGTGAGAAAATACTTCTCTAGATGAAGATGCTATATGATTATATTCACGCAATACATTACTGATTTCCTTTTTTTTTGTTTGTTTTTTACTGCCGTTATGAAAATGCAGTAAAATCACCATTTTGTACTGAGTTTTTTAAAATTGCAGCAAAAAATGCATTGTGTGTACAGAGCTTCAGACAGATTTAAAGGTCTAAAAAGAAACCTAAAGTCTTTTTGAGAACGACAGAGAGGAAAATTCAAGGTGAGTCCCTGTCTCAAAACCTTCAGGGTTTTTGTTTTGTTTTTTTCTTCATACTGTGTTTCATGTATATACCGTGTCCGACTGTTTTTGGTTTGTGTTTTTTTTTACATATGTGGATGACAGGTATCCTTGAATTGTGTCTTCCCTTATTTTGTTATATGTGTTTGCATAACTTTTTGTCTCTGGTGCAGCCCTCTACCTGATACAGGCTTTTTTCACTGTGCCAATGTCAACATACCTTCCATGAGGGATTCCTTTTCTACTCTTTTGCGCTCCAGGGCACGCTACATGCGTCCCACTGGACGCATGCGCCCTGTATATGGTGATGCAGAGACATCTGCTCACCGCATCTTGGGCTTCATGCCTTTTTCCTCCTCCCCCCGCTGACTTCTTGTTCTAACCCCCTTGTTTAGCCCACATGCTATGGTTTGGAATGCATTCATCTTTATATGCTCATTTGTGGGATTGACCACACGGTCTTTATTATTATACATATGACTGGCAATCTTCTGGTTCCTATTCCTGAAGCAGCCTGGCAGTTCAGCAGCTAGTACCATTATATATTATGTTACTCTGATGTATTTTTCGCATTAGCCTTAGCGTAAGCAAGCATTGTTCTTTGCATTGCATATTTGCTCATTGGGTCTCCAGCATGATTTTTTGTATTGTATTATATTATGTGACATGTCTGCATATTGGCAGGTACCCGGTTCTGGGTCCTTGTTTTTAATTGTGTTTTATTATGCACTTTTCTATTGTGTGTACCAATAAAGCTTGTTTTCAGTACTTTGTTTATTAATTGGTGTAGTGTGCATGTTATGGTAGTGCTTTCTGTTCTCTTTTTACCTTCAGGGTATGTGCACACGTTGCGGATTTGACTGCAGATTTTTCTGCTCGGAATTGGCTGAATCCGCAGGTAAAATGACCTGCGTTTTAACTGCGGATTTTGGGTGGATTTCACTTGCGGTTTTACACCTGCGGATTCCTATAATGGAAGGGGTGTAAAAACGCTGCGGATTCCGCACAAAGAATTTACATGCTGCGGAAAATAAACCGCAGCATATCTGCGCGGAATCTTCCGCAGCATGTGCACAGCGGATTTTGTTTTCCATAGGTTTACATGGTACTGTACACCGCATGGAAAACTGCTGCGGATTCACAGGGCCAAATCTGCAACGTGTGCACATACCCTCAATCTAAACCACTACATGGACATGCGTCACCCTTCCAGATCTTAAAACTTATAAATCATTTTAGGTCTTCATCTGTAATGAAGCTGAGATTTTTGTTACCATATCTTCATTTTTTTCCAAATTAAAGTTTTATTGGGTTTCATAAACATATAGAAAAGTGGCAAGAAAGGAAGCAAACAACCCGTATTAATGCTCCTGAAACACAGGGCCCAATACGAACATTACCTCCAAATCTGGCAGAACAGAGAGAGTACCAAAAGGAGTCCAGAGATAAGTAAGTAATCAACTGCTGAACATTCAAACTATAACACAAAAGGTTGGAGGAAAAAATTGTTTCCAGAAGAAGTGCAAAAGAGAGATTAATAAGAGGAGAGTATGAGGAATAAAGAAGTAAAAGAGCAAAGGCAAATTAAAGAACAAGAAGAAAGGAGGTGGCACTGAGAACCAAAATATGAACAAGAGAGATTAGGTGCAGACTGTTTGGGATGGGAGTGAATTATTTTATCTTAAGATGGACCTACAAAGAGGAGAGGAAATGAAGGAATCCCAGTGGAACCATTTATTGGAGCTCACCATGGAATGTAATAACTAAATAACTTTTAGTATCTTAAAATTTGTTTACTATAAATACAATAAAATGCCCAATTATGTGTAAAAAAAAAAAAAACCGCTATCGGTTCTATGGTTTTCACATGTCATATACACACAAATGAAATATGATACAATAAATCTTAAATATAGCCTACTGTATATAATGTAGGTCCCTATCATAGACAAAATCTACTGTATATATCCAGGATCATGTCACAAGGTACTTACCCTTACATATATCAGACTCTCTGACACCATTATCCCATGCCTTGCATTGATGTATATAGCCATTAGTTAGGTGCAATCTGATAGCTTACAACTTTATTCTTAAATCACAGGTCCTGTTTAGGGCATGCTTAGATACCACTGTTTATTAAGATTGACCATCCAATAACTTTTTGGCCCTTATATCTTTTTGGGACTTTTATCTGATGCTTGGTCCATTTTACAACTAGGCTTAAAGTTGTTTCTATGATTTCCCTGGCTCTGTGCAGTCTTCAGCCTTGAGACGCTTTTTCTGTCTGGCATTATATTTACCATCTCTCTATTTCGCCATTATTTTTTAGCTGCTATATTCCATCTACCTCATCGTAAATACCTTTATATTTGTCTATAATATATGTGCAATAAAATTTGTCATTGTTTATTAATTCCCTCTTTATTGTGGTGTATCCCACCTATATGGTATTCTATTTGAAATTAATCTATGCCATTATTAGCCCTATATATTTATTGGCTTGAGACTTTTTTTTTTTTTTCTCCTTCCCCCATGACGGCACCACGGAGAGAGGGGATCCACCCCACGGGGACAGGAAACCTACCAATAAAAAGGCGGTACCTCTCTCCCGCATCAGTTGGTTTCCTGTCCCCATAAGGGAACCTACAGACTTACTGGATGCCGGGGCCGACCAGTCTGAAAGATGGCAGTGGGAACCCCCTGCCCCAGCTGGGGCGGTTACACGAGGCGCCACCGCTAGGGTCAGTGGGCCTCCAGGGTGTGCGGGGGGGGGAGAGACAGCGGCAGGAAGATCCGTCCTCCCCCAGGATGGCGTCCTCCATGGCGGCTGGAAGCGGCCCTGGGCCGGAGCAGGTACCAGGGTGGGGGAGCGCCAGCGGGCCCAGGTTTCCCCCACACGCGCCGGCAGTCGGGGGAGACGCTGCCGCCCACGCAATGCACCTCTGGGAGCCGATGGTGGTGCGCACGCGTGGGGCGGAGCGGCGACACGCGCCGGAGGGCAGGGGGAGACGCCGCCGCCAGCGCAATGCACCACAGGAGACGGTGGTGTGCATGCGCGGGGCGGAGATTGCGACGTCATCACGTCGCAAACCAGCTGGCCAGGGGCGCACAGGGGAAGAAAAAAATTTGAAACTTGCCTCGCTTGGTTTAAAAGCACACAGGCATAGTGCAGTCTGTCACCTGGAGCCATGAGCACCGAGCCAGAAGAGCTGCTGGACGTGTCCTCAGACACAGGACACCAGCTGCAGCCACGAAAGTCACCACAGCAGCACCGTAAGAAGGAGACAAAGGAGCAGTCGCAACAACGACACGGCAGCAGCAGCTGTTCGAAGTCTCGACGCAGCAAGGAGTCCAGGGAGAGCAGGGGTCCCAAAGGACAAGCCGCGTGCAGATCCGGGGCCCACATCTGATTCGGTATCCTTCGGGCTGGCGGGTAAGTGGACTACGTGAACGTATATGCTGTAATTAGGGCCTTTCCTCTTATAGGGGAAGAAGTGTACACAAGTCCAACCACAAGGTTTGCCCACTTTGTAAGGAGGAACACCCCACGGCATGGGAAAAAGGCTCTGCCAGTCCTGCATTGAACATACAATATGCAAGGAATCCCCAGGGTTCGCTGATGACCTTAGAGCCCTAATCACCCACCAGGCAGAGAACACCATCAAAACCCTTCAGGGGAAAAGCAAAAAGCATAAGAAACCCAAAAGGAAGGAACCCGAGTCAGAGCCTAGCGAAAAGGAGAGCGGGTCTTCATCAGACACAGCCCGTCGTCCGGCTCCTCGTCTGAAGAGGAAGGTCGCAGCTGCTTCCCTATAGAAGAGACGGATAGCTTAATAAAAGCTATGAGAACCACTATGGGCCTAGCAGACACCAGGCCTAAGAGGACCATCCAGGATGCCATGTTTAGTGGGTTGGAGCAGAAGGAAAGGAGGTCATTTCCCATGAATGATAAAATCCAGGCGCTCATACAGAGGGAATGGAAAAGGCCAGAGAAGAAGGGCCTCCTAGTGTTTGATTTGGGACAAGGCACCAAAAGTGGACGTAGCCATAGCGAAGGCCACGAAAAAATTCTCTCTGCTGTTCGAGGACATGGGGACGCTGAAAGACCCTATGGATAAAAAAGCCGATACGTTCCTAAAAGGAGCCTGGAAGGCAGCCGGAGGTGGACTAAAACCCGCTATAGCTGCCACTTGCACAGCCAGAGCCCTGATCGTGTGGCTGGACCAGCTGGATGACCAAACTAAGGAACAAAACGCCAAGAGGAGCAATCCTGGACTCCGTCCCGCTAATGAGAGGAGCAGCAGTATTTCTAGCGGACGCATCCGCGGATTCAATCAGATTGACAGCCATAGCAGCCTCATTCTCGAACGCAGCACGAAGGGCCCTATGGCTCAAGTGCTGGACGGGAGACCTGCAAACAAAAACAAAGTTGTGCTCCATCCCCTGTGATGGGGAATTCCTTTTCGGGCCTACACTGGACGATATACTTGAGAAAGCGGGGGATAAAAAGTAAATGTTCCCTAACCCATCCAATTTCCCCTTCAAACGCTTTCGGAGCAGGAAATTTATCCAGAGGAAGCTGCTTAAAAAGCCCCAGGACAAGTGGGAAGATAGAAGAGGCAAAGGGAAGGGGTTCATGTTCGGGAAACCGGCTGACAAGAAGCAACCCCTATGAAGGTGTCTCCCAGGTAGGAGGAAGATTGAGCCTCTTCTTCCCGGCCTGGGAAAACATAGACAGTTCCTGGATCCTAAGCATTATAAAAACAGGTCTCAAGTTAAAATTCCACACCTTACCCAAACCCTCTTTCGTAGTGACCCCACAGAGGCAGTCGATAGAAGAGCAAGTTGCAGTACAACAGGAGATTCAGACCCTGGTGGAGAAAGCAGTGTTACAGGAATTTCCCCACCAAGAAAAAGGAGAAGGCTTCTATTCCCCTATCTTCTTGCGGAAGAAACCAGATGCGACGTTCAGGACGATAGTAAACCTGAGAAGGTTAAACAAATGCCTAGTGATTTCTCCATTCAAGATGGAGACAATAAAATCCGCAGTAAAGATATTGTTTCCAGCTTGTTACATGGCAGTACTCGACTTAAAAGACGCTTACTATCACGTCCCTATACACACGGACTACCGCCTGTTTCTCAGAATAGCAGTCACAATAGGGGGAGAAATAAAGCATTACCAATTCAAACCCCTCCCATTCAGGCTGGCCATCTCCCCAAGAGTATTCCCGAAAATCATATCGGAGGTTATGGCACATTTGAGGGAACAGGACGCCCTAATAGTCCCATACTTGGACGACTTCATAGTAGTAGGCAACTTCCCGAGCCATTGCAGAAACCAGTTGAACCAGACTATGGAATCTTTGTCCAACCTAGGTTGGCTGCTTAACCTACCAAAATCTCGTCTAATTCCAAGCCAGGTGCAAGAATATTTGGGCATAACCATAGATTCCATCAGGCAGGAGTGCCGCCTCCCCAAAGGGAAACGGCTACACACAGAGCAGCTAGCAACAGGAGCAATAACACAGACACTAATGACACTCAGTAAGGCCATGTCCTTGCTGGGCTCAATGGCAGCCTGCCTACCAGCGGTCCAGTGGGCCCAAGCTCATACAAGAGATCTACAGTGGGAGATACTAGAGGCAGAAATTTCTCTTCACGGGAATTTAGAAGGGCAGTTAAACATCTCACCCGTAACAGCTCGCTCTCTACAGTGGTGGACGGAACCATCCAACCTAGCCAGGGGGGTTCCTTGGGTGATACCGGTCTCGCAGATCCTTACTACAGACGCAAGCCCCAGGGGATGGGGGGCTCACTGGGCAACCAAGTAGCACAAGGAGTCTGGACAGAGGACAAAAAGGCAGCCTCCTCGAATATGAAGGAGCTATTAGCGGTGAAGCGCGCCCTATATTTTCTAATCTCCCTCAGGGCCCACCACGTAAGAGTGTTCTCGGACAACAGCATGGTAGTTGCTTACTTAAATCATCAGGGGGCAGGAGATAACGTACCCTTATGGACGTGACAAAGTCAATTTTCCACTTGGCAGAGGGGAGCCTAGGCTCACTAATGGCATTACACATAAAAGGGTCAGACAACGTGATGGCGGACTTTTTAAGCCGCACACAGCTGAGATAGGGCGTATGGGAGCTGAACCAGAAAGTTTCCATTCAAATCACGCAGGTATGGGGAAAACCCAACATAGACCTATTCGCCAACAAAACGAATCGGAAAGTGAAAACATTCTGCTCCATAGACCCATCCAGGGACCCGTTAGCCCTGGACGCCCTTATGATCCCCTGGCACTTTCCCCTTGAATATGCATTCCCACCAATAGCCTTGATTCCGTCAGTTCTGAGGAAGATTCGGGAGGACAAAGCGAGGGTAATCTAATAGCCCCCTTCTGGCCGAGAAGGACGTGGTTCTCGTGGCTGAGGAGAATGTCCATCTCCGATCCTTGGGTCCTCCAGGATATCCCGAACTTACTCTCCCAGGGCCCAGTACTGCACCCTCAGGCAGAGAATCTACACATGATGGCCTGGAATTTGAAAGGGCTCTATTAATCAACAGAGGCTTCTCCCAAAATTTAGTATCCACGCTACTGCAAAGCAGGTAGCCGATAACCACTAAACAGTACGAGAGGGTCTGGGGAAAGTTCCTTTCAGTATCAAAGGCTAGTCCAAAGGGGAAGGTACCCATATCAAACATCTGGGGGCCCTATACAACTGTGACTTGGCGGGGAATCGTTGGGTGTCCAGGTTCATTAAGGCAGTCGGTAGATCCAGGCCCGTGTCTTCCCTAAACACCCCTCCCTGGGATCTAAATTTAGTACTCTCAGCCCTGACCAAGCCTCCCTTTGAGCCTTAGCAGAAAGCACCGCTAAAATTAATATCTCTCAAGACCTACCTCCTGGTAGCCCTCACATCAGCCCGTAGAATTAGCAACATCCAGGCCCTGTCAGCCTTTCCTCCATTCACACAGATTCTGGACGACAGGGTGATACTTAGAACAGACCCAGCCTATCTGCCGAAGGTAGCGTCCCGATTCCACAGAACCCAGGATCTCTCTCTCCATTCATTTTGCCCCAATCCCAAAAACAAGGGAGAGGAGACCTTGCACACATTAGATGTTAGGAGATGCCTAGTGGAATTCTTAGCGGCAACCAGGGAGTGTAGGAAGGATAGGGCTCTTTTTGTCTGCTTCCAGGGGCCAAAGAAAGAGCGAAAGGCATCAAAGAGCACGCTAGCGAGGTGGATAAGGGACGCCATCACCTTGTCATACTCTTCAGAAGGCACGGACATCCCAGGCAGAATAACAGCCCATTCCACAAGAGCGGTGTCATTTTCCTGGGCAGAGAGAGCAGGCGTCTCCATTGAGCAGATATGTAGAGCCGCTACTTGGTCCTCTCCTTCAACTTTCTTTAACCACTATCGGCTGGACCTAGCCACCTCCTCAGATCTAACCTTTAGTAGAAGGGTGCTGGAGGCAGTGGTCCCCCCCTAATTGATAGTCTCTGCAATTCTCTCCATGGTGCCGTCATGGGGGAAGGAGAAAATCGTAGTTACTTACCGATAACGGTATTTCTCCGATCCCATGACGGCACTTACTGTAAATACAGTCAAAAAGTCACGTGGTGTCTCCTCTACGCAGTTTAATTATAGAAATTCCTTTTTCTTAAAGTGTTGTGTTGGTATTAGGCTGAAGTTCCATTAATGCTCTGTAAAACAACTGATGCGGGAGAGAGGTACCGCCTTATTATTGGTAGGTTTCCTGTCCCCGTGGGGCGGATCACCTCTCTCCGTGGTGCCGTCATGGGATCGGAGAAATACCTTTATCGGTAAGTACAGTTGTGGCCAAAAGTATTGACACCCCTGCAATTCTGTCAGATAATACTCAGTTTCTTCCTGAAAATGAATGCAAACACAAATTCTTTGGTATTATTATCTTCATTTAATTTGTCTTAAATGAAAAAACACAAAAGAGAATGAAGCAAAAAGCAAAACATTGATCATTTCACACAAAACTCCAAAAATGGGCCAGACAAAAGTATTGGCACCCTCAGCCTAATACTTGGTTGCACTGCCAAAATTACTGCGACCAACCGCTTCCGGTAACCATCAATGAGTTTCTTACAATGCTCTGCTGGAATTTTAGACCATTCTTCTTTGGCAAACTGCTCCAGCTCCCTGATATTTGAAGGGAATATTTTGTGAAAGCCCGGGACCCCTGCACTTCCATGGTTTACATTGCGGTGGAAAGTAGCTGCCAGGGGCAGCGCATGCACGGATGGAGATCCCGGCACCAAGATCTCGGGAGAAGAGATCTCAGCGCCAAGTTCTACATCAGCGCACCTGCCGCCCCCCGGCGGCCATTTTCCCGGTGTCTATCGCAATGTAAAGCATGGAAGTGCGGGTGTCCCGGGCTTTCACAAAATGTCGGCAGAGCCCCTGCACCACTGAACACCCGCAGCGTCGCACATCCGAACTCTCCTTTATCCCAGTCTGGGGTCTGCAGCATTGCCCCACAACTGCCTCCGCCAGTAGCAACCCTGGGACCCCGCTTCACCGCAGCCACCACCACCACCACCGGTAAGCAATAAGACGCATGAAATGTAAGAAGCACCAACATTTTATTAAAAAAAAAAAAAAGTTTTTTTTCCCTATTTTTTTTCAAAATTTGGAGTGTGTCTTATAAACTGCAAAATGTTTTGGTATTCTATCTCTTAATGTTAAAATTAACCTACCCTTAAAATTATATACTGTTCATGTCTTTGTCAGTGGGCAAACTTACAAAATCAGCAAGGGATTAAATAATTATTTCCTTCACTCTATATGGACATAACCTGTGAATCCATGTATTTTGTACTCAAAAGAATGCAGGTTTATTCTCATATGTAAGATAAATCGATGTGCTGTGTAAGATATTTAAGTGTCCAGGAACGAAGTTATTTTGCCATATACGGAGTGGGTAAAAATGCAGTATATAAGTCTGATAATATGCATCAAGTTGAAATGTGAATTAGATAGATCTGATATATAGACATTCTTAAATATGCAAGTACTAGGTTAATATGCAGAGTAGAGATGCCATAAGCTTTCAAATAAATTAGAATGTAATAAGACATGTTAATTAGACAAGTAAATAAACACTAAACGCGTTTCCCCTTTTCAGGAACAGATTTTCAGAAGAGGGGTTAGCCATATTCTGTACTCAAAGATGCTTTCATATTTCCTAAAAGCCAGGAAAAGTAAATACTATTAGGCCACAAAAGGAGGGACTAACCCACAGTTATTAGGATCGGCAAAACGTTTGATCATGCAGTCAGCATTTGTAAGTTCCTTAAAAACACTGGAGTATCCTCCAAGGAGGTCCTGAATTATGTGATCTCTCTACTTTCTGCCATAATGTTCGAAAAAGGCAGATGTATTAAGGATTAATAAGTAGATATGACCCATGTCCCTCCCAAAAGAATAATAAAAAAAAAAAGCTTTGTTTTCAACAACCTCTTGATGTTGAAAACTTTTTCACCAATTGCTTTCTTTTTCTCTTTTGTCTCCTTCCTTTTTTTTCATGTCTGGTTATCCCTGCTGCTCACAAACTCGCCCTTTATTCAGTATAGCGTCACCATGGTCCAATGACTGTGACGTCGGTTATTTTCTTCTATCTTTATTGATCCTTCTGCACACAAGCGCTCTTCAAATAGTTCTTTATCGGCTGCTCTTGTTGCGGCATCCACTTGGTTCCCGAGTCAGGTGACGATTGTAATCTCGTTCAGTCATGTGACTAATACGTCACGGACATGCATACTCTTACCTGGCTCTGTTTGCCATTATTCTGAAGTGGTGGACATATGTACATCGTGTCCTGTGGCCCAATCATGTGACCACCACTTCATTATCTTGATGCACCCATAAAGCTTTCAATTATGTGCCTCTCAAAACATCCATTATGGTTATTTTTAGCATTTATTACCGTATATACTTGTGTATAAGCCGAGATTTTCAGCATGTTTTTTTGTGCTGAAAACGCCCCCACGGCTTATACACGAGTCATACAGCAGAAAGCCGGGGGGATGGGGAGCAGCTGTAGCTGCCGAAGAGATCATACCCTCCTCCGCGCCATCGCTGGTCTCCATTCCTGTATCTCCGTCTCGGGGCCAACAGCTTCATCCTGTGTTCGTTCAGTGGTCATGTGGTACCGCTCATTAAAGTAATGAATATGCACGTGATTCACTCCCATTGGCGTGGAGCGCATATTCATTACTTTAATGAGTGGTACCATGTGACCGCTCAGCACAGGAGAGCTGTCGGCCCCGGGACAACGGAGAAGCAGGGACATGCAGAGACCGCACCAGGAGGATGAGTATGACGGGGGAGGGTGAGCCATGCGATATTCACCAGTCCCTGTTCCACCACCAGGCTGTGTCTTCTGCGTCCTCTGGCTGTGACATTCAGGTCAGAGGGCGCAATGATGTGTTTAGTGCGCACCCTCTGCCTGAACAGTCGCAGCCAGAGGACACAGCAGCGCACAGCGGTGGAACGGGGTCATGTGAATATCGCAAGTTCCGGGGGCCTGAACCTGCGGCGACTCCGGGACCTGGCCCCCATAGCGCGCCGGTGTCCCCGCCTGCTCAGGACACCGGCACCTGGCCCCCAGCGACAAGAGGTGAGTATGTCATTTTTTTTTATCGCAGCAGCAGCATGGGACCATTATTAACCTTTGTGCAGCATTATATGGGGCATATTTTTGTATGGAGCATCTTATGGGGCCCATCATGAACTGTTTGGAGCATTTTATGGGGCTCCTGATTCAATATGAATATTCAAAAACAACGTACTGATGTCTCAATTAATTTTACTTTTATTGGCATCTATTTGTATTTTTGAAATTTACCAGTAGCTGCTGCATTTCCCACCCTAGGCTTATACTCGAATCAATAAGTTTTCCCAGTTTTTTGTGCCAAAATTAGGGGCCTCGGCTTATACTTGGGTTGGCTTATACTCGAGTATATACGGTACCTTTTTATCATGCTGTAGCAGCACTTCCTTATTACTGGTTGCAGGTCTGATGGGGTTATTCGACAACTTCCTATCACACCCACTTGAATATCCACCCAAACCTCTTCCTAGCTTTGTTCCTCTATGTTCAATCTGCTACTTCATACTGTGACACTGCAAGCGCCAAATGCTGATGAGTGAGTGTCACAAGCACCAGCACTGCACAACCATAGTAATACAGCATTTCTTTTTCTCTTTCTGATATATTTCATAGTGTGTGTAATAAAAATTTTATATATATATATATATATATTAGAGAAATCTCATTCTACATGTGTCTCTATAGTTATGTAAATACACAGTACGTGTGTATATTTATGTACAGTCATGTCCAAAAGTGTTGGCACCCTTGAAATTGTTCCAGAAAATGAAGTATTTCTCCCAGAAATTTATTGCAATTACACGTTTTATTATACACATTTATTTCCATTGTGTGTATTAGAACAACGCAAAGGAAAAAGGGCAAACTGGACATAATTTCACACACAACTCCATAAATGGGACTGACAAAATTGTTGTCCCCTTTCCAAAATTGTGAGTAAACAAGTTAATTTTGAGGATATGATGCTCATTCAAAGTCACCTGTGGTAAGTAACAGGTGTGGGCAATATGAAAATTACACTTGAATCCAGATTAAAAGGGTAGAAGTTGACTCAATCTTTGCATTGTGTATCTGTGTGTGGGCCATACTAAGCATTGAGAACAGAAAGAAGAGAACTGTCTGATGTCTTGAGAACCAAAATTGTTAAACAATATCAACAATCTCAAGGTTACAAGTCCATCTCCAGAGATATTGATGTTCCTTTGTCCATGGTGCGCAACATAATCAAAAAGTTTACAACCCATGGCTCTGTAGCTAATATCCCTGGACGTGAATGGCAGAGGAAAATTTATGAAAGACTGCAACGCAGGATGGTGAATAAGCAGCCCCAATCAAGTTCCAAAGAAACTCAAGGTGTCCTGCAGGCTCAGGGTACATCAGTGTCAGCACATCCTATGTGTCAATATTTGAATGAAATTAAACGCTATGGAAGGAGGCCCAGTAGGGCCACACTGCTGTCACAGACATAGCAAAGCTAGATTGCAGTTTGCCAAAATGTACATGAGTAAGCCAAAATCCTTTTGTGAAAGCGTTTTGTGAACAGATGAACCCAAGATAGTGCTTTTTGGCAAATCACATAATTCTATTGTTTATCGAAAATGGAATTTGGCCTACAAAAAGAACATGGTACCTACAGTCACATATCGTGGAGGTTCAAAGATGTTTTGGGATTGTTTTGCTGCCTCTGGCACTGGGTGCCTTGACTGCGAGGCATCATTAAATCTCAAGATTATCAAGTGATTTTGGGTTGCAGTGTAGTGCTCAGTGTCAGAACTCTAGGTTTGTATCCTAGGTGATTGGTCTTCCAGTAGGACAATGACCCCCAAACATACTCCAAGAAGCACCCAGTAATGGATAGAAACAAAGCGCGGGAGAGTTATGAACAGGACAGCAATGAGTCAGGATCTAAATTCCATTAAACACCTATGGAGAGATATAAAATTGCTGTTGGGAGAAGGCACCCTTCAAATATGAAAGACCTGGAGCAGTTTGCAAAGAGTGATCCAAAATTCCAGTTGTGAGGTGTACATGATCGTTTTAAACATATTGAATGCCCCAATATATTTTGCCCAAAGTGTAATTTTGGAACAGAATGAGGCTGAATATGGTTTATGATTACATTTAATGCTTGGTGAAAAGATATTTGGGCCTCATTCACATGTGACATGTGGATCCATGCATGGGGAATGAATATACAGTTGTGAGAAAAAATGTTTGTCCCCTTCCTGATTTCCTGTTCTTTTGCATGCTTGTCACACTTAAATGTGATCACCAAAAAAATTCAAGTACTAGTCAAAGATAACACAAACGAACACAAAATGCAGTTTTTAAATGAAGGTCTTTATTATTAAGGGAAAAGAAATCTGAACCTACAGGGCCCTGTGTAAAAAAGTGATTGCCTCCAAAATGGTCACCCATAGCAGCAACAACAGCAATCAAGTATTTGTGATAACTGGCAATGAGTCTTTTACAATGCTCTGGAGGAATTTTGGCCCACTCATCTTTACAGAATTTTTGTAATTCAGCCACATTGGAGTGTTTCCAAGCATGAACTGCCTTTTTAAGGTCATGCCACAACATCTCAATGGGATTAAGGTCAGGACTTTGACTAGGCCACTCAAAAGTCTTAATTTTGACATCCAAAGGTGGACTTCCTGGTTTGTTTTGGGTTATGTAACAGGACAATGATCCAAGTGCACTTCAGCTTTAGGTCACAAACAGCCATTCTCCTTCAGTATTTTTTGGTAGACAGCAGAATTCATGGTTTCATTTGCCACAGCCAGTCTTCCAGTTCCTTAAGCAGCAAAACAGCCCCAGACCATCATACTACTACCACCATATTTTACTGTTGGCATGATGTTCCTTTTCTGAACTGCTCTGTGACTTTGATGCCAAACGAAATGGGAAAAACACCTTCTAAATGTTCAACTTCACAGAATATTGTCCCAAAAGTCTTAGGGATCATCAAGGTGTTTTCTGGCAAAATTGAGATGAGCCTTTTTGTTCTTATTGCTTAGCAGTGGGACTGCCTAGGAGTGTTACCTGGCAGCTACCTGCAGCTCAAGTCTAAAGGCCCCGTCACACTAAGCGACTTACCAGCGATCCCGACACCGATATCAAGGTGTCAGGATCGCTGGTAAGTCGCTATGTGATCGCTGGTGAGCTGTCACACAGACAGCTTCACCAGCGATCAGCACAGCGATGCCGAGCGCCCGGCATCGCTTGCCATCGCTGTAGAAAATAGAATCAAAATAAAAAAATATAGTTATTCTCACCTTCCGATGTCCCGTTCAGCCATCCTGCCTCTCTCCACGCTCCGGTCCCAGTGATCCTTTGCATGAATTACAGCGAGACTTTGTTATCCCTCAAGACCGTGACATCTCGCGGTCATTCATGCAAAGGATCACTGGGACCGGAGCGTGGAGAGAGGCAGGATGGCTGAACGGGACATCGGAAGGTGAGAATAACTATATTTTTTGTTTTTTTTTAATTATTTTTTACACCTGATCGCTGGTCTCCCGCTGTCACACACAGCGATGCGTGCTGGCCAGCGGGAGACCAGCGACAAAAGAAATGTCCAGAGATTTCTTGCAGCGATCAGCGATACCGGCAGGGGGGCTGCTCGCTGATCGCTGTCACACACAGCGATCTCGCTGGTGAGATTGCTGTTACGTCACAAAAGTTGTGACTCAGCAGCGATCTCGCTACCGAGATCGCTTAGTGAGACGGGGCCTTTACTCCACTGTTAGGAGCTCCAGTGGACACCAGGTAGTTGCTTAGTTACGCCCCTCCTAGGTAAGCCTGGATCATGGCACAGTGGGTATACAATCCACATATGTGACAGCTGTGGTGTGGGTGGGGTTTTACACAGCTAAACATCCAAGCTCAGCTAGGTCTGCAACAGGAAAAAACTGTGATTCGATCATAACAGCTGCACCCAGTAAAGAAGATGATACATTGATAGAATTAGAGTCTTTGTCCCTACCTCATGCCACTGTCAGATTAGATTACCAAAACCTGCTGATAGTTTCCCTTAAAAGGGTTTTCCTCAAATACATTTTTCCGACTAATGGATTGTGCTTCATAAAAATAACTATTTATGTTTCCCTGCTCCAGCTATATGCCTCTAACTGCAGCAGTGATGTTGCGACTATGATGAATAGTTAAGCGCTTTTGTTTAGCCCTCTCGAA
This sequence comes from Dendrobates tinctorius, assembly GCF_039654945.1. NCBI lineage: Eukaryota > Metazoa > Chordata > Amphibia > Anura > Dendrobatidae > Dendrobates > Dendrobates tinctorius. Next base: position 55,068,678 of record NW_027361675.1, read on the forward strand.
AAGTCCCAGTTTCTCATGTGGCATTTTAGGAAAATTAAGTACCCAATTCTGGTCTAGTGGTAGTATCCCTGAGCTCTCACACAGAATCAAACTAGATCATCTGGTTATTATGAGCATTGAAATAGATTTGTACTCTCCTTTTAACTGTCAAATCGCATTCCTTGCCTACTTTAACCCCTTTACCCCCGAGGGTGGTTTACTCGTTAATGACCTGGGCAATCTTTACAATTCTGACCACTGTCCATTTATGAGGTAATAACTCTAGAACACTTCAACGGATCTTGGCAATTCTGAGATTGTTTTTTTTTTTGTGACATTGAACTTTACGGTAATGGTAAAATTTCTTCGATATAACTTTCGTTTATTTGTGTAGAAAAGGGAAATTTGGTGGAAATTTGGAAAACTTTGCAATTTTCAAACTTTGAATTTTTATGCCCTTGAAACAGAAAAATGTCACACAAAATAGTTAATAAATAAGATTTCCCACATGTCTACTTTACATCAGCACAATTTTGGAAACAAAATTTTTTTTGTTAGGAAGTTATAAGTTAAAAGTTGACCAGCAATTTCTCATTTTTACAACACCATTTACAAAACCATTTTTTTAGGGACCACATCACATTTGAAGTCACTTAGAGGGGTCAATATGAAAGAAAATACCCAAAAGTGACACCATTCTAAAAACTGCACCCCTCAAGCTGATCAAAACCACATTAACCCCTTCCCGACCTGTGACACAGCGTATGCGTCATGAAAGTCGGTGCCAATCCGACCTATGACGCATACCCTGTGTCATGAATTCAAAGCCCCCCTGCAGGTCGGGTGACCGGGGTCAATGAAAGGTCACCTGACCCGCAGATACAGGGGGCTTTGTAATTCACCACAGGGGGCATGGCTTCGCCCCCACGTGGCTACGATCGCTCTGATTGGCTGTTAAAAGTGAAACAGCCAATCAGAGCGATAGTAATATTTCATCAATGAAAATTGATGAAATATTACATTCCAGCCATGGCCGATGCTGCAGTAGCATCGGCCATGGCTGGAGACACAGATTTGACTCCCCCACCGGCGATCGCCCCCCCTGCCACTGAATGACAGCGGCGATCTGCCGCCACTGTCATCATCTGCCCCCCCTCCCATTCCCTTCGCTCCCCGCCAGCTTCCGATCCCCCGCCTCAGCCACTCTCACCGCCCCCGGCACCTTCTAAGTCCCCCCGTCGCTCCCGCTGTCCGGCGGGTCCGGTTCATGGGCGCCGCCATCTTGGAAAATGGCGGGCGCATGTGCAGTGCGCCCGTCCGAATCTGCCGGCTGCAGATTCCATTATTTCATTTTGATCACTCTCACAGTGATCAAAATGAAATAAAAAGTAAATGAACCCCCCGATTATCACCCCCATAGGTAGGCAGTACTAATAAAATAAAGAAAATATTTTTATTTTTATTTTTCCATCAGGGTTAGGGTTGGAAAGAGGGTTAGGGTTAGGGTTGGAAAGAGGGTTAGGGTTGGAAAGAGGGTTAGGGTTAGGGTTGAAAAGAGGGTTAGGGTTGGAAAGAGGGTTAGGGTTGGAAAGAGGGTTGGGGTTAGGGTTGAAAAGAGGGTTAGGGTTGGAAAGAGGGTTAGGGTTGGAATTAGGGTTAGGGTTGGAAAGAGGGTTAGGGTTGAAAAGAGGGTTAGGGTTGGAGTTAGGGTTAGAATTAGGGTTAGGCTTGTGGTTAGTGTTATGGTTAGTGTTTGGGTTAGGGGTGTGTTGGGGTTAGGTTTATGGTTAGGGTTGGGATTAGGGTTAGGGATGTGTTGGGGTTAGTGCTGTGGTTAGGGGTGTGTTGGGGTTAGGGTTGGAGTTAGAATTGAGGGGTTTCCACTGTTTAGGCACATCAGGGGGTCTCCAAACGCGACATGGTGCAACCTTTGATTCCAGCCAATTTTGCGTTCAAAAAGTCAAACGGTGCTCACTCCCTTCCAAGCCCTGACGTGTGCCCAAACAGTGGTTTACCCCCACATATGGGGTATCAGCGTACTCAGGAAAAATTGCACAACAACTTTTGGGGTCTAATTTCTCCTGTTACCCTTGGGAAAATAAAAAAATGGGGGCTAAAAAATTATTTTTGTGGAAAAAAAGTTTTTTTCATTTTCATGTCTCTGCATTATAAACTTCTGTGAAGCACTTGGGGGTTGAAAGTGCTCACCATACATCTACATAAGTTCCTTGGAAGGTCTAGTTTCCAAAATGGGGTAACTTGTGGGGGGTTTCCACTGTTTAGGCACATCAGGGGCTCTGCAAACGTAATGACGACTGCAGACTATTCCATCAAAGTCTGCACTTCAAAACGTCACTACTTCCATTCCGAGCCCTGACGTGTGCCCAAACAATGGTTCCCCCACACATATGGGGTATCGGCGTACTCAGGACAAACTGGACAACAACTTTTGGGGTCCAATTTATCCTGTTACCCTTGTGAAAAAAAAAATTGCGGGCTAAAAATCATTTTTTTTGAGGGAAAAAAATGATTTTTTATTTTCACGGCTCTGTGTTATAAACTTCTGTGAAGCACTTGGGAGTTCAAGGTGCTCACCACACATCTAGATAAGTTCCCTGGGGGGTCTAGTTTCCAAAATGGGGTCATTTGTGGGGGGTTTCTACTGTTTAGGCACACAGGAGCTCAGCAAATGTAACATGACGCCCGCAGACCATTCCATTAAAGTCAGCATTTCAAAATGTCACTACTTCCCTGCTGAGGCCCAACGTGTGCCCAAACAGTGGTTTCCCCCCACATATGGGGTACCAGCGTACTCGGGACAAACTGGACAACAACTTTTGGGGTCCAATTTCTCCTGTTACCCTTGTGAAAATAAAAAATTGCGAGCTAAAAATTCATTTTTTGAGGAAAAAAAAAGATTTTTTATTTTCATGGCTCTGCGTTACAATCTTCTGTGAAGCACTTCGGGGTTCAAGGTGCTCACCACACATCTAGGCAAGTTCCTTATGGGTAACTCAAATTAACCTGATTTTGAAGCAATACCACAAAAAACACGTGAAGAAAAAAAAAAAAAAAAAATTTTTTTTATATATAACAATAAATAATAAAATGGTTATAATTCCATTAATATACCTTTTTCAACGTGTATAAGTGTGTGCCACTGGAAGAATGGTAGACCATTCGAGAAAAGATTTGTAAACCGAATCAAAAGAAAGACCCGAATTTTTGGTCAAAAAATGTAAAAATTAAATAAAATATATAAATAATAAAAAAGTCATAAAACAGATATAAGATTAAAATACCTTTATTGAGTAATAGTAATACAAATATATATAAAAAAGATGTGTGCTCAAAAGAATTTTATATACACCTATATAGGTTAATAAAGCACAGCGTTCCCCATTAATAAACAACTATATTTTATCCCTCTATACATTGGCTCCTTAAAGGAGTGACATAGAATATACGGAGCCCATATAGGCTCAAACAAGTGTCTGTGCATAGAACCATGTGGTGATGCAAAATAATCAACAAAGAGAGGAACCAATGTGATGGTATAAAGTGCAAAAAATGCAAAATCCAAAAATAAAAAGGTGAGTGTGGGGGAAAGGAGGGAAGAATAGAGGGTATATACCTTAGAGGAACGCTGCTGGATGAGCTACACAGGCCCAAAAGTAAGTTCCTTATGGGGTCTAGTTTCCAAAATGGGGTCACTTGTGGGGGTTTCCACAGTTTAGGAACATCAAGGGCTCTGCAAATGTAACATGATGCCCGCAGACCATTCCATCAAAGTCAGCATACCAAAACGTCACTACTTCCCTTCCGAGCCCTGACGTGTGCCCATACAGTGGTCATCCCCCACATATGGGGTATCAGCGTACTCGGGACAAACTAGACAACAACTTTTGGGGTCCAATTTCTCCTGTTACCCTTGTGAAAAAAAAAATTGCGGGCTAAAAATCATTTTTTTTAGGGAAAAAAATGATTTTTTTATTTTCACGGCTCTGCATTATAAACTTCTGTGAAGCACTTGGGGGTTCAAGGTGCTCACCATACATCTAGATAAGTTCCTTGGGGGGTCTAGTTTCCAAAATGGGGTCACTTGTTGGGGGGTTTCTACTGTTTAGGCACACAGGGGCTCAGCAAATGTAACATGACGCCCGCAGACCATTCCATCAAAGTCAGCATTTCAAAATGTCACTACTTCCCTTCCGAGCCCCGACGTGTGCCCAAACAGTGGTCCCCCCCCACATATGGGGTACCAGCGTACTCAGGACAAACTGGAAAACAACTTTTGGGGTCCAATTTATCCTGTTACCCTTGTAAAAATAAAAAATTGCAGACTAAAAATTTTTTTTTAGGAAAAAAAAAAAAGATTTTTTATTTTCACTGCTCTGCATTATAAACTTCTGTGAATCACCTGGGGGTTCAAAGTGCTCACTATGCATCTAGATAAGTTCCTTAGGGGGTCTAGTTTCCAAAATGGGGTCATTTGTGGGGGAGCTCCAAAGTTTAGGCACACAGGGGATCTCCAAACACGACATGGTGTCCGCTAACGATTGGAGCTAATTTTCATTTCAAAAAGTCAAATGGCGCTCATTCCCTTCTGCGCCCTGCCGTGCACCCAAACAGTGCCCCCCCCTCACATATGGGGTACCAGCGTACTCAGGACAATCTGGACAACAACTTTTGTGGTCCAATTTCTCCTGTTACCCTTGTGAAAATAAAAAATAGCGTGCTAAAAAATCATTTTTGAGGAAAAAAAAATGATTTTTTATTTTCACTGCTCTATGTTATAAACTTTCGTGAGGCATTTGGGGGTTCAAAGTGCTCACTACGCATCTAGATAAGTTCCTTAAGGGGTCTAGTTTCCAAAATGGTGTCACTTGTGGGGGAGCTCCAATGTTTAGGCACACAGGGGCTCTCCAAACGCGACATGGTGTCCGATAACGATTGGAGATAATTTTCCATTCAAAAAGTCAAATGGTGCTCCTTGCCTTCCGGGCCCTGCCGTGCGCCCAAACAGTGGTTTATGACCACATATGAGGTATTGGTGTGCTCAGGAGAAATTGCCCAACAAATTTTAGGATCCATTTTATCCTGTTGCCCACGTGAAAATGAAAAAACTGAGGCTAAAAGATAATTTTTGTGAAAAAAAAAGTACTTTTTTTTTTTTTTTTACGGATCAATTGTGTTTAGGCACACAGCGACTCTCCAAATGCGACATGGCAAGCGCTAAATATTCCAGCATATTTTCCATTCAAAAAGTCAAATGGCGCTCCTTCCCTTCTGAGCCCTGCCGTATGCCCAAACAGTGGTTTATGACCACATATGAGGTATCGGTGTACTCAGGGGAAATTGCCCAACAAATTTTAGTATCCATTTTATCCTGTTGCCCATGTGAAAATGAAAAAATTAATGCTGAAAGGAAATTTGTGTTGGAAAAATTAAAATGTCCATTTTTTCCTTCCACATTGCCTTAGCTGCTGTGAAACACCTGAAGGGTTAATAATCTTCTTGAATGTGGTTTTGAGTAGCTTGAGGGGTGCAGTTTTTAGAATGGTGTCACTTTTGGGTATTTTCTGCCATATAGACCCCTCAAAGTGACTTCAAATGTGAGGTGGTCCCTAAAAAAAAAAATGGTTTTGTAAATTTTGTTGTAAAAATGAGAAATCACTGGTCAACTTTTAACCCTTATAACTTCCTAACAAAAAAATATTTTGCTTCCAAAATTGTGCTGATGTAAAGTAGACATGTGGGAAATGTTATTTAGTAACTATTTTGTGTCACATAACTCTCTAGTTTAACAGAATAAAAATTCAAAATTTGAAAATTGCGAAATTTTCTCCAAATTTCTGATTTTTTCACAAATAAACGCAAAAATTATCGACCTAAATTTACCACTAACATGAAGCCCAATATGTCACGAAAAAACAATCTCAGAATCGCTAGGATGCGTTGAAGCGTTCCAGAGTTATTACCTCATAAAGGGACACTGGTCAGAATTGCAAAAAATGGCCAGGTCATTAAGGTCAAAATAGGCTGGGTCATGAAGGGGTTAAAGAAGTTCATTAACCCTTCAGGTGCTTCACAGGAGCAGAAGCAACGTGGAAAGAAAAAATGAACATTTAACTTTTTAGTCACAAAAATGATCTTTTAGCTACAATTTTTTTTTATTTTTTGCAAGGTTAAAAGGAGAAAATGGACAGATAAAGTTGTTGTACAATTTCTCCTGAGTATGCCGATACCCCATATGTGGAGGAAAAACCACTGTTTGGGCGCACGGCAGAGCTCGGAAGGGAAGGAGCACCGTTTGACTTTTTCAAACCAAAATTGGCTGGAATGGAAATCGGATGCCATTTCGCGTTTGGTGATCCCCTGATGTGCCTAAACAGCGGAAACCCCACACAAGTGACCCCATTTTGGAAACTAGACCCCCCAAGGAACTTATCTAGATGTGTGGTGAGTACTTTGAACCCCCAAGTGTTTCACTAAAGTTTATAACGCCCGGGCTTGAAAATAAAGTCATATGTTTTACACAAACATGACCTTTTCAGTCCCCAATTTTTTTTTCACAAGGGTAACAGGAGAAATGGGACCCCAAAAGTTAATGTCCAATTCGTCCTGAGTACGCTGATACCCCGTATGGGGGGGAAGGAACCACTGTTTGTGCGCACGGCAGAGCTCGGAAGGGAAGGAGCTCTGTTAGACTTTTTCAAACCAAAATTGGCTGGAATTGAGATCGGACGCCATGTCACATTTGGAGAGCCCCTGATGTGCCTAAACAGTGTAAACCCCCCACAAGTGACCCCATTTTGGAAACTAGACCCCTCAAGGAACTTATCTAGATGTTTGGTGAGCACTTTGAACCCCCAAGTGTTTCACTAACGTTTTTAACACCTGGGCGTGAAAATAAAAAATCATTTTTTCCACAAACATGATCTTTTTAGTCCCCAATTTTTTATTTTCCCAAAGGTAACAGGAGAAATTAGCCCCCTGAGGAAACGACATCTTATGTACCTGAAACACGCGTCGGGGTATTTGACCTGGGTCTTCTCGCACATCTATGGTTAATTATTCCTCACTATTCTTTCTTTTATGATGCATTGTGTGATGCATATGTAGCGGTATATTACTTTGTGGGTCAGAGGCAGTCACAGCACTGGATATGTTAATTTACCCATATTTAGTACTATATGATTTATATATGTAGTAACATAACACTTTGTCATTTAAGGCAGTCATAGTACCTGATATGTTTATGTATTTATATATAGTACTACATAATATATGTGTAACGGCATAGTGGTTGATTGATGTGTACTAGGTAGTTATTACACTGCAAATACTTATTTATCTGATCCCACTATATCGTTTGGCACATGTTTTGGAAGGATTGGAAATCTGTATACAATATCCTCATGTATGTGCACATGTGTTTTTATTTAGTCCGGTCCTGTATCTTCTGGTCGTTTTTTTGACCCATGGATTTAGTCACATGATTTATAAATATACCCATGCAATTTGTGATAGATTGTATTATGTAACGTTTGTATAATTATTAGTAATTTATTAAAATAATTTTTAATGGATACACTGTTTTCTTTTTGAAGTTATTGGCAACATATACTCTTTGTTTCTCCTTGCTTGTAGTGTTATATTTGAGTCGCCTAACCGCATGGGTATTTGAGATTTATTGCTGGCATTTTCATTTGCAATTGACCCCAAAAGTTCAATTTGTCTTGAGTACGCTGGTACATATGTGGGAGAAACCTACTGTTTGGGCACACGTCGGGGCTTGGAAGGGAAGTAGTGATGTTTTGGAATGCAGACTTTGATGGAATGGTCTGCGGGCATTATGTTGGGTTTGCAGAGTCCCTGATGTGCCTAAACAGTAAAAAAAAAAAAAAAAAACACAAGTGCCCCCTTTTTGGAAACTAGACCCCCAAGGAACTTATCTAGATGTGCCTAAACAGTGGCAATGCCCAACAAGTGCGATCTTTTTGGAAACTAGACCCCCAAAGAACTTATCTAGATGTGCCCCCTTTTTTGGAACTAATCTACTGTTTCTTGTAAACCTAAGTAAATTAGTAGTGCATGGAGGTGTGGTACAGTTTGAAGCAATCTTTCATACACAGGCCAAGTTTTTCGGGGCAGGTGTCGCTTTGATAAATGGTGTCCTTGCCTATTCCCCTTTTGTAACACACTCGGCACCTTTTTTGCAGCTTATCTTTTTTTCCAGTTTGCGGGACCACCACCGGGAAATGCTTACCTGGTGCGATACGCGCACCTTCAGTTCCGGAAGTACTGGGGCCCGCTCCTTCCTGAGTGCCAAACATCAGGGCCTTAACCACTACCTCCTGGAACTGAAGGTACGACGTATCAGTGTGGCCTGCACATCGTCACAGCAGGAAAGCTTTGAGCATTGCCGTTTGTACGATGTGCACGGCCAGCTTTTTGTACCACACCTTGGCCTTTCTCAAAGCACTGTACTTGGAGAAGTTGATCAAAGAGATTAACACCCCCCATATTTTTATTGTACCCCAGTACACAGTCCGGTTTGCTGACCTGTGTAGCGGTACCTTGTACAGTGCTTAAGGCACTGCCATCACCGCGTATGGTGGTCAAGAGAAGGACATCGTATTCACTATGTAACTATAACAACTTTAAGTAATATTTTAGTTCATGGAAAAAATTATCAATATTATTGTATGAAAAAATAGACAGCTGTAAGGGAAAATGATATAGATATAGATGATCTGTCCAATCACTGAATGCAGCAGGTAATGGAGCCAGCCTGCTCTGCATTGTGTACATCCCCCACTCTACCTCTAGGTGGCATCAGTCTGCATGCTGCCAGGCAACCAGTATACAACACTGACTGTGCCTGAGGCAAAACTGCTGAGGTGCTGTGTGCTGGGCGCTGTGCTCTCCTGGTAAGCTCTTGTATCAGACTTGTACCAGTCATATCTCCGGTAGGTCCAATGGGCACGAGTTCTGTCTATGCAGCCAACATATTCTTCTTAATTACTTTGTTTAGTTAAATCCATGTGATTACAGTCTGTGGGACTGTATGCTCTGTGGGGAAGGCAAGCTAATGCTATAGTTATGATACCTTCTAGCATTCATGTGTATAATATTTCTTACCATATACAACTGCACATTCCTATATAGCTTCCTACTTGTGTCATTTAATTCATTTTTTTTTTAATTAGTACATAACTTTATACATGTTTCTAACTTTATATATTTTTATATAATTACTTATGTGTGTATTTACTGTAAACGTGTATCTAGGTTTCCTGGCACCTGGGGCAAGAATTCAGATTTGAGCCCTCCACCCCATCCTCAAAGCACATACAGTATGCAATTTGCCAACGTAGTCATGTACCGACGAGCTGCTCTCCCTAATGCTCTCAATGTTCAGTGAAAAGCTGAGAGAAGCATGAAGAAATGTTAGTTGTAACATGAGCATAAGGGTACATACCCATATGCGAGAAAAAAAACGGTCCTTTTTCCAGACCTAAAAAACGGACAAGTGCCATGCGAGTGTCATGCGATTTCTGTGCAATTTTTAAACAGAATATGTGTGTGCAATGCGATTTTATCATGAGCTTTTACATACAGGAGTTCTCTGTCCTTTACACATCGTTTTAAAATGAAATATTCTTCAAAACACACATACACATATATATATATATATATATACATATATATATATATATATATATATATATATATATATACATATAAAATTTTAGATAGCTATATAGATTAAAAGCTGGCAAATGATCTGCAGCGTACAGTATAATCAGAGTGACAGGTTAGAATAGATATATACACATAGAATAGATGTGTGCGTGTGTATATATATATATGTGTATATATACTGTATATATATATTTATTTATTATATACGGCACATACATACACACTAGCTGAAGAGCCCGGTGTTGCCCGGGCATAGTAACTAACTGTGGTTATTTATAACAAATTATAATGATTATCCTCCATCCCATAGTCCCGTGCCCATAGACCCATCATACATATCCTCCATCCCATAGTCCCATGTCCATATACCCATTATACATATCCTCTATCCCATAGTCCCGTGCCCATATACATATCACACATGCTCTATCCCATAGTCCAGTGCGCATATACCCATCACACATCCTCCATCCCATAGTCACGAGCCATGTGGAGCTGAGCATGGATTTCCTGGAGATGTGCTGTTATGTAACCTGGCAGTGTAGCTCTGTGTGTGGCCACTGATGATGCAATTTTCTACGCCGGTAACAATAGGGCCTGGCAGTAATAGAGGAGAGGGTGATTCATTTCTGTCATGTGCTCTCTGCTCCTTTCTGGGGGGCAGACAATGGCTGGGAGCTTATGCTGGGGATGATAGATTTCTCCCACCCGGTCAGTGTCTGCTGAGGTGTTGTGGAGCGGGAAAACTGTTGCTCATAGCAACCAATCACAGCTCAGTTTTCATCTTTTAAACAGCTCTGGTGAAATGAAAGATGCTTAGTGATTGGTGGTCAAGAAGATGTGCCTATGAATTATATATATTAGATATTTCTTATATATATATATATATATATATATATATATATATATTTCTTTTAGATTAGTTATTTATTATACAGGGCTTTGCATGTGGAGTGAGTATGGCTATGTGGAGTGGGCGTGGCTTGAGATAGATAGATATATATATATATATCTATCCTGTATATATATATAATATATATAATGTGGCGTAGCGCCTACTATGTGTGTTGGGGAACACTCGCTTGGCAGCGGATTAACGTAGTCAGGCACAGATTTTTCACACAAAACAGTCCATACGGTTTATTTAAATGTCATAAACTGCACCGTAAGCCAGGTTTCACAACACCGGCTTACACATAGTCCATTATTTCATCACGCATGGCTTTACAAAGCATTCACTAGTAACGCCGGACTCTCTCCAGTCACCGGGTGACCGCACAGTTCAGTAACACCATTGTCAATGCACATAGTTCTTTCCCCCACACCTCGGGTTACCTCTCAGGAACTCCTGCTCCACAGGCTGACTCCTTGTCAGTCCAAGGTCATCAACAAAACAGCATCTTTCTCAGTGTGGGGCCGTCCCAGGCTCTGCCCACACATGTGGCCTGTCCGGGTGCTATTCAGGACACTTGTCCAACACCCAGGCCACCAGGTCCAAGGTCTCACTGCGTGCTCTTCAGGAAGTTCGTCCCCACACGGGACCTTCCCACACAGACCTTTCAGGGCCTAGCAGTCTGAACCACTCAGGTCCATATACTCTGACCATGTGACCAGACATCAGTCATATTATATGGTTGTAACCACCCCCATGGATGGGTGGTACATGTGTGGTTAGTCAATTCCTACCCAGCTCTCTGACTAACCCTATAAGCCCCCCTTATAAGTAATACATAACAAACACTTGTGGAACTATAAGTCCCAGCATAAACATATATCCATGCAAAGAGAAAAGGTCGCACTCATCGAGATGGAAGTTTCACTGATTTATTGACATATCATGAACATGTCAAGTCGGGGGAGTGACATAAGGAGTGCAAGAAAGGCTGACAACGGCCGTTTCGCGCTGCTCGAGCGCTTCAACAGGTCAAACAGTGGGGGGAAGTGCCGGGTTCATATGCAAATCACATCACTCCGTACCTCCTCCCTCCACAGCTGCTGTCTAAATGACATTGGTGAATTAAAAACATGCTGAGATGCATTACAACATACAAAAGCATAAATACAACTTACTGCACAAGCAGAAAAAATGGTTATATCGAGAGATAAATTACAATGCATATTCATATATCGAAGACTACTGTTATTTTCATATGTTTTTAATTCTTCGATATATGAATATGCATTGTAATTTATCTCTCGATGTAACCATTTTTTCTGCTTGTGCAGTAAGTTGTATTTATGCAGCTGTGGAGGGAGGAGGTACGGAGTGATGTGATTTGCATATGAACCCGGCACTTCCCCCCACTGTTTGACCCGTTGAAGCGCTCGAGCAGCGCGAAACGGCCGTTGTCAGCCTTTCTTGCACTCCTTATGTCACTCCCCTGACTTGACATGTTCATGATATGTCAATAAATCAGTGAAACTTCCATCTCGATGAGTGCGACCTTTTCTCTTTGCATGGATTCCCAGGATTGACTGTTTCCAGGTCTGGCACCCGAGATTACCAGCTGCTGGGCTTCTGTATGCCGCACATCATTTGAAGTCACACGGTAACAGCGGTGCCGTCCGCTTTTTATCTTGAGTTTTGTGATATATATAATATGTATCTATATTGCAGAGAGAGATATACAGTGGGGCAAAAAAGTATTTAGTCAGTCAGCAATAGTGCAAGTTCCACCACTTAAAAAGATGAGAGGCGTCTGTAATTTACATCATAGGTAGACCTCAACTATGGGAGACAAACTGAGAAAAAAAAATCCAGAAAATCACATTGTCTGTTTTTTTTTCATTTTATTTGCATATTATGGTGGAAAATAAGTATTTGGTCAGAAACAAGCAATCAAGATTTCTGGCTCTCACAGACCTGTAACTTCTTCTTTAAGAGTCTCCTCTTTCTTCCACTCATTATCTGTAGTAATGGCACCTGTTTAAACTTGTTATCAGTATAAAAAGACACCTGTGCACACCCTCAAACAGTCTGACTCCAAACTCCACTATGGTGAAGACCAAAGAGCTGTCAAAGGACACCAGAAACAAAATTGTAGCCCTGCACCAGGCTGGGAAGACTGAATCTGCAATAGCCAACCAGCTTGGAGTGAAGAAATCAACTGTGGGAGCAATAATTAGAAAATGGAAGACATACAAGACCACTGATAATCTCCCTCGATCTGGTGCTCCACGCAAAATCCCACCCCGTGGGGTCAGAATGATCACAAGAACGGTGAGCAAAAAACCCAGAACCACGCGGGGGGACCTAGTGAATGAACTGCAGAGAGCTGGGACCAATGTAACAAGGCCTACCATAAGTAACACACTACGCCACCATGGACTCAGATCCTGCAGTGCCAGACGTGTCCCACTGCTTAAGCCTGTACATGTCCGGGCCCGTCTGAAGTTTGCTAGAGAGCATTTGGATGATCCAGAGGAGTTTTGGGAGAATGTCCTATGGTCTGATGAAACCAAACTGGAACTGTTTGGTAGAAACACAACTTGTCGTGTTTGGAGGAAAAAGAATACTGAGTTGCATCCATCAAACACCATACCTACTGTAAAGCATGGTGGTGGAAGCATCATGCTTTGGGGCTGTTTCTCTGCAAAGGGGCCAGGACGACTGATCCGGGTACATGAAAGAATGAATGGGGCCATGTATCGTGAAATTTTGAGTGCAAACCTCCTTCCATCAGCAAGGGCATTGAAGATGAAACGTGGCTGGGTCTTTCAGCATGACAATGATACAAAGCATACCGCCAGGGCAACGAAGGAGTGGCTTCGTAAGAAGCATTTCAAGGTCCTGGAGTGGCCTAGCCAGTCTCCAGATCTCAACCCTATAGAAAACCTTTGGAGGGAGTTGAAAGTCCGTGTTGCCAAGCGAAAAGCCAAAGACATCACTGTTCTAGAGGAGATCTGCATGGAGGAATGGGCCAACATACCAACAACAGTGTGTGGCAACCTTGTGAAGACTTACAGAAAACGTTTGACCTCTGTCATTGCCAACAAAGGATATATCACAAAGTATTGAGATGAAATTTTGTTTCTGACCAAATACTTATTTTCCACCATAATATGCAAATAAAATGAAAAAAAAACAGACAATGTGATTTTCTGGATTTTTTTTTCTCAGTTTGTCTCCCATAGTTGAGGTCTACCTATGATGTAAATTACAGACGCCTCATCTTTTTAAGTGGTGGAACTTGCACTATTGCTGACTGACTAAATACTTTTTTTCCCCACTGTATAGAAGAATAGCCAGTAATGCATTAGCCGGGTTCTGTAAAATCACAGCAGGAGGCGACAGGATAGAAGAGATGGTTTACATACAGTAAATACATACAGAATAGGTAGATATATACATGTGTGTGACAAATACAATTAGTACAGTGTGTGCAAATTGCTGGACATGTATTTAATTAATAAAACATCATTTTGGGGGAAAAAATGACGTGGGCAACTGCGCAATTTTCTTAACCAACAGAGGGAAAGCCAACGACTGGGGGGTGATGGTTATAGTCTAGGAAGGGGCCATGGATATTGCCTCCCCCCTGGCTAAAAACATTAGCTCTCAGCAACCCCAGAAAAGGTGCATCTCTAAGATGCGCCAGTTCTGGCACTTAGTCTTGCTCATCCCACTTGCCCTATAGCAGTGGCAAGTTGGGTAATAGTTGGGGGGTTGATGTCTTCAGGTGACATCAAGCCCCGAGGTTAGTAACGGAGCGGTGTCAATAAGATGCCCCTATTACTAACCCCATAGTCAAATTGTAAAGAAAACACAGACACCCAGTAAAAAATTCTTTAGTTGAAATAAAGACACAGACTCCTTTATTATTCTTAATTAAACCATACTTGTCATGATCCAAGGTGGATCTGACAAGTAAATAGACAAAGTTAACTTTTTTCCATTGGCTTGGTGCCAAAGTGGTATGATTGCCCCCGGTGAACATTAGAATTATTACACGTGGTGTCGTTCATTCTAAGTTGCCCCGGTGGTGGTGAGCGGTAGTGCACTTTAGTTTCTTTAGTTTAATGTGCACGTAATTAAAAATCAGGTGTGAGGCTCTATAAAAGAGAGTCAGGTGTGTTCAATCACGGTTGGTGCTATTGTGAATTAGTCATTCTCAAGGAAGCCTGGGTGAAAGAAGGAGCTGAATGAGAGTCCTGGGCAGCCCTGGCAGAGGGGTTAAGTCAGCTATGGAGTCTGCATGGAGGGCTGGCATGGCGTGGTGGAGTCACAGTTTATGGTGTCAGCAGGAGGTGCTTGCATGGCTTGGTGGAGTGGCGACGATGGTGAGAGTTGCACTCAGCATGCAGGACTTGGTTGCTGAAAACTGGGCTCAAGCATGCTGGACTTTTTGGCAGAAGCTGGACTCATCTTTGGGACTCTGTTTACTGGGCAGCTGCAACTGGTGGTGGACTCTGCTCCAAGGCTGCACTATAGTGATGGATCCGGTTATGGTGATGGATCCGGGTGGAGGAGAAGATGCACCCAGGTGGTGGGCTCTGTTGCTTGGAGCATACGCAACAGAGCAAAGCTAAGTGGTGTTCTCCCTGTATTGTCATTTTCCCTTGTGTGGGCTTAGTGCAGTGGTGGGATTAGTTTCCACACCGACCAATTCCCTAGTGAGGGTTTAGGGTCAGGGCGAGTCAGGGTTTTAAGGTTCCTGTGTGTCGCCCGGTGCGGAACCGGCATAGGGAACGTTAGTAGTGCAGGGACTCTGGCTCAAGGGAGTGCAGGAGGTCTCCGCGTCCCTATTCCCTATCGCAGGGCCCACCATTGTTAATGTTACCCAGGTTCCCCTTTATTATTTAAATTCGCCTTACTGGAGGCGGGGTTTCCAGACTTTTGTATAAATACGTGTAATACCTAAATTCGCCAGTTGGAGGCGGCGTATCCAGCTGCACGTGTTATTTAAATTCGCCCCACTGGAGGCGGTGTATCCAGGGTCACGTGTGTCATATGGGTTCACCTTGTGGTACTCGCTGCGTCCAGACACACGTGACCGTGACAATACTTACAACACACCTAATTCATGCGAAGCCCTCGATCTCCTGTAATAAAAAAAGAAATAAAAAAGCAACAATATACCATACCTGTCCGTCGTTGTGTCCCACGCCGTAATCCTTATCTGGAGATATATACAGTATTTTTCAACCTGGACGGTGCTAAGCTGTGACCGCCCCGGCTGAAAAACACTGGTAAATGAGGAGATGCTGCCAGTGCAGCCTCAATGACTAGCCCTGACGTCACTGTGTCTGCGCTCCCTCACAGCCTGAACTGCGATGGCCTCTGTACTGTAGGAAAATGCCAGTGAAGAGGTCGCCGCAGTTCATGCTCAGTGTATTCACAGCTGATCACCATGAGAATTTCTCATGGTGATCTGCTATGAAGACACTGTGCTTGAACTGCCGTGACCTTATCACTGTCATTTTCCCAGGGTCCTGAGGTCACAGCAGTTCAGCCCGGCTGCGAATACAGCTTAAGTGATGTCACCGCTATGCTGAGCCTCTGAATAAATAATTGCCCCCCACTATATTCCTTGCACAAAATATGATCCCAAACTTTCCCTCTTATCGTACATGCTCTCCACACTGACCTCTCCTTTCCACACTGGGTCCCCTCTTCCCACTGTCCTCTCACACTGTGTTCCCCTATAGGGCCCAATCTCTATACCGCACACCTCTTCATCACACTCTCCCTCCATGGCATACTGTCCCCTCCTGGATGTACCATTACACTTTCCTCCCATGCTAGGCCCCCACTACTCAGCTCTATTCTGTGCACACTCTCTTTTCTCTCCCATATTGTGTCCTCACACTATTCCCCTCAATAGTCTCCTCACAAGTTTTTCCCTCACTCCTCATACTGTCTCCTCTCACATCCCCCTGTTCTCCATACTGTCTACTCATATATTTACCCCCTTGCTCTCTGTAGTGCCTGCTCACATATCCCCCGACTCCCCATACTGTGTCTGCACAAATCCCATCACCCTCACTCCCCATACATTTTTGAGCTCCTTGCTCATACTGTGTCCCCATACATTTCACAATTTGTTCCCCATACTACGTTTGCACCCATCCCCCCACTCACCATACTGTGTCTGTACCTATCCACTCATACATGACCCGCATCTACCCCCTTGCTCCTCATTTTGTCTTCAAATTTCTCGAGCTGCCCATATTGTGTCTGCGCCTGTTCTTTTCTTGCTCCCCAAACTGTTTCCTCAAATCTACCCCACACCAAATCTCCCCACACACATTAACCCCTTAATGACCAGCGGTATTTTTAGTTTTGCATTTTCATTTTTTGCTACTCTTCTTCCCAGAGCCTTAGCTTTTTCATTTTTTTGGTCAATATGGCTATGTGAGGGCATTTTTTTGCGAGATGAGTTGTACTTTTGAACGACATCATTGGTTTTAGCATATCATCTACTGAAAAATGGGGAAAAAAAATCCAAGTGCTATGAAATTGCAAAAAAAAGTGCAATTCCACAGTTTTTTTTTTTTTACAATGTTCTCTAAACTAAATGCTAAAACTGACATGCCATTATGATTCTCCAGGTCATTACGAGTTCATAGACACCAAACATCTCTAGGTTCTTTTTATTTAAGTGGTGAAAAAAATTTCCAAAGTTTGTTAAAAAAAAAAAAAAATTGCTCCATTTTTCGCTACCATTTTTCATGATCTCGGGTTGGGTGAGGGCTTATTTTTTGTGTGACGAGATGACGTTTTTAATGATACCATTTTGGTGCATATACAATCCCTTGATCGCTCATTATTGCATTTTAATGCAATGTTGCGGCGACCAAAAAAACATAATTCTGGCGTTTTGACCTTTTTCTCGTTACGCTGTGTCGCGATCAGGTTAATTCTTTTTTTATATTGATAGATCGGACGATTCTGAACGCGACAATACCAAATATGTGTATGTTTGATTTTTTTAAAATTTTATTTTGATTGGGCACGAATAGGGAGTGATTTGAGCTTTTATATTTTAAAAATTATTTTAATATTTTGAAAAACATTTTTTTTTACTGTTGGTATGCTTCAATAGTCTCCAGGGGAGAATAGAAGCTGCCAAAATCCAATCGACTCTGCTACACACAGGCGATGATGAGATCACCTGTACGAAGCAGAACTGCTCACTGCTATGAGTGCCGACCACTGGGCGGCGCTCATAGCAATCCGGCAGTGACAACAATAGAGGTCTACTGGAGACCTCT
This sequence comes from Dendrobates tinctorius, assembly GCF_039654945.1. Classification (NCBI taxonomy): domain Eukaryota; kingdom Metazoa; phylum Chordata; class Amphibia; order Anura; family Dendrobatidae; genus Dendrobates; species Dendrobates tinctorius. The sequence continues at coordinate 55,086,582 of NW_027361675.1, forward strand.
AGTTGTCATGCCAACCTATCGGTGACCCGCGATCACGTGACCGGTTCACAAATGGGCGGGATTTCCGGAGCTGTTCGCCAAAAGCGCAAGTTAAATGCTGCTGTTAGAGATTGACAGTGGCATTTAACTAGTTAACAGCCACAGCTGGATCGTGATTTCACCCGCGGTTGTTAGTCACGTGTCAGCTGTTCAAAACGGGTTAAATACCCCTATCCCCACACCAAATATCCCCACACACATTAAACTTCCCATCCCCATTCTAAATCTCCCCACAGGCATTAAATTCCCCATACTCATACTAAATCTCCCCATGCACATTAAATACCCCCATCCCCACACCAAATCTCCATCCATGCACTTAATCTTCAGTGTCTTCAGCTCCACTGGATCACTTGCCACCAATATGCGCCTCTGCAGCGCCAGCGAGTGACGTCCGCAGCGTGATCACATGACCTGATCACGCTGCTGGCATCACTCTGAACATGCTGTCAGGGCTTAATTGAACTCATGTCTGTAAGATGCGAGTACAACTAACTGATCTCTTGACACCCGGCACAGAGAACTGCTGACTCCCAGTCCGGAAGGCGGCAGAATGCAGCCGCCAGGGGAGACACTTCGGACCGCCACATAAGGCGGCCCCTGCCGTGTACATGTATTTATCTGTATACTTGAGCATATCTATATATACATACACTCACTGGCCACTTTATTAGGTACACCTGTCCAACTGTGTGTTAAGACTTAATTTCTAATCAGCCAATCACATGGCGGCAACTCAGTGCATTTAGGCATGTAGACATGGTCAAGACAATCTCCTGCAGTTCAAACCGAGCATCAGTATGGGGAAGAAAGGTGATTTGAGTGCCTTTGAACGTGGCATGATTGTTGGTGCCAGAAGGGCTGGTCTGAGAATTTCAGAAACTGCTGATCTACTGGGATTTTCACGCACAACCATCTCTAGGGTTTACAGAGAATGGTCCGAAAAAGAAAAAAAATCCAGTGAGCGGCAGTTGTGTGCCCGGAAATGCCATGTTGATGCCAGAGGTCAGAGGAGAATGGGCAGACTGGTTCGAGCTGATAGAAAGGCAACAGTGACTCAAATTGCCACCCGTTACAACCAAGGTAGGCAGAAGAGCATCTCTGAACGCACAGTGCGTCGAACTTTGAGGCAGATGGGCTACAGCAGCAGAAGACCACACTGGGTACCACTCCTCTCAGCTAAGAACAGGAAACTGAGGCTACAATTTGCACAAGCTCATCGAAATTGGACAGTAGAAGATTGGAAAAACGTTGCCTGGTCTGATGAGTCTCGATTTCTGCTGCGACATTCGGATGGTAGGGTCAGAATTTGGCGTAAACAACATGAAAGCATGGATCCATCCTGCCTTGTATCAACGGTTCAGGCTGGTGGTGGTGGTGTCATGGTGTGGGGAATTTTTTCTGGGCACTCTTTGGGCCCCTTGGTACCAATTGAGCATCGTTGCAACGCCACAGCCTACCTGAGTATTGTTGCTGACCATGTCAATCCCTTTATGACCACAATGTACCCAACATCTGATGGCTACTTTCAGCAGGATAATGCGCCATGTCATAAAGCTCGAATCATCTCAGATTGGTTTCTTGAACATGACAATGAGTTCACTGTACTCAAATGGCCTCCTCAGTCACCAGATCTCAATCCAATAGAGCATCTTTGGGATGTGGTGGAACGGGAGATTCGCATCAGGGATGTGCAGCCGACAAATCTGCGCCAACTGTGTGATGCCATCATGTCAATATGGTCCAAAATCTCTGAGGAATGCTTCCAGCACCTTGTTGAATCTCTGCCACGAAGAATTGAGGCAGTTCTGAAGGCAAAAGGGGGTCCAACCCCTTACTAGCATGGTGTACCTAATAAAGTGGCCAGTGAGTGTATATACAAATATAACTTCATAGATGTAACTATAACTGCATTCATGTGGATGTAACGTTAAATTTGCACTTCTATGGGACCAAATGTGAGCATTAAATAAATAATAAATTAATTAACTCACCCCTGATGTGATGGCTAGATCTGCATTCTCTTTTGTGCGACTGTGATGTTATGTGGTTTATGATGATATATCTACTTGCAACTGCTTTTCCAAATTTGTGTCAGTCTGGATCACAGTTGACTCTTTGTGATGATGCATTTTGTAAAGCACTTGTAGCAGTAAATTGTAGCAAGGATGTATATTGCACTGCAGGTCTCCACACAGTGGGAAATTCATCACTGGTAACATGGGATTGGTGCATATACATAACACAGGAGACGCTGGGATTGGAGCATATATATATCACATAGGAGGCATGGGGGCTGGAGCATATACATCACACAGGAGACTCTGGGACTAGTGCACGCTTCACAGGAGACACTTTGCCGCTGGTGCATATATCACAGGAGACTTAGGGCTGTTGCTGCGATCTTCATATGTGGGATAGGAGCGCATAATGCACTAGTTCCACACACAGAGTACATCCAGTTGCTGACACTTTCAGTGTCAGGACCTAATGTTTCATTGCATGCCCAGCAGCATTCAGTAGTGACCTCTGCGTGCTTGCAGAGCAAGAAGAAATGAAAAGACCAACAGAACAGAGCTGCTGGTTCGAGTACTACGGCAGAGGCGGATCTAGGTTTACCAGCATCAGGGATAGAATTCAGTTTGGCCACCCCTCTTTCCCTCAGGCGGTATGAGTAGTCGTCATGTGATTGCTCATTCATATGCGGTTTGAACACTTACAGTGCTGCTTCATTGAAGGAAGCAGGATGAAAAGCTAGTTGCCATGTGACTGTAATTATGAAGTGACTATGAAGTATGGAGTGGCCATGTGAAGACTGCTAGAACCAGTTAAATACTGACAGTGAGTATATTACATGCTGTTAGGCTTGATCATGCAACAGGGCTTAATTTTAAAATTAAAGTGTTTGACCAGGTTTGTGATGAAAGCCTAAATTATAATAGTGTGCGCACTGCACACTTTCAGCATTCTCCCGTGCTGGAAGCATAAGTGGACTGTCATGTGAGCGCAAGTATGCCATTTGCATACTTTCGGCAAAATTCCAACTAAACGTGTACAGTTCAATTCACTTGTATTGAGCGAAGTTACACATGTCTAGTCGGCACGTGAACGCATGTATGTAAATCGTATACTTGTGGTTTTGTGACCTTCAGCTTTTACGATCGGCAACAGAGAATCCTTACAGCGTGCAGTGCACGCGGTGAGGATTCAGAGGTCTGCAGTCATATAGAATGACCACAGACATTCATAACAAACTTAGACAATCTCTTTAAAGGGGTTGTCCACTACTAGGACAACCCCTTCTTGATCTAAATGTTTGGCCCCGATGAAATAAAAAAGCCTATGTTCACCTCCCGTGCCGGCGCCGTGTTGGCACTTGCGACCCCGGGGCTCTTGTGTGGTTGTATGACACGTGGTGCCTGGCACCCAATCAGCGCTGCTGGCGTTACTGTCCTCACCTTTGGACGTTTTGAACATGAAGAGGCAGTCAGGGCTGCAGCTGATCTGACTTCCTATTCATTTTCAAAATGTCCAGTTTATTACTGATGTGCTTTCTTTATTGCTGTATGCACAGTGCAAAACAAGTGCTGTGAACACAGTGATAAGACGAAATTGACAGTGCCTTCTCTTCCATACACAGCAGTGATTGCTGTGGATACAGAGGGAGCGGAAGCTGCTGGGTCCTAAGAGACTTCCTTTGTAACTGGCTAATATATGAACACCTATTAGATTAAATTAAAAATATCTAAATATCACCCAAAGGTCTTTTATGAGTTTATGCAGGGCACAATGTGTAAAATAAATGAAAAATCAAATGAAGAAATAAAAGATAAGAAGTAAAAAATTAAAATGCTACGGTCAATCCAAACTGCTGCTACTCCATAAAAAAGCGTCCCATATATAAAAGTATTTGTTACAGAATGGGGAACACATTTTAAAATGTATTTTTGTAATTCTTTATGGTCATAAAAAAAGGAAAAACAGACTTATTTCCTTTCCTTTTCCACCGATATTGCCCGATTATCAGCAAAAAGAAAAAAAAAAGGGAGAATGTGACAGTGAAATAAAAATTAAGCCTCATTTAGCAAGAAAAAAAAGACACAAAAATTACTTAGATAACTGTAAGGAAAAAAAAATGTTAGCTTTTTCAACTGCATGTCAGAAAAAAACTAAAAATGTGCTAACCAACTACTAACCAATGGAGGTTATGACCCAGACTTGAATTGGTTAAAATGAAGATGTGATTGTGATAATACTTTTCTTTTAACGAATATGAATAATATAATAGGTTTCCAGGAAGGAAACGCTAGGTACGCATTGTGCAACTGGACATTGTTGCCATAACAATGGACACCGTTCTCTCCTGGTTCTCCTCCTATCTCTCCGACCGCTCCTTTACTGTTTCTTTTGCCGGTTCCTCCTCCTCTCACCTTCCTCTTACTGTTGGGGTTCCTCAAGGATCGGTTCTAGGCCCCCTCCTCTTCTCCTTGTACACTGCCCCTATTGGTCAAACAATCAGTAGATTTGGTTTCCAGTACCATCTCTATGCTGATGACACCCAATTATACGCTTCTTCTCCTGACATCACGCCAGCCTTTCTAGAAAACACTGGCGATTGTCTAAACGCTGTGTCTAATATCATGTCCTCACTATATCTGAAACTGAACCTATCAAAGACTGAACTCCTTGTGTTTCCTCCCGCTACTAATGTACCTACACCCGACATTGCCATTTCCGTCTGTGGTTCCACTATTACTCCCCAGCAACATGCCCGCTGTCTTGGGGTCATACTTGATTCCGAGCTTTCCTTTGCCCCCCACATTCGATCACTGGCTCGCTCTTGTCATCTGCACCTCAAAAACATTTCTAGAATTCGACCTTTTCTTACTTTTGACTCTGCAAAAACTCTTACTGTTTCTCTTATTCATTCTCGTCTCGACTATTGTAACTCTCTTCTAATCGGTCTCCCTCTTACAAAACTCTCCCCTCTCCAATCTGTCTTGAATGCTGCAGCCAGGATCATATTCCTCACCAATCGTTACACCGATGCCTCTACCTTGTGCCAGTCATTACACTGGCTACCCATCCACTCCAGAATTCAGTATAAACTTATTACCCTCACCCACAAAGCCCTCCATGGCTCAGCACCACCCTACATCTCCTCCCTTGTTTCAGTATACCACCCTACCCGCGCCCTCCGTTCTGCTGATGACCTGAGGTTAGTATCCTCAATAGTCAGAACCTCCCACTCCCGTCTCCAAGACTTTACACGTGCCGCGCCAATTCTTTGGAATGCACTTCCCAGGTCAATACGATTAGTCCCCAATACCCACAATTTTAAGCGTGTCCTGAAAACGCATTTATTCAGACTGGCCTATCGCCTCAACACATTAACCTAACCTATCCCTGTGTGGCAGAGCCAAAAATTTTACCATAACCAGGTTCCCAGCATCATGTTCCCACATGCTTTATGCATCCATTAGCCCTCTGTGTCTGTACTATTACACACTTAACATTATGGCTGGTCCATACAATCAGGGCAACTGTTACCACCCACCTTTCGTGTCTACCTCTTTCCTCATAGACTGTAAGCTTGCGAGCAGGGCCCTCTTTCCTCTTGGTATTTGTTATAATCTACTGTATGTGATTATTGTTATGCTGTAATGTCTATTGTCTGTACAAATCCCCTCTGAAATGTAAAGTGCTGCGGAATATGTCGGCGCTATAAAAATAAAATTTATTATTTATTATTATAACAAAATGCTTTGAAAGTGCCTCAAGGTAAAAGAGACAATGACATTCCTGTACCGAATAGCGACAGTTATGCACATTAGCAAATTGTACACATACAAAGAAAAACTACTGGATATTTATAAAGAGTTTGCAGCCTTCAGTCTGTGCTATTTATTATGAAGAACATTTCCCCACATCTATAATGAAATAATATAAATTGTCCTTCATTGTTTACATTTCAAAAAATGATAAATACAACATAAAAAATAATGTTTCAGTATCACAATACCAAAGCAAAACATACAAGTTGCCAGCCATATAACAGCCAGCCATATTTCCCTTTGTATTATTATTTTATTCTTTTATAATTTAAAGCATAACTTCAGTGTTTTTTTTTTATTTCAATGCAGGAGTGGTGCCAATAATCTAAGTTCCCTACCACTAGTATTATACTTACCACTTACTGCTGTCTTCAGCTGTTCCCAGCATCATTCCTCTCCCGATCTGTCATCTTTTTGAAACGGAGGCCAGGGGGGTAGTCGTGGCTAACGAAGGCTGCTCTGTTGCACCCTGGCCCTCCGTCACATAAACACACTGTCCCTTCTGTAATGCACTTACTGGTAAGGCGGGGTTCTCCCTGGAATGCTTGGCCTTCTTTTCCTTCAGCACTACACAATGACAGGATCCTGCTATCCAGCGCAACAAAACTTCGGGAGGGGAAGAAAAACAATACTCAACGTTCAATTGTGGCCCTTATCGGCCACACTGCACCCGACTCCGGTGCTACAGGGCTCCTCTGCCCATATGGACGTGGAACAGTCCCTTTTTCCATTTAAGTGCAACAAGCACTAATTTACCTTTAAATCAATTAGGGTTAGTCAATAGGCCAGCGGCATGCATCCCGTGCCGCTCTGTCCCACATTGGGATCCGCGCCCGTGCTCCAGCAGATGATGGCAGCTCTGCCGCCATGGGTGTCATGTTCCCCAGCTGCAGTGACAGGGGAGGGACAGGCCTTGGTCGTTCAGCGACCAGTGAACAGGGAGCCGACTGTGCCTGTGCCAGACCCGCATATAGCTCTAAATTGTTCTCTGGGAGTGAGTCAACCGCCATGGCAAAGTACCCCCGAGAGCAATCCTGTTTGAAGAAGGTGACCCAGTCTCCTTCCCTCAGGGGCCATTGAAATTTTACCGAACTGGTGTTGACATACACCTTATCGTTGGTGTCCTCTTTGCGGATGAAGCCATACCCGTGAGACAGGTTGGTATGCACCAGCAGGCCACTGGTCCATCGTCCAGACATTGCGCCCCATTGTCCAGACATTGCGCAGCTCCGCCCAGATCTCCTTCTCCCGATGATTTTTACTCTCAATCACCCCCCGCAATCCATGCTGCCTGCCTGAGGGATGTGAAGGGGCCCTCGCCTTCTAGGTATCGGGGTGATGGCCCGAGGGATGGAGCGCCAGTAACGAGGTTTGGAACCGAGGTTCACTCACCACCTGCTGTCAGTCACCGTGACCGTCAGTCCCCACCGGTACCGCTGTCACGCCCTCGAGCTCAGGCTCCGGCCCTCCGAGTTCAGGGTCCTCCATCACAGGCTCTTCCAGTTCAAGCTGCTCGCAGATAAGTTCCTCCAGGGTGGCCTTTTTTCGGATCACCGACCCCCTCTGGTTCATGATGTTCCGGTCTCGGCACCCACCACCACTGCTCTCCAGCAGGTATCGGGAATCTGTCGATCTCCGATGATCCCCACAGCCTTTCGGCCTTTGTGGCCGATGCAGGTGCCGTATCTTGCAATGGCGCCACGCAGCTGCACACGGGGTTTTCTACTGGGCCCCACCCATTCCAGGGTGGAGCTGCTTCCGGATGCTCCTCCCATTCAGCATCAGACTCCGCCCTTTCTTTGGGGATCTGCTGCAAGGGTGAGGCTTCCTCCTCTTCCATCGCTCCCACCATGGGCAGACCCCGCTCACCAGAGGATGCATCTCAGTCCCGGTACACTGTCTATGCCAGACGGAATTTCGCGCCATTTTCAGGTCAGGACGCCCGCGATGGATATGATTGAAGTTCTCCTCAATCTCCGCGCCATTTTCTGCCATCTTTGTTACATTCAGGGTATCTGTCACATTCAGGTCATGTTCACATTGCAAGATTTCCGGATCCTGCCGAAATGTGCCAAGTGAAACGGAGGTCAGGAGGGTAGTCGTGGTTTAGCGGTGGCTGCTCTGTCGCACCCTGGCCCTCCGTCACATAAACACAGTCTCTTCTGTAGTACACTTACTGGTAAGGTGGGGTCCTCCCTGGACTGCTGGCCTTTTTTTCCTTTAGCACTACATGGTGACAGTCAGAGTCCAAATCCAGTTTCAACAAAACAATTTTACTCATGTAGTCCAGTTTAGTCACAGAATCAGCACAAGGTTCTTCACAATATATTACCATTCTGTTCCCTGTGATGTCCCTCACTTCTCCAGGAATATTGCACGGTCTTACCGTCGCCTTCGGTGCCGCAGCTTCCTGACTGGTCAAACTAACTTGCTTCAAGAGTCTCCCATCCGCTTCCCTCTGCAGAGCTGAAGTAGAAGCATGGCTCTTCCTTTCCTTGCTAGGTCGTAGACCCCGAACGTTTAGGGTTATTCTCATGAAGTAAGCTGCTACCATCTTGATTCTGCCCTGTATTCCTCCACTGCCATGTGACTATTAGCCCCAGGCCCTGGACGGCTGGGCTCCCTAGCTTAAACGTTACGGGACACAACTGTCCTGTCCTGGCTCCCAGCCCTAACTGACTAACTCCAGGAAGTTCCCCAACTTCTCCCAGTTAGCCCCTCCTAACTCACTAAATCCTATTGGTCTAACCTACTCCTATCTTACGCTATTGCGCCCCCCCAGTGGGCTAAATCTAAATCCTACACTTTCCATATATCTGTTAAACACAAGAATATATATTTATACTGTACAATACATGACACATAATGGTAATATTATAAGACATATAAATTATACCAGCTTCTCAGGGACATAATGAAGGAGCATAGGGCATGAACTAGCCTCCGTACCCCCTTACATGATGACCACAGCTTCAGCTGTAACAGTCACGAGCTCTCACTATAAGTCAGTGTAAGAGCACGTTCTGGCTCTCAAAGACTTACATTGGGTAATGACCTCCGGATCGCCCCCAGCAAGCACTGGAGCAAAGTGGCAGGTCACAACCTACAGAAGACTGACCAGACTGACGGCGCTGGTCAGTTGAAGACAGCGGCTGGTTTGTATAAAACTAGGAGCAGGGAACATGCATTAGTAACACCACCCAAGCATTTAAATAAAAATTAATAATGCTGGAGTGGTGCTTTAAAAGATGTTCAATCTGCTTTTTTAGTGTACATTAGTATATATGCCAGGAAATTTCCTGTATACATTGAACATATTGCTAAGATATATGTCACTTATGCCATTATAGTTGCATATGATACCTATTAACTCCTAATGTAAAAATGTGTGTATTTGCCTAGAGGTCAAGTCCTTAGAAGTCTATGTTGGTGTATACTACTTATTCTGACTCCATAACTGGGGTGCAAGTGTGGGGCTCTCTAGACATCATTTCTATGAATGCCTATTGAACCAGTATCAGACAGTGTCAACTCAGCTGCCGAGGCACGTATGATTTTTAACTAGGGAGGTACAATAATGGCAGCCTTAGGCCTCTTTCACACTTCAGTCAAAAATGGATCGAGCAAATTTGCCCTCTGGATTCCTTTTTTTTCTCATAGACTTTCATTTGACGGATCTGTAATAAATTCTTTGTCCGTCGGCCAGAGACAACGGACAAAGTAACGTTTTTTGTGTACGTCGAAAAGTCGGACAGCGATGGATCCAGCGCCATCCGTCGTTGGCTATAATGGAAGCCTATGGGCTCAGGATCCCTCACTGTCCGTCAAAAAACGGAATCCATCTCTGGATTCTGTTTTATCAAACTGAGCATGCCCGGAACAATTTCTCTTCATTTAATTTAACCCCGACAGCCTTTCTGGCACATAAAAATTCTCTCTATCGCTATCCTTTGACCGATCCGTCAAAAAAAGGATCCCGTGCATCAGTTTTTTAGCATATGCACTGGATCCGTTTTTTAAAAACTTTGACGGATTGTGACTGATTCTAAAAAAAAGAAGTGTGAAAGAGGCCTTAAATGGGTATTCCCATCTCAAAGATCCTATCCCAATATATAGTAGGTGTAATAATAATATTAGCAAACGCCTCCAATTTGAAATGTAGTATAGTTTTTCTGATTCACTATCTCTTTCCTCATGTGCAGACATTGCAGGACCTTAGGTATCCATGGTTACGGCCACTAGCAACTAGCTAATTAACTGTCACTATATCAGTGGTCATATCCAGGGATACCGAAGGTCCTGCAATGCCTGCACATGAAAAAGAGACACAGCAAATCAGAAAAACTATACTACATTTATAATTGGAGATATTTGCTAATATTATTGTTATTACACCTATTACCTATTGGTAAAAGATCTTGGAGATGTAAAGAAGATTAGAAGAAGGGAGGGGTTACTTACAGAGCTGGAATACAGGGAGAGAGACAGGACAAACTTCAAAAAGCAAGCCTGATTGGATAGCAATAAGCCATAATACAATTAAAATACAATACTGTATAATTCCCAAGTCATGGGACTGAAACATTTTCTTATATGTATGCTGAACGCACACAGCAGTATGAACACAGCCATACAATAGTAATTGCCAAATTCACTTCTGAATCATGGGACAATTGACTATCCTCAAATTATTTTTACTACAGTAGATTAGATGACTAATATTTAGTTTTATTTAGAGTTTATTTTCCATTCATTTAGCATTTTTTATCGTAAAACGTTTGTTTGCAGTTGTTGCAAGAATGGATGAACTTTTACATTGGATTGAAATCAGGGTTATGTCCTCCCTGAGACCACGGGCTGATGACATGAAGGCTCTGTTTGTGGACCACACCTACAGGTATTAATGACATTGATTTGTGATATGTAAAAACTACCTGAAACCAGGAAAGGTTCTTTTCTCTGGAAAATTGTCTCGTGTTGTGTGCGTACCCACAACATACAACCATGAAAGGTTCTGTGTTATAATTTGTTTGATATCGTGTTTTCATGACCAGCTTTTACATTTGGGCGCAGCTAATTGGGTCACCCCCTGCAAGCAACAATAAGTGGCAGGCAGCCCAATCTGTTGCATAACTGTACAATGACTATTTTTTTTACAGATTTATTTTAACAAAAAAAAAATTATATTAATATATAATATAGTTCAAAAATTATCATTTTTAGGATTTAATCCATCCATTTGAGTAGCTAAAACATGGATTGCACTGTTAGAAGCTGCCCATAATTTACAATATGATAGCCCAATGAAATATATATATATATATATATATATATATATATACACACTTCACTACAGGTACAGAAGGTTATATGTAATGTCTTGCTATTTATCTCACAATCCATCTTAGAGGAGACCATTTTATTCAATCAAAAATAACAAGTGATTCCATTACCTCCGCAGGAACAACCTCTGTGAATTTCTGAAGAATGAAGATGTCCACTCATTATATATTTATTTTAAGCTTGCAAAGGGGTCCCTCGCAGCCTCCATTATACCTCCTTCAAAATTACAGAGCAAATGCATATGCTTTGTGAAGCTAGCATCTGCAATTAAACTCACAAGTGAAAACATAGGTAAGCTACTGAAAGGTCATACTGCAATTACATGGTAAAAAAAAAATTACATGGCTTTGTGTTTTTGGTTGTTTTCCTCTTGGCATCATTATCTTTTATATATCCTGGATTTACTTTAGGTAATCAGGTGATGTCGGTTGATTGTGACAAATTTCCGTTGAAGTACTTTGATACTGTTCTCCATCAAGTTTTCCTTCCACTCATCAGCAATGGCAATATCACAGTTGGATCACATAGCACAGAAAAGATTATTGAAATGTTGTATAGGTTCACTGGAAACCTTGAAGTTATAGCAGGTCATGCAGAGGTAGGTCATGTATGTGTAGCACGGCACAGGGCGGTAGCCGCAGGCGAGGCACTCGTCTCCTTTTACTGCCTGGCCCGCCATATGAAAGTGGGGGTCCTGGCTGGGTGTGTGCACTTGTGCCACATGTTCCCCGTGGTGTGGGCTGGCCGGGGTCATGTATTTTACAGTTCAATGAGGGAATCTTCTGTTCTAAAACTATCTCTTTAGGATATATTCCCACGGGCAGAAACCAGCTCCGCTTTGGACGCAGCACATGTCCGCTCCATCCAAAGCACTGCCGGCTTTTGAACGCAGGTGATTCCACATGTGTTTATTGAACCGTGCGGAATCACCGCGTCCTATTACATTGTACGGGTAACTTTATCCGCAAGATAAATAGACATGCTGCGGTCGGTAAAAACGTGCCGCATGTACGTAGGGAAGCTGGAGGCGTCTCTGAATGCATAGTGGACTTGGGATTTCATGAAATCCAGTCCACTATGCTGTAACATCTGGCCACTGCGGGTTGGACACTGCGGATGTACGCAGCGTCCAACCCGCAGTGTTTACTGACCATGGGAACATACTCTTATTGAATGGTAACTTGGTAAAGTTTATATACAAAGGATAGCAGGTGAAAAGTCTTATAGACGTTTCCTTTACAGTATAAAGCATTTTCCACTTTCAGTATCCTTCCTCCATAGTTTACTCCAGGGCAGTGAGGCACACAATTTCTCTCTACTCTGCCACAACCCATCTTTAATGCTATAGTCCTGATCAGCAAGTCTCCTTACTTGCTCTTCGGCTCCGTGTACTATTTCTTCCGCTACTGGTGCCCTGGAACCCTTCCACTCAGAACCCCCACTACTCGTCGTACTCGGCCCAGCTTAAGGCAGTTTCCTTCTGTGTTACAAGCTTTGGGGCTCATGACTCGGCGTCCTATCCATTGACCCCTCTTCGGAAGGTAACTTTGCCTTTTCAGTCACTTATCTTTAGGTTCCCACAATCCCTCGTCCTTAACCTCCTCTTACTTGGCATCACCCGTTCATGCCTCTCTGCTCACTTTATGCTTCAAACCCTATGTAACCAACTAACAGAAAGCCATCACTTGCCCCTACACCAACCCTACTCCCTTTGGGCTAGTCCCAAACATTCACTGCCTATGCTACAGTCAACTATCTATCTTTATTCTACCCATCTTGCACACTATACTTTGTTATCACAACCTACACTATACATTACCTCCATTACCTATAGTACTACTACACACTTTACATTACAACACAATTTACAGAACATGATATACTGTATACAATGACCTATGACATAATACACATTACAATGCAAAACAACGCTATTGGTTTCTTCAGGGGTAGGAACATGACAGCACAGTCCACCATCCTTACATATGATCCAAAGGTTATAACATGTCAGCGCTACTAAAAGCATCCAAGAGAAGTTACTATTGTTGAATAATTGTGATACTTCATTACTAGCTGATCCCAGTAAAATTTGTTTTATAGAACAGTGTATTTAATGCAGTGCTATTTGTCTTTTTGGATAATTTTTTTAGGGATCTATTTTGCTTCCCATTCCTTCTATTGAACTACTAAAAAACACAACTGTATTCACCAACCAAGGAGCTACGATACATATTATGGAGACAGCAGTAATTGGATGGATAAAGCAAATCAAGGTAAGACATACAGACTTTCATGAAGACAGTACAGATTAGATAATAAGTGCAGATTGTTGGGTTTGCATATGCTAATACAAAGTTGACTTAAAGCTCTATACACTTCCATGTGAGTGAATCTCATACTTGGGTCATACATCAGTGCTCTAATTTATTTTACACACATATGGTGCTATTAAATTACACAGCGCTTTACAAACATTATCATCACTGTCCCCATCGGGGCTCACAATCTACAGTTCCCTATCAGTATGTCTCTGGACTGTGAGAGGAAACCGGAGTACATTGCAGATGTTGTTCTTGGTGGGATTTGAACCCAGAACCCCAGCTCTGCAAGGCTGCAGTGCTAACCACTGAGCCACCGTTCTGATATTAGTCTTTTAATCTGATACATTAGCATTATGAAAGGTTTTTCAGGATGATTGCTATATGTATGAAGGTCCACCCTACCACATTTACCAGCCCAAACAACACTTATTTGGATAATATCAACAAAATGGGGACGTAGTTTTCTCCTTATACACACATTACTGATTTATTTCATGTGAGATCTACCATTGTTAGCAGTGAAATGCTGTGTAGTATCCAATATGTGTATACTTTAATGGTAAACACTCCCCACACTGACATGTGTTACGCGTGCGCAAAAACTGTGTAGCCCGAGCATGGATCGTGGACCCATTGTGCCAGACTTACCCCGGAGTGGCGTGACTAAGCAGCTACCTTGGTGTTCGCTGGAGCCTCTAGTGGTGAGGTTAGGCTTATGCGGCAGGTAGCTCCAGGGTGGCGTGTGGCAGTAGCAGCTGACACCCAAAGGGACAAGACACTTTAATGGCAGGTGCAGGCAGGTACACTGTCTGGCACAGCTGATTCACCGACAGGCAGGTACTGGCAGCAACGACTGGTGTGCCGACAGGTCAGAGCAAGCAGGCACGACTAATATACAGCAAGTGCAGGCAGGCATGGCTGAGATACTGGCAGGCGGGTACGGCTGAGATACTGGCAGGTACCGGTTCAGGCACTGCAGGATTTAGAGACAGGTACAGGTTCAGACACAGAGAATTTAGGAAAAGATCCAAAACGGGTAGATCTACCACTGCGGATTGCTTTAGGAGTGGGGTAGACCCCACAGAATTTATTTTAGCAAGCAAGGCTATAGCCATGAGATGGAAGACTAGAAGACCCCCTGCGGATTACACACTGGGTCAATATGGTAAAGACTGCAGCGTCCTATGAGGGGGTGGTATTGGAAAAATAGACACTGTCCTCAAAAATGTGATAAGGTATGGAAGCCTTGGTTGGATTCCCCTTAGGCCCAAGGCGATGAGGAGTATTCTCTCATGATAGAGTATGTGATATTTGGTGCCTGACATGGGTATCTTATGGTTTTAGTTGAAATATTAGACCCCATGGTATGTTAAGGACAAGGTTAACTTTGCCAGACAGTATTAAAGAGCAGTACGAAATATTGTTTGTTCCTTTGTTCTATGATGTAACCTTATTATGCTGTATAATCTTCAATAAAACAAGTTAAAAGAAACATGTTGTGTGACCCTTAAATTAGTTTTATGCAATGCTTCCTGGGTGTTCTCAAAGACACATATTTCATTTGTGGCCATGTGTTCTCTCATTTTAAGATGTTAGTGATATAGTTAAGGCGATTCCTAGGACATTTCTATGATTGCTGTCCTCATTCCTTCTTTACAATAGTTTCTTTCACAGCATTGGATTTCCCAGTAAGCCTGGATGGGCCACAAATCTGAGGTTATTGCTGTTTAGTAAAGTGTTTTTGATGTGAAATTAAAGTTCTTCAATCTTCTGACAAGAATAGGCATTTATATATTCATATATTTATTGCAGGTGGTACTTAAACATGACCCTCTTGTGGAGATCAAGTCTAAGGGAGTGTTTGCAGGGATCTACCATGAAAAAGAAATGTGGGATGTTCATATTCATAACTTGGAATCTATAAAAACGCAGTTAAATTCTGCTGAAGCCAGAGAAATGGTCAGCCATCTGGAGCAGGCAAAAAGTATGTATGGACAATCCATTGCATCAGTGACTCAGGATGTGAAGAAAGTAAGTACAAGTATTGTGAACCATATCTAAACAAAAAAAAATATTATTTTCAGATTTTCCGCTAACAATTTTACTAAATGGAATTATGCCCTTTATGAACCTGGTGCAGTAAAAAGAACGTTCTGCTGGGTTTTAGTTACCTATCAGTTCTGTATTTTGGCAAAGATGGTGGCTCTAAAAAAAATGGAAAGTCATGCGGAAACATAATTGATGGCACAATAGACCTATTTTAAGGAAAAACAAAACTGAACCTGTCTTTAAGCTTTCTCAGTCAGTTACTTTACCAGTTGCTATTTTTTATTACATAGTTGGATTGTATTTAACTCTCCAATCTAAGTTTCACGACAAAGAAAGTAAAGGAGCTTTATTCACATTTAGATACAATTTGTCAGCAGGTTTTTGTTATGTAATCTTGGAGCCACATGGTGTAAGGGCAGAGACCCTGATTCCAGTGATGTGCCAATTACTTGCTTACGTGCTCGGATGTTAATAGAATCCCTGTTTTCTTTGCTGTAGTTGTAGCAGTGCTCAGACTGCTGAGCCCTGTGTAAACCCTCTCACACTCCTGATTAGCAGCTTTCTGTGTACACTTTACATTGACAGCTGCTAATCAATGAAGGAGGCGTATTTACACAGGGCAAGAGGACTAGGAGGCACAAGTCGTGTAGTGATAATCTCCTACTAACAAAACACTAATTTTATTGAAACAGCAATGTAAGGCTGGTTTCACACTTGAGTTTTTTGCGCTGTATTTTAGCGCTAAAAAACGCATGCGCTTTTTTTCCTATATTTTGCATGGGATGCGCTTATGTGCGCATACACATGCGTTTGTATGCATTTTTACGCGCATGCATTTTTTGTGGTGTGCGCTCGGGCGCACAAAATGCATCCTGTTGCATTTTTTGGACGTCCGGCTTGCCTCAAAAAAGCGCATGCGCGCGCAATGCGCTTTTTTTTTACAGCAAGACACCTATTGTAAGTCTATGGGTGCACATACGTGCGCATTGGCATGCTCATGTATGCGTTTTTTTGTGCATGTGTTTTTTTGACCATTGGTTAGACAATGGAAATTAGGGGTTTGAGTTAGGGTTAGTTAAGGGGGGTTAGGGTTAGGATTTGGGTTAGGGTTAGTATGGTTTGGTTAAGGGTTAGGGTTTAGGGTTATTTAGGGGTTAGGGTTAGTAGGGTTTGGTTAAGGGTTAGGGTTAGTATGGTTTGGTTAAGGGTTAGGGTTAGTATGGTTTGGTTAAGGGTTAGGGTTAGTAAAGTCATGGTTTGGGTTAGTGTTAATCCTAACCCTATCTTGATTTTTTTGGTGAGGCCAACTAATGTTGGAAAAAACCGCAAACGCTGTAAAAACGCACTAAAAACGCATAAAAACGCTGCGGTTTTTTCATGCATGCGCATAAAAATGCTTGAAAAAATGCAGCATTTGTATGCGTTTTTTCCATGCATTTTTTTGCGTGAAAAACGCGCTGCAAAAAAAAGCAAGTGTGAAAGTAGCCTGAGTGACACATAATAAGAATCAGGGTCTCAGCGCTTATATCATGCTGTTTTCGGATTACCGGGGGTAGCTTAGACCCCAGACAACATGATTTGGGTCGGTTTTTATCGAACCCAGTGTTGCGATCGCCATTATTAGGCCGGGATCACACATGGGAGAAACTCGGACGAGTCTCGCATGTTAATACCCGTCACTGCCGCCGGCACTCAGGAGCGGAGCGTGTGGCTGCATGTATTGCTATGCGGCCGCACGCTCCGCTCCTGAGTGCCGGTGGCAGTGCCGGGTATTAACATGTGAGACTCGTCCGAGTTTCTTGCATATGTGATCCCGGCCTTAACGGTATAATGGCGACCCCCAAAAAAAGTCAGATTTTACATTTAATGTCTCTCTTCTCTGATGTGATCGCACATCAGAGGAGAAATAAATGGGGTCCCTCGATCCTCCCCAACTACCTCTGGTGTCCCTGCAACCCCCCGTGTAGTCCCCCAGGCTACTGGCGGAGAAAATGGAGGGTGCATGCCGAGATCTGCTGGCCAGCACCTGGCAACAATAGGAAATTGTTCCTATTGGTTCTTTTTTATCACTGTGATATAGACCCTGTATTAGTGATCAAAATAAAAAATAGTAAAATCAACCCCCCTTTATCACCCCCTTAGTTAAGTAAAAATAATAAAATAATTTTTTTAATTTATTTCCATTTTTCCATTAGGGTTAGAGTTGGACTAAAGTGAAATTGGGCTAAAGTTAGGGTTGGGCTAAAGTGAGTTGGAAAAAAGTTAGTTTTAGGGTTGGGCTAAAGTGAGTTGGGCTAAAGTTAGGGTTAGGATTGTGGTTAGGGTTGGGATTAGGGTTAGGGTTGGGATTAGGGTTAGGGGTTTGTTGGGGTTAGGTTTGTGGCTAGGGTTATGGTTAGGGTTGGGATTAGGGTTAGGGGTGTGTTGGGGGTTAGGATTGGAAGTAGAATTGGGGACTTCCACAGTTTAGGTACATCAGGGGGTCTCAAAACGCGACATGGCACTGCCATTGATTACAGCCAATTTTGCGTTCAAAAAGTCAAATGATGCTCCCTCCCTTCTGAGCCCTGCCTTGCACCCAAACAATGGCTTTTCCCAACATATGGGTATCGGCGTACCCAGAATAAATTGCACAACAAATTTTGTGGCCCATTTTCTTTTGTTACCCTTGTGAAAATAATAAAAATTGGTTCCAACGTAAATTTTTTGTGAAAAAAGTAAAATGTTCATTGTTTCTTTCCACATTGCTTTAGTTCTCACGAAGCACCTGAAGGGTTAATAAACTTCTTGAATGTGGTTTTGCGCACCTTGAGGGTAGCAGTTTTCAGAATGGTGTCACTTTTTGGTATTTTCTGTTATATTGATCCCCCAAACTCACTTCAAATGTGAGGTGGTCCCTTAAAAAATGGTTTTGTCAATTTTTTCGGAAAAATGATAAAACGCTGGTCAACTTTTAACCTTTATAAAGTTCTAACAAAAAAAAAATTATGTTTCCAAAATTATGCTGATGTAAAGTAGACATGTGGGAAATGTTATTTATTAACTATTTTGTGTGATATCACTCTCTGATTTAAGTGTACACAAATTATAAATTTTAACATGGCAAAATTTTCAAAGTTTTTGCCAAATTTCAGTTTTTTTCATAATTATATTGAAGAAATTTTTACCACTAACATGAAGTACAATATGTCACACAAAAAAATTCTCAGAATCAGTGGGATGCGTTGAAGGGTTCCAAAGCTATCACCTCATAAAGTGACAGTGGTCAGAATTGTAAAAATTGGCTTGGTCACTAAGTGCTAAATTGGCTCTGTCACTAAGGGGTTAAGAGTGCACTGCTCACATGTAGCCCCTGGCCTGCCTTGTGATTCTGTGTACCATACAGAATATACAGTTCCTGGGTCCATGTCATATACTGCTGCTCTGCTTCACTGCTGTAACTGCACTGTCCTTCATAAATATTTGGTGTTGCACATCAAACAATGCTGCATTTTATACAGTACATATGGTATACAGTATATATGCAGTACAGTTGAGCCAAAGGCAGAGAAACAAGGAAGAAGAACATATACAGTGGGAAAAAATTCCCCACCTACAAAGAATGGATAGGTCTGTAATTTTTATTGTAGATACACTTCACCTGTGAGAGACAGAATCTTTAAAAAAATCCAGAAAATCACATTGTATAAATTTTGCATAATTTGTTTCCATTTTATGCATGAAGTATTTGATACAATAGAAAAAGACAACTTAATATTTGGTACAGAAACTTTTGTTTGCAATTACTGAGATCAGACGATTCCTGTAGCTCTTGACCAAGTTTGCACACACTGCAGCAGGGATTTTGGCCCACTCCTCCATATAGATCTTCTCCAGATCTTTCAGGTTTCGGGGAAGTCACCGGACAATATTGAGTTTCAGCTCCCTCCTAAGATTTTCTATTGGGTTCAGGTCTGGAGACTGACTAGGCCACTCCAGGACCTTGAAATACTTTTTACAGAGCCACTCCTCAGCTGCTCTGGCTGTGTGTTTCGGGTCATTGTCATGCTGGAAAACCCAGCCACAACCCTTCTTTAATGCTCTTACTGAGAGATGGAGGTTTTTGGCCAAAATCTCACGATACATGATCCTTTCCATCCTCCCTTCAAAATGGTGCAGTCGTTCTGTCCCCTTTGCAGAAAAGCAACCCTGAAGTATGATGTTTCCCCCTCCATGCTTCATGGTTTGGACAGTGTTCTTTGCGTTATACTCATTTCTTCTTCAAACACGGCAAGTCGAGTTGACACCAAAAAGTTCTATTTTGTTCTCAACCTTCTCCAATTCCTCCTCTGGATCATGCAGAAGGTTATTGGTGAACTACAAACGGGCCTGGACATGTCACGTGATCGCGGGTCACCAATGGGTTGGCATGACAACCAGTGGTCTCCTGCAGACCTCTATGGTTGTCACTGCTGGATTGCTATGAGCGCCGCTCGGTGGACGGTGCTCATGGCAAGTCGGCAATTCTGCTAAATACCGGCGATCTGATCATCGCCTCTATGTAGTAGAGTCGATCAGGTTATGGCAGCTTCTTGTCTTCTATTGAATCATGCCAATAGTAAAAAAAAAAAAAAAAAAAAATGTTTTTAAAAATATAAAAAATAAATAGAAAAATCTAAAAGTTCAAATCACCCCCCTTTCGCCCCATTCAAAATAAAAAATCAAACATACACATATTTGGTATCGCCGTGTTCAGAATCACCCGATC
This sequence comes from Dendrobates tinctorius, assembly GCF_039654945.1. NCBI lineage: Eukaryota > Metazoa > Chordata > Amphibia > Anura > Dendrobatidae > Dendrobates > Dendrobates tinctorius. Next base: position 55,106,915 of record NW_027361675.1, read on the forward strand.
TTTCAATAAAAGAAGGATTTACCTGATCTGTTAATAATGTAGTGAGAAAAAAGTAAAAACACCAGAATTACGTTTTTTTTGGTTGCCGCAACATTGCTGTAATAACGGACGATCAAAAGATCATATCTGCACGAAAATGGTATAATTAAAAATGTCAGCTAGGCTTGCAAAAAATAATCCCTCACCCAACCCGAGATCATGAAAAATGGAGACGCTACGGGTATCGGAAAATGGCACAATTATTTATTTATTTATTTTTTTCAAACTTTGGAATTTTTTTTCACCACTTAGCTGAAAAAGAACCTAGACATGTTTGGTGTCTATGAACTCATAATGACCTGGAGAATCATAATGGCAGGTCAGCTTTAGCATTTAATGAACATAGTAAAAAAGCCAATAAAAAAAAACCATTGTGGAATTGCACTTTTTTTTGCAATTTCACCACACTTGGAATTTTTTTCCCGTTTTCCAGTACACGATATTTTAAAACCAATGGTGTCGTTCAAAAGGAGGCCATATTGACTGAAAAATAAAAAGTTATGGCTCTGGGAAGAAGGAGAGCAAAAAAAAAAGCGAAAACGCAAAAACGAAAATACCTCTGGTCATGAAGGGGTTAAGAATCATACACTGATTTTCTGGATTTTTTTTTTTTTAAGATTCTGTCTCTCACAGTTGAAGTGTACCTATGATAAAAATGATAGACCTCTCCATTCTTTTAGTTGGGAAGACTTGTACAATTGTCAGTGTATCCAGTACTTATATTCCCCACTGTATGTACTTAGCACTGTGTACTGAAAGATCAGGATCTGATGTGCTTTTATTTTTTCATAACTTCTTCACTATGCGCATACACATACAAAATTGTTACTGACAGATTCCGCCTGGAACCCACCTGAAAAAGCATTAATCACATGCTACAAAGAAAAAACATAATGCACAGCAATATAAAAACGATTTGCTGTGCATATGTTCTATCTTTTGTCAATTCTTTTAACGGTTTCAGGCTTCAAGAACCAGGAAGCAACTAAAAGAAGTAGCATGGTCGTTCTTGGGCAATTATGTTTGAAATCACAAATAAAGATGCCAACGGTGTTTGCCTTGGATAACTTGTGCTGTGTACACATGCCCTTCGTGGGTCTTTTGGCTATTTTTATGTGCAGAACCCTTTTCATGGCAGAAGAGAACCATGTTTTTCAATTATGCTATCCTCAGCTGGAGATAAGGGTCGCATCTGACGCCCTTAGGCTGTGTGCACACGCTGCGGATTCCGCTGCGTTTCCGCAGCGGTTTTGGCCGCTGCGGACACGCAGCAGTTTTAGCTGTGGTGTACAGTACCATTCATTTGAATGGGAAAAAAAAACCCGCTGTGCCGACGCTGCGGAAAAAAACGCGCGGATTTGCTGCGGTTTTGAATCCGCAGAAAGAATTGCATGTCAATTCTTTCTGCGGAAACCGCTGCGGGTTCCTATCTCCACCATTGTGGAGATAGTGAATCCGCAGGACCAAACCGCAGGCAAAACCGCAGATAATCCGCAGGTCTTTGGACCTGCGGATTATCTGCGGTTTTTGCAAAATCCGTGCGGATTAATCCGCAGCGGATTCCGCAGCGTGTGCACGTACCCTTAAAATCCCATAAATGTGGTAGGCTTACTACCAGTGGTGTAGGTTATGTCCATGCTGATTTGCAATGCACACATGAGAGTTTTCATAGCTGTCCTATATTTTTTTTTTTTTCCATCTAGGCACATTTTGAGGCATCGGAAAACCTGACATTTTTGAAAATATTGACTCGTTGCTACGATCAGCTGAGGTCTGCTAAAACTGCTAAGGAGAAAAAGAAATTCTTCTTCCTCATTTTACATAATTTATATTTGGTTTGGATACATTCAAGGTAAACCGTTTTTTTTTCCTGAAGGTATTAATGAATCAGCCATTTTTTTTTTCACTGCAATTTCACTACTTCTATGGTCAACTTGTTTATTAAAAACCATCTGGGGTGGAGATATGGTGAACAGCCTCCCACCCACTTTTCAGCTGTTCACTAAACCTAGCCCTTAGGCCGGGGTCAAACTTGCGAGAAACTCGCACGAGTCTCGCACGTCAATACCCGACACTGCCGCCGGCACTCGGGACCAGATCATTCAGCTGCATAGAAATACATGCAGCTGATCGCTCCGGTCCTGAGTGCCAGCGGAAGTGCCAGGTATTGACGTGCGAGACTCGTGCGAGTTTCTCGCAAGTCTGACCCCGGCCTTATTATGGCCAATTAACCCCCCCTCAGCACTTAGTACGCTGGAGCATTTTCCTAGTTTCATACCAATGAAGCTAATTACCTCAGTGACACATATCTCTCCTCCAGTACTTTGCCAGTGACTTTGTCACACGTGCTTACACTATTTAAATAGCTTCGCTGCCCATTAAAGAAGCACTCCCATTAAAGTTGCTATCCTCTTAATATATTGCAGTCATCATATTATATGTCACTGTGTACTTACAATTGCTTATTTTCCCTTACTACCCAGTTAATTCTTCTCTTTCCCATTAGGTCTATGGCATCATGTGATAAAAAATGACTAGCTGAATCCTTCTAAGATCTATGTAGAAACAGGAAGTAAATTTTTCCTGCATGAGTCATGAGCCACTGCAAAAGTCACTGGCAGGAGGAGGAGTGGGAAGCTGGATCAGGAGTTGAAGAGGGAAATGATAAATGCAGGGACAAGAGACTTCCTGTTTCTATATTGAGCAAAGAAAATAAAGAATTATCTGGGTAGAAAGGCAAAAAGAGCAGTTGCAAGTACCCAGTGCGATATAATATGATGATATAAAAAGAGAGAAGCCAGCGCTGCCGATGGTCAGAACACATAACATGAAGTGCAATGCACATATTGACATCTAACTGTAATCAAAATGAGACATTTGGCAAAATATTGATCAGTACATTGAGCCACCCCGCCGCGCCAAGGCAATCTCATGTGGGAGGTCCTACTCTACATTTTTATTACTCACTGTGCCATTACGGCCTCCTGAATATTTTAAAAGCAAGACCATATCTATTACAAATGTACCTGAAACATGTCTGAATCGCTCCCGTGCAGCCAGATGAAACAAGTGCAGATAAAGGCCAACCAGGTCTGAACACAGACATCTCAGGTTAAACATCCACACGCTGCCCAACCAGCAAACACAGATGAAGGGCGATGCAGGCTCAGACACAGATGTACAAATTATAAAGCCTGGGGCAGGGCGGGGCTGCTGTGTGTGTGCACGGCAGCCTAGATCCATCACAATGAATACAGCAAAAATGGCGAACATAGCCCAGCGCGCACGGCAACAGTGGTGGTCAGTCACGACGCAATATGCAAATATAAAAAGAGAGAAGCCAGCGCTGCCGATGGTCAGAACGCATAACATGAAGTGCAATGCACATATTGACATCTAACTGTAATCAAAATGAGACATTTGGCAAAATATTGATCAATACATTGAGCCATTCCGCCACGCCAAGGCAATCTCATGTGGGGGGTCCTACTCTACATTTTTTATTACTTACTGTGCCATTACGGCCTCCTGAATATTTTAAAAGCAAGACCATATCTATTACAAATGTACCTGAAACATGTCTGAATCGCTCCCGTGCAGCCAGATGAAACAAGTGCAGATAAAGGCCAACCAGGTCTGAACACAGACATCTCAGGTTAAACAGGCAGGCTCAGGTGCACAAATTAAATAATGCCTGGGGCTGACCACCACTGTTGCCGTGCGCGCTGGGTTATGTTCGCCATTTTTGCTGTATTCATTGTGATGGATCTAGGCTGCTGTGCACACACACAGCAGCCCCGCCCTGCCCCAGGCTTTATAATTTGTACATCTGTGTCTGAGCCTGCATCGCCCTTCATCTGTGTTTGCTGGTTGGGCAGTGTGTGGAGGTTTAACCTGAGATGTCTCTGTTCAGACCTGGTTGGCCCTTATCTGCACTTGTTTCATCTGGCTGCATGGGAGCGATTCAGACATGTTTCAGGTACATTTGCAATAGATATGGTCTTGCTTTTAAAATATTCAGGAGGCCGTAATGGCACAGTGAATAATAAAAATGTAGAGTAGGACCCCCCACATGAGATTGACTTGGCGCGGCGGGGTGGCTCAATTTATTGATCAATATTTTGCCAAATGTCTCATATTGAATACAGTTAGATGTTAATATGTGCATTGCACTTCATGTTATGCGTTCTGACCACCGGCAGCGCTGGCTTCTCTCTTTTTATATTTCTATATAATATGATGACTGCAAAATATTTGTAACAACTCTGCTGGCATCGCTGCATGACCTCCCATTCCCCACTCACCAACTTGCTCACTGCTCCAGGCCATGCTGTGAGTTCTATTTACTGCCAGCTCCTTGTCTTGCCTCCTGTCTGCTGTGTTCATGTTTCCTGACTGTGTGTATAGGGGGGCTGTGCCTTAATTCTCTGCTTCTTATGGAGTCAGGGTGCACCTGGCTAATGTGTCCCTGACCAATTACCTAGAGCCCTCTACTATTTAGGCCTGCCCCACCCACTGGAACATTGCCTGAGCAACGTCTAAACTCATTGATTTGCTGCTGAGTAAGCCAGGCCCTGTTCTGAGTAAGCCAGGCCCTGTTCTGTGGCTCTCCTCCTAGCTTTTGTCTTGTGTCTGTCTGTATGCTCTCCAGGAGGCAGAATATCCTGGTCTCTGTGCTATAGGTCCAGACTTTGTCTTGCCTAGTACCTCTGTCCGCCCTCCAGGAGGCAGAATATCTGGGTCCTTGAGTCTTTGTCCCTGTACTTTGTCTGAACTCTGTCCTACCCCTGCCTCCTTGTCTTTGACTTCTTTCCCTGCTGTGCCTTTCCCTGTGTCCTCCCTGTCTGTGCTCTGCACCCTTGCAGCTCTGCCTGCCCTGCACCCTTGCAGCTCTGCCTGCCCTGCACCCTTGCAGCTCTGCCTGCCCTGCACCCTTGCAGCTCTGCCTGCCCTGCACCCTTGCAGCTCTGCCTGCCCTGCACCCTTGCAGCTCTGCCTGCCCTGCACCCTTGCAGCTCTGCCTGCCCTGCACCCTTGCAGCTCTGCCTGCCCTGCACCCTTGCAGCTCTGCCTGCCCTGCACCCTTGCAGCTCTGCCTGCCCTGCACCCTTGCAGCTCTGTTTGCTCTGGACCTTTGGAGCTCCACCTGCTCTGCACTCCTGCGGCTCCGCCTGCTCTGCACTCCTGCGGCTCCGCCTGCTCTGCACTCCTGCGGCTCCGCCTGCTCTGCACTCCTGCGGCTCCGCCTGCTCCGCACTCCTGCGGCTCCGCCTACTCCGCACTCCGGCTCCGCCTACTCCGCACTCCTGCTTTGTCATATTCCACTCCCTCCTATCAGTGCTCGTACCTGCACCTCCTGCTTAAACAGGACCCTACCTGTTCCTCCATATTCCATTCCTTCCAGCCAGTACCCGCTCCTGCTGTGTGAACAGATCCCTACCTGTTCTTTCATGCAACACACCTGCCTGCCTGTCTCTCAAGCCGTGGCTGCCTGCCCTGTGTCTCCAAGCCGTGCCTGCCTGCCCTGTGTCTCAAAGTCGTGCCTGCCTGACAGAATCACTGATTGGGTGGATCAGGGAAATGCTGTAGATATAGTATATTTTGACTACAGCAATACATTTGACAAAGTATCTCACACAATCCTTATTGAAAAAATGACTAAGTATGGAATGGACAAGGCAACTGTTAGGTGGATTCATAACTGGCTTAGTGATCGGACCCAAAGAGTGGTCGTAAATGGCTGCACATCCAGTTGGAAGAATGTCTCAAGTGGGGTACCACAGGGTTCTGTCCTAGGCCCTGTATTGTTCAACATCTTTATCAACGATTTAGATGAAGGAATTGAGGGTAAACTAATTAAATTTGCTGATGACACAAAGCTAGGAGGGATAGCTAATACTAGAGAAGAAAGAGAGAGGATTCAAAAATATATAAATAAATTGGAGCAGTGGGCAGCAACTAACAGAATGGCTTTTAACAGGGAAAAATGCAAAGTACTACATCTGGGCAATAAAAATGAAAAAAGAATATACAGAATGGGAGGAATAGGGCTAAGCAACAGCTCATGTGAAAAAGACTTGGGTATACTAATAGATCACAGACTGAATATGAGTCAACAGTGTGATGCAGCAGCAAAAAAGGCAAATGCAATTCTAAGATGTATTAACAGAAGCATACAGTCTAGATCACGTGAAGTCATTATTGCCCTCTACTCCTCTTTGGTCAGAGCTCATCTGGAATACTGTGTCCAGTTTTGGGCGCCACATTTTAAAAAAGACATCAACAAACTGGAGCAAGTTCAGAAAAGAGCGACCAGAATGGTGACCGGTCTGCAAACCCTGTCTTATGAGGAAAGGTTGCAGGATTTGGGAATGTTTAGCTTGCAAAAAAGAAGACTGAGAGGAGACTTAATAGCTGTCTACAAATATCTAAAGGGCTGTCACATTGTAGAAGGATCATCTTTATTCTCATTTACACAAGGAAAGACTAGAAGCAATGGGATGAAACTGAATGGGAGGAGACACAGATTAGATATTAGAAAAACTTTTTGACAGTTAGAGTGATCAATGAGTGAAACAGGCTGCCACGAGAGGTGGTGAGTTCTCCTTCAATAGAAGTCTTCAAACAGAGGCTGGACAGACATCTGTCTGGGATGATTTAGCGAATCCTGCTTTGAGCAGGGGGTTGTACTAGAAGGCCCAGGAGGTTCCTTCCATCTCTGTGATTCTATGATTCTGTGATCCTGCTTGCCCTGTGTCTCAGCCGTGCCTGCTTGCCCTGTGTCTCAGCCGTGCCTGCTTGCCCTGTGTCTCAGCCGTGCCTGCTTTCCCAGTGTCTCAGCCGTGCCTGCTTGCCCAGTGTCTCAGCCGTGCCTGCTTGCCCAGTGTCTCCGCCGTGCCTGCCTGGATACCAGCCGTCACCGTGCCTACCTGCCTGCCTGTCAGTCGCACCTGTCCAAGTGACTTGTCCCCGAGTGGGATCAGCAGCCACAACCAGACACCACCCTGGAGTGGCACCCGGCAGCTACCTGCCGCACAAGCCTGACCTCACCATCAGAGGCTCCAGCAAAGAACGAGGTGGCTGTCGTAGTCATGCCCCTTCCAGAGTAGTCTGGTCTGTGGTACAGTGGGGCCACAACCCCCCATGCTTGCGCCAATCAGCCAAGGTGCGAGCGTGACAATATTAAGAGGATAAAAATTGTAAATTCCCACTTATGTGTGTGTACCTGATGCCGCATGGTCCCCAATTGATTATGTGAGTAACACACAGGTGCTCTTGGGCACATACGCATATGGAAAATGCCAGAGATAGCAGCGCACAAATTTTTCCCTTATGCACGGCACTATAAATAACAGCACTCTTCAAAATAGAGCAGGGGTGGGAAATTTATTTTCCCAAGGGGCCACATGAGACCATGACTATTGTGGAGGCTGCACCAATAGGCTGATATTAATTTTGCTCAATATTAATATAATATAAACATTTTATTAATAATTGTATGACTTAATATTGAGCATAATTAAGTATGCTGACATCCGCCTATATATGACCCACCACATAGCCCCCTACATACAATATGAGCCCCCTCACAGCCCCCTCAATTAACAATCAAAGCAATCAATCTATGGGACCCTTATACATTTAATCCATAACAAACAAAAACCCTTACAAATTCTCTTTATTTAGTTTTAAATACTTATGTTCCCCCTAAAAATTGAGAAAAGTATTCAAGGATTGATACCTTTATTTAGTTTAAAAACCTAACACATGAAGACATAAATGCACACACATTTTTACAGAAAAACAGTGATTTAAAAAAAAAAACAAAAACAGAAATGAGGAGAGATAGGGACTTGTTTTGCCCTTCACAATTCCTTTCCTGATAGCTGAGTTTGCCACCATAAGTTGAAACGGTATGACGTCCCCACTCCTCGTCGACTGCCCCTATGTAGCCTTACCGCTACTCTAACTGACCAGGCATCCTCAGTAAGTGATCAGATAATAAGTAATCAACAGATATAAATATATACAATATAAATACTAGTGTGCTGAGGGGTATTCAAAATAAAGTTTCTTTCTCATTAATGTACACTCTGCCCCCATTTTGACTGAAAAAAAATCAGAAATGTAGAAATTTTTGCAAATCTATTAAAAAACAAAAACTGAAATATCACATGGTTGAAAGTATTCAGACCCTTTGCTCAGACACTCATATTTAAGTCACATGCTGGCCATTTCCTTGTGATCCTCCTTGAGATGGTTCTACTCCTTCATTGCAGTCCAGCTGGGTTTAATTAAACTGATAGGACTTGATTTGTAAAAGCACACACCTGTCTATATAAGACCTCACAGCTCACAGTGCATGTCAGACCAAATGAGAATCATGAGGTCAAAAGAACTGGCCAAGGAGCTCAGAGACAGAATTGTGGCAAGACACAGATTTGGCCATGGTTACAAAAGAATTTCTGCTGTACTCAAAGTTCCTAAGAGCACAGCGGCCTCCATAATCCTTAAATGGAAGAAGTTTGGGAGCACCAGAAGTCTTCCTAGACCTGGCCGCCCAGCCAAACTGAGCAATAGTGGGAGAAGAACCTTTGAGAGAGAGGTATAGAAGAACCCCAAGATCACTGTAGTTGAGCTCTACAGTTGCAGTTGGCAGATGGGAGAAAGTTCCACAAAGTTAACTATCACTGCAGCCCTCCACCAGTCATGCCTTTATGGCAGAATTGCCTGACGGAAGCCTCTCCTCAGTGCCAGACATATGAAAACCCACATCGAGTTTGCTAAAAAACACATGAAGGACTCCCAGACTAAGGAAAATAAGATTCTCTGGTCTGATGAGACGAAGATAGAACTTTTTTGTGATAATTCTAAGCGGTATGTAAGGAGAAAATCAGGCACTGCTCACCACCTGCCCAATGCAATCCCAACAGTGAGACATGGTGGTGGCAGCATCATGCTATGGGGATATTTTTCAGCTGCAGGCACAGGACGACCGGTTGCAATTGAAGGAAACATGAATGCAGCCAAGTACAGAGATATCCTATGCTCTGGACCTCAAACTTGGCCAAAAGTTCACCTTCCAACAAGCCAATGATCCTAAACACACAGCTAAAATAACAAAGGAGTGGCTTCAGAACAACTCTGTGACCATTCTTGACTGGCCTAAACCCAATTGAGCATCTTTGGAGAGACGTGCAAATAGCTGTCCACCAACGTGGACGGAACTAGAGAGAATCTGCAAGGAAGAATGGCAGAAGATCCCCAAATCCAAGTTTGAAAGACTTGTTGCATAATTCCCAAGAAGACTCCTAGCTGTACTAGCTCAAAAGGGTGCTTCTACTGAATACTGAGCAAAGGGTCTGAATGCTTATGACTATGTGATATTTCAGTTTTTCTTTTTCAAGAATTTCTACATTTGTTATTTTTTCAGTCAAGATGGGGTGCAGATTGTACATTAATGAGAACAAAATGAACTTTTTTGAATTTACCAAATGGCTGCAATGAAACAAAGAGTGAAAAATTTAAATAGATCAAACGGTTTGTAATGACTCTATATAATATGAGTTTAACTTTTTGTATTTAAGAACTGAAATAAATTAACTTTTTGATGATACTCTAATTTTGTGAGAAGCACCTGTATATAATGTATATATCAATATTTCTCAACAAAGTCCAAGAAGAAGACCATAAGCCATACTGCAATGAAGATAACAGCTAACAAGCCCAGGCAATATGCCCCCACATATCCCCCTACATACAATATGAGCTCTCACACAGCCCCGTACATACAGTATGAATCCACAGACAGCTCCCTACGTACAATGTATGTTCACTTACAGCTTCCTACATACAGTATGAGCCCACACATAACTACCTATATACAGTATAAGCCCCACATAGCCCTATATATAGTATGAGCCCCCATATAGATACCTAGATACAGTATGAGCACTGACATAACTCACTATAGACAGGATAAGCCCCACATTTAGCCTTCTATATACAGTATGAGCCTCACATAACAGCCTATATACCGTACATTATGTGAACCCACATACCCTCCTATATGCAGTTTGAGCTCGCACATAACTTCCTATATGCAGTATGAGTGTGCAGATAGCCTCCTGTATATAATATAAGCACCTATATAGCCTCCTAAATGCAGTGTAAGCCTCTATATAGCCTCCTATATACATTGAGTCGAGTCCCTATATAGCCTCCTCTATATAGTGTGAGCCCATTTATATCCTCCTGTATACAATGTGAACCCCTATATATCTTGTATACAGTGTGAGTCCCTACACAACCTCCTGCATATAATGAGAGCACCTATATAGCCTCCTATATACATTGAGTCCTTATATAGCCTCTTGTATACAGTGTGATGCCCCTATATAGCCTCCTGTATACAGTGAGTCCCTGTACTGCCTCCTGTATACTGTATAATGTGAGCACCTATATAGCCTCTTGTATACATTGTGAGTCCCTCTATAGTGTCCTGTATACACAGTGTGAGCTCCTATATAGCCTCCATTATGTGCCCCTATATAGCCTTCTGTATGCAGTGTGAGCCCCTTTCTATCCTCCTATATACATTGAATCCCTATATAGCCTCCTGTATATAGTGTGGGTCCCTATATAGCATTGTGTATATAGTGTGAGTCCCTATATTGCCTACTGTATACTGTGTGAGTCCCTATATAGCATGTTGTATGACATATGAATGGTATAAGTTGAACAAAGCAGGTCAGATATGACATCATTTGAAGTGTGACATCTTTAAAGTGTTACATCAGAAATATACCAGAAATAGTCCAGAAATCGGTCAGAACATCAGAAATATACCAGAAATAGTCCAGAAATCGGTCAGAAGGTAAGAATAACCACTGCTTTCTAATTAGAATTGCCTTTCTTGTCTTACCCTGCTCTTTAACCATGCTTACATTTGCCCTCACCGTTTTTGCTCCACTTATCTTCACTCTCCTTCGCTATCCCCAAATCCCTGCACCCCCAAACCAAATAACTATCTCCCCCTCTCTCTTACCCCCCTACCTCACTTCATCTGCAGACATACTCCTTAACCTCAGACCTCTCCGACTAAAATATAATACAAGTTGATCACTCTCCTTCACCCACCTACTTTCCTTTTCTCTGCTTCTCACTGCTGGTGACATATCCCCCAAACCTGGCCCCCCCCTGCCTCATACATCCCACTAATCCTCACCCCTATCTTTCTCACACTAAGAGAAATTACCGCAATCCCTCACACTTAAAACCTCTGTCACTGACCCCCACCCTCCCGCTCCCTCTCTCTGGAGCACTTTGGAATGCCTGCTCCATCTGCAACAAGCTCCACATGATCCACGACCAGGGTCGGACTGGGGTGTCTGGGGCCCACCAGGGGAATGGACTCTAGGGGTCCACCCTACAGCTATATGCAAATATCTGTCAGTCGTAATCCCCATTATAGTGGAGCATCGGCTGTAAAACAGGCGACTCCTGCACATCTACTGTGCGCCCCCATAACTGGATGTATAATTACGGTAGTTTACATTAATGGGGTTCTTTGGTTAAAACAAGTTATCACCGATCCATGGGCTCCACAGGATAGGTGAGCGCTTATGACCGACCATTAGAAACTGCGCCGTTCGGAAGAATGAGGAAGTTTTATCGTTGATAGGACACTTATCCCCATTTTAAAATGGAGTGGCAGGTGGGATGTCTGACCGCAGCTCCATTCATTCTCTTTGGGGATTCCAGAAAAAAACAAGTGCAGCCACTGAGGAAATTAATGGATCAGTGGTTAAGTCGGACATGCCACTCCAGTCTAATGGAGATAAAAAGTTCTACATTTTGCTGAATGGGTGCAAGTAGTCAGACTTCCACCAATCAATACATTATCACTTATCCTGTGGAGAGGTGATTACTTTTTTCACAGGAAAGCCCCCGTCACACAAAGTGACGCACCAGTGATCCTGACAACGATATGACCTTGTCAGCATCGCTGGTGTGTCGCTACATGATTGCTGGTGAGCTGCCACACAGGCAGATCTCAGCAGTGATCAGGACCAGCGACAACGCTGGTAACAAGCGCACGCGTCGCTTAGTTACCCGCAGTGTACCTTAGATACCAGCGTGCTGGTGCAGGGAGCTGGTATCCAAGGTAAACAGTGGGTTTCTAAGTGACGCGCGCGCTTAGTTACCCGCAGTTTACCTTGGATACCAGCTTCAGCTCGCTGATCGCTGGTCTCCCACCTGCCACATGCAGCGATGCGTGCTGGTCAGCGGGAGACCAACGATCAAAAAAATGTCCATGGCTTTCGAGCACGATCAGCGATACCCGGCGGGGGGGGGGGGGGGGGGGGTCGCTGATAGGTGTCACACACAGCGAGATCACTGCTGAGATCGCTGTTGCATCACAAAACTTGTGACTCAGCAGCAATCTCGCTAGCAATCTTGCTGTGTGTGACGGGGGCTTAAGTGCATCTCTACCGCTGTGTGCCAAGTATTTAATTAATAGAGAGAACAAATGACCACCATACACAACACAATCCACTACACCAAGACCAATAATGCCACATACAGGGAAGAAATTCCACCACACCATGACCAGACCACATAGTGACCAAATATTACCAGCATAGAGCGACAAAATAATACCACATACAAGGAGAAATACCACCACACCATAACTAGACTACATATTCCACCACATGGTGACCGAATAATACCACATACAGAAAAGAAATACTGCCACACCATGACCAGACCACTTAGTGACTGAATAATACTACATACAAGGGACAAATACCGCCACACCATGATCAGACCATATAGACCATATATTCTAAAGACATACTAATAGGGAATTTAGATTGTGAGCCCCATCGGGGACAGTGATGATGTGTGCAAAATGTAAAGCGCTGCGGAATTTGTTAGCGCTATATAAAAATAAAGATTATTTATTATTATTATTATTATTATAGTGACTCAATAATATGACATATTACCAGCATATAAGGACCAAATAATACCACATACAAGGAGAAATACTGCCATGCCGACATCAGACCACAAATTACCACCACATAATGACCACATACTGCAATACTGATCATGAATACAACCCACAATACTAACACTGTTATTACCAGCAGTGACATTATACATAGGTACTCTGTATATAGTGTCAGTGTACAGGTAATACAGTGATCACTAGTGACATTATACACAGGAGCTCTGTATATAGTGTACAGGTAATACAGTGATAAACAGTGACATCATACACAGGAGCTCTGAATATAGTGTCAGTGTACAGGTAATACAGTGATCACCAGTGACATTATACACAGGAGCTCTGTATATAGTGTCAGTATACAGGTAATACAGTGATCACGAGTGACATTATACACTGAACCTCTGTATATAGTGTACAGGAAATACAGTGATCAACAGTGACGTCACATAGCAGTAACATTGAAAGGTCTCCAGCCTATCAAAGGCTTCAGGAGTCATTCAACGTAACTGCTATGTGACATCAACCCATGGCCTGTCTCAGAGCAGAATGCCCTGTCACAGCTGCAGCTGGCATTCATCTTGATGTGCGATGTCACCAGGGTCAGTTCCAGGTTTTTGTGGGTCTCGGGCGAAAGAGTCTCAGTGGGCCCCTTTAATACATGCCACGATTCATGATGCACAGATAAAAAATACAGGTATAGTACAATATGGGCACCACATAGTCCTCCATACAATATTATGGGCACCACATAGTCCTCCATACAATATTATGGGCACCACATAGTCCTCCATACAGTATTATGGGCACCACATAGTCCTCCATACAGTATTATGGGCACCACATAGTCCCCCATATAGTATTATGGGCACCACACAGTCCTCCATACAATATTATGGGCATCACATAGTCCTCCATACAGTGTTAAGGGCAACACATAGTCCTCCATACAGTATTATGGGCACCACATAGTCCTCCATACAGTATTATGGGCACCATATAATGCTCATTCATACAGTATATCTTAGGCTACATATACTGCTCATCCATATAGCACATCACGGGCCCCATGCAATACTCAATCATGCAGTATATCACGGGCTGCATATACTACTCCTCCATACAGCATTATGGGCCCCCTGCTCCTCCATAGAGCATTATGGGCCTACGCTCCTCCATACAGAATTATGGGCCCCCATGCTCCTTCATACAGCATTATGAGCCGCCCTGCTCCTCCACACAGTATTATGGCCCCCTGCTCCTCCATACAGTATATTATGGGCCCCTACTCCTCCATACAGTATATTATGGGCCCCCATGCTCCTCCATACAGTATATTATGGGCCCCCATGCTCCTCCATACAGTATTATGGGCCCCCATGCTCCTCCATACAGTATTATGGGCCCCCATGCTCCTCCATACAGTATTATGGGCCCCCATGCTCCTCCATACAGTATTATGGGCCCCCATGCTCCTCCATACAGTATTATGGGCCCCTGCTCCTCCATACAGTATTACGGGCCCCCATGCTCTTCGATACAGTATTATGGGCCCCTGCTCCTCAAATACAGTATTATGGGCCCCTGCTCCTCCATACAGTATATTATGGGCCCCCTGCTCCTCCATACAGTATATTATGGGCCCCTGCTCCTCCATACAGTATAGTATGGGCCCCCTGCTCCTCCATACAGTATAGTATGGCCCCCCTGCTCCTCCATACAGTATAGTATGGGCCCCCCTGCTCCTCCATACAGTATTATGGGTCCCTGCTCCTCCATACAGTATATTATGGGCCCCCATGCTCCTCCATACAGTATTATGGGCCCCTCCTCCTGCATACAAACCATACACAGCAGAGTCAGAAAGCGCCGAAGACCCTGCAGCTGCCGGAACGAGGAGAGGTGAGTATTAGAGGGGGCCCCGATGCCAGCGCTGGTGACGGGGGCCCCCGACTCACAGACCCTATGCAGCTATGCTGCGTCCTGCCATGTCACACCCCCCATTTGCCCAGGGCCCCCAGTGCTTACCTAAGTTCACGTGGGTGGGTGGTGACGCGCCACCAGCCCTGGTCGGGATGGGACTGCGTGCACGGGACAGCATGTGTCCCATGCACGCGCGCGCCTGGGCCTCCTTTAGTGTTAAAGGGCCCACGTCCTTTTTTTTTCTTCCGCTTCATTTTTTTGTCTTCTTCCTCCTCTCTGGGGCGGGGCCCACCGGGCATTTCCCCGGTGTCCCGGTGGGCCAGTCCGACCCTGTCCACGACCTCTTTACCTCCCGCAACCTTTCCTTCCTGGCCCTTACTGAGACTGAGACCTTGCTGACATCCCCTGATACCCGGCCTCCACCTTACCCACACTCCTCGCCCTGGCAAAAGGCATGGTGAAGAAGTGGGTTTCCTTCTTTCTAAAAACTGCTCCTTTAACCCTATCCAAACCCCACCCTCCCTTATCCTCCCTTCTTTCGAGGTTCACTCTGTCCGTATCTACTCTCCCTCTAATCTCCAAATGGCTGTCATATACTGACCACCGGGCTCAGCCACTGCCTTCATCGACCAATTCTCAACCTGGCTCCTCTACTTTCTCTCTCCTGACGTACCCACCATCATCATGGGGGAATTCAACATCCCCATTGACACCCACCAGCCAGCAGCCTCCAAACTCCTGTCACTTACCTCATCCTTTGGACTTACTCAGTGATCCTCCACAGCCACCCACACAGACGGACATACATTAGACCTCATTTTCACCCACCTCTGTTCCCTACCTAATCTCACAACCTCTCCCTCCCTCCTATCTGACCACCATATACTCACCTTCTCATCCTTGTCCTTCTCACCTGCCCTCCATGTCCAGTCACTAGCACATCCTCGCAGAAACCTCGCACACCTAGACACTCACAGACTCTCAGACAATACACCTGAAGAAGATGTTGTATTAGATGTTGCATTAGTCTATGCCTGATGAAGAGACCTGAGTAGTCTCGAAAGCTTGCAATTTGTTACCATATTTTCAGTCATTCAGTTAGTCATTAAAAGGTATTAACCACTGAGAACTCTCAATTCTAAATATTTTTCTATCTACTGGCTAGCATGGTACAAAGATCTTTCCTGTATCAGACTTTGGACAGACATTTGTGTTAAAGCCATTGTAATTTCTGGCCACTAACCAGTGTGCATGTGACTAGTAATTTTTGGCTTTATGCAATTTAACAGGACATCCTATATAATACCTGATTCTCAATTTCTTTTCTTCCATACTACAGATATTATCATCAACCCAAAGTATTTCTAAATCTTCTAAGGCTAATGTCTAATGAAGTGAGCGAGATAGCTAGGTGCCACTTGGGAACGAATATATTAGACAGACCACAGGTAAGAACTCAATGCACCTGTATTTGTGTAAAGATCCATAGTACCAGGTAAAATGCATAATTGTAGGAAATCTACTGCATTTTACACCTACAGTTAAAGGGCTAGACTATCTCAGTGAATAGAGGATAATTGTTAGATCAGTGTGGGCTTCTTCATGTTCTCCACTCTTGCAACTCCATTAAAGTCCAAGACACTAGAGTTACCCAAAGTTGCAAGGAGAAAGAGGGCAAAAGTTCCACATTCTAGCGACTTGTCCAGTACTAATGATGGGGCCCCAACTCATCTAGCCATTATCACCTATTCAGTGGACAGGCAAAAAATTATTTAGGTTTTAAAACCCTTAAAAATTGGTTGTTCCCTTTCTGAAAACTTTTTGCCATACGATCAGTCAGTTTAAAAAAAATACAAAAAACAATCAATACCCTCCCCAGGTCCAGCTCTCTATCCCCTCTGCTTCTCCGGTTTCTTGTTTTGCTCCAGAGGTGACATCATGTTGACAATGCTGCAGTCAATCACTGAGGTCAGTGCCTCTCCCTGAGTAAATGGCATAAGCAGCTGAGCTTACTGATTGGCTGCAGCACTGTCAATGTGATGTCACTGCTCCAGCCAAACAACAGAGACAGGGGCAGCGGTGAATAAAGTAATTCTTGATTTGTTTTTTTTTACAGCTTACTGAGCATACGACAGAAAGTTTTCCAAAATGGACAAGCCCTTTAAGCATGTTTTCACATCTGTGGTTTACATTTGTAACAGATGCCACAGTACACTACTGGTTTGGTTGCTTCACAAATTATATAGAAACCGCCTGATTGATCACATTACCTTATAATTGGATCCAGCAGGTTCCAGTGTGTAGTTTTTGTTTAGACCTGTTGGAGTATTGAGATTTCTTTATCTATAATAATAATAATAATAATGATAATCTTTATTTATATAGCGCCAACATATTCTGCAGTGCTTTAAAATTCAGAGGTTCATGTACAACAGTCCTAAGCAACAGATAAAGATAATACAATAATTAAAGCAAAAATATTGACGACCCTGCTCGTAAGAGCTTACAATCTACGATGAGGTGGGAGTGACACAAAGTACAGGTGCTTATTTACAATGATGGTCTAGCCATCTTGAGGGAATGGGGGGGGTAGATAAAGGCTGCAAAAGCTAGTCACCAGCCAGTATTTGTAATGCTTTTGGGTGCAGTGGAGTTTGATGGAGAGTTATGTTCAGAGAAATAGTGAATGGGCTATACATAAAAGAACTTTGATTAGGGAACGTGATAGGCTGCCCTAAACAAATGTGTTTTTAGGAAGCACCTAAAACTGTAAGTTGTGGTTAGTCCTAACTTGTGGTAGAGCATTAGAGAGAATTTGTGCAACTCGGGAGAAGTCTTGGCGCTGGGAGAGGGAGGAACGGATTTGTGCGGAAGTTAGTCGAAAGTCTCTTGAAGAGCGTAGAGGATGGGTCGACTGAGAAACCGAAAAGAGGGAGGAGATGTAGGGGCATGCCACACTGTGAAGAGCTTTGTAGGTGAGAACGGGCAACTTAAATTGGATCCTATAATGTAGGGGCAGCCAGTGTAATGAATGGCACGGAGCAGAAGTGTCCGAGTAATAATTAGCCAGATAGATGACCCTGGCTGCTGCATTAAGGATGGACTGGAGAGGGGAAATTCGAGAGAGGGGAAAGGCCAATTAATAGAGAATTATAGTAGTCAAGGTGGGAGCGGATCAGGGCAATAATGAGGGTTTTTGTTGTTTTTATAGTGAGAAAGGAGCAGATTCTAGAGATGTTCTTCAGGTGCAAGCCACAAGAGCAGTCAAGAGATTGTATATAGGAAGTGAAGGAAAGATTAGTGTCAAACATACAGTGGGTACGGAAAGTATTCAGACCCCTTTAAATTTTTCACTCTTTGTTTCACTGCAGCCATTTGGTAAATTCAAAAAAGTTTAGTTTTTTCTCATTAATGTACACTCTGCACCCCATCTTGACTGAAAAACATCAGAAATGTAGACATTTTTGAAAATGTATTTAAAAAAGACGGAATATCACATAGTCATAAGCATTCAGATCCTTTGCTCAGACATGCAAATTTAAGTCACATGCTGTCATTTCCTTGTGATCCTCCTTGAGATGGTTCTACTCCTTCATTGGAGTCCAGTTGTGTTTAATTACACTGATAGGACTTGATTTGTAAAGGTACACACCTGTCTATAAAAGATCTCTCAGCTCACAGTGCATGTCAGACCAAATGAGAATCATGAGGTCTAAAGAACTGGCCAAGGAGCTAAGAGACAGAATTGTGGCAAGGCACAGATCTGGCCAAAGTTACAAAAGAATTTCTGCTGTACTCAAGGTTCCTAAGAGCATAGTGGCCTTCATAATCCTTAAATGGAAGAAGTTTGGGACCACCAGAAGTCTTCCTAGACCTGGCCATCCAGCCAAACTGAGCAGGGAGAATAGCCTTGGTGAGAGATGTAAAGAAGAACCCCAATATCACTGTGGCTGAGCTCCACAGATGCAATAGGGAGATAGGAGAAAGTTCCACAAAGTCAACTGTCACAGCAGCCCTCCACCAGTCAGGCATTTATGACAGAAATGGCCCAACGGAAGCCTCTCCTAAGTGCCAGACATATGAAAGCCCACATAGAGTTTTCTAAAAAACACATGAAGGACTCCCAGACTATGAGAAATAAGATTCTCTGGTCTGATGAGACAAAGAGAGAACTTTTTGGTGATAATTCTAAGCAGTATGTGTGGAGAAAACCAGGCACTGCTCATCACCTTCCCAATACAATCCCAACAGTGAAACATGGTGGTGGCAACATCATGCTATAAAGGTGTTTTTCAGCTGCAAGGACAGGATGACTGGTTGCAATTGAAGGAAACATGAATGCGACCAAGTACAGAGATATCGTGGATCAAAACCTCTTCCAGAGTGTTCTGCACCTCAGGCTAGGCCGAAGGTTTACCTTCCAACAAGGCAATGACCCTAAGCACACAGCTGAAATAACAAAGGAGTGGCTTCAGAACAACTCTGTGACCATTTTTGACTGGCCCAGCCAGAGCTCTGACCTAAACCCAATTGAGCATCTCCGGAGAGACCTGTAAATAGCTGTCCACCAACGTTCACCATCCAACCTGATGGAACTGGAGAGGATCTGCAAGGAAAACTGGCAGAGGATCCCCAAATCGAGGTGTGAAAAACTTGTTGCATCATTCCCAAGAAGACTCATGGCTGTACTAGCTCAAAAGGGTGCTTCAACTCAATACTGAGCAAAGGGTCTGAATACTTATGACCATGTGATATTTTTGTTTTTCTTTTTTAATAAATTTGCAAAAATTTCTACATTTCTATTTTTTTTCTGTCAAGATGGGACGCAGAGTGTACATTAATAAGAAAAAATGAACTTTGTTGTATTTAACAAATGGCTGTGTAGGGAGGAGGACCCCCACAGAGTGTCCGGGCCGGAACCAAGGGGACCGCCATCTGAGTTCCTAAGGAAACAGTACCCGGGGGGACAGAGGAAGAGAGTGGACTGTTGAGAGTGACAGGACAGCAAGAGGAGGGGCGAGTATAAAAGGGGCAGGGAGCGCGCAGAGGAGGCAGTTGGTGATATGTCAGACACGGAGCAGGAGACGGAGGAGGCGTGAGAGAGCGGGAAGGACACTGACAGTTCAGAGAAGAGACCAGCTGCAGAGGGTAGATACGCAGTGGCCCTCAGGAAAGAGGCGCCGAGCTTACCGACATGGGACTGTCTCTTCACCCCAATCCCAGGTTACGATCTGCCCCCGGTCATCCTCGGCCGTTACCGCTGAGCTCGAGCCCTCCGTGGCCTGTCCGCTCCCTCTCCCGGCTGCTGCCATTCCCCTTCAGCCCGCAGTTGCGGCCTGCCCGCTGCCACCCGCGGACGCTGCCGGTTCACGTCAGTCCGTGGTTGCGGCCTGTCTATCACCGCACACAGCCGCCTTCACCCCGCTGCAGTCGGCAGTTGGGGTCTGTTCCTCGTCAACAGAGATACTCTGCACACAGCCCCAGGCTGTGCGCTTGGCCAGTAAACCGCCACTCTTGAGCACTGCGACACAACCCTGCTTGGGTACAGGAGTCCCATTGAACTCGCTAAAAAGCGCAACCCCGCTGTTACAACAGGGGGTTACTCCATCTCAGGACTCTATCAGGGCCTGTTGTGCCCCAACACTTCCTGGGCGCTGGGGCGCCGAAGACTATTCCAAATCTTCAGCAGCTGGGCCCAGCGGCTGCTACGCCAAGGCAGCCTCATCAAAGACGCCACAGCAGTCTCAACAAAGATGCCAAAGCAGCTTCATCAACAACGCAGCTTCCACAGAGGCACCGAGGGACATCAGGACGGATAAGTGACATTATAGCGTATAAGGACCCATAGACGGCCATACCGTAGCCCCATAGTAACCGGCCTCGGCCGGGTTAGTAGTGTTCTTCTCAAATAGTGTTTGGTTGTACTGAGTCCTTGCAAGGGCAACTGTTGTTACCCCTTTTTGGTTGCTTAGTATAGCCCTAGCAGCTTTAAAGTATAAAAAGTTTGCTTTTCAAAATTCAACCAGCCTCGCGTCTCGTCACTGCATCCTGCAAACCTGCTGTTACCTACATTTGGCGTAGTTGGCAGGATGCAGTGTCCGAGCGCGGACAACGACGCCCCAGGCCAGGGCAGGGCCGTGAACTCAACAGCTGACGAGGGCCCTCGTTCCAGCATTTCGTTGGGGGCTATGCTGAGCAACCTGCCTAGATTTTCCGGCTCCAATACCATGCTATGGAGCTGGACAGAGCGAATGCGGGGGCACTTTCGAATGCACCCTATGACTCCTGACCTTGAAGCAGAAGTAGCTCTCATGGCATTAGACAGGGAGGCTCGGAATTCAGTGATGTTAAAACCCTCGGGACACCGCAACACCTTTTGATAAGGTTTTGCAGATTTTGTAACAGACCCATGGGGACCCAACAAACGTGGGAGAGTTAAGAACTTGGTTGTTCAGTCGGATACAGGGGGAGGGAGAAATCATCACCCAGTATATGAATGTCCTCCAAGAGTTACACACGGCCATGGAAAGAAAGGACGGCGTAGGGGTAGGACCTGTTGACATTACACTATGCGACCTGTTGGTGACTGGACTGCGGGACCCGTTAGTAAAGCAGGCATTACGGGAACAGATTAGAATGAATCCATGTATAGACTTTTCCAAGGTGGGAAGTCAAGCACGCGCTCGAGAGCAAGAGCAGGGAATGGCGGTCCCCGTGGGGAAGGTCCGGAGCGTGGAGGCTTCCCTGAATGCAGTTGCGGAGACTCAATGTGTAGAGGAAATGAAACAGGAGTTGAAGAACATCCAGGATGAGCGAGTTGGCTGAAGTGAAAAGGACGGAGTCTGGGACTGGACGGCCTAGTGTTAACCCTGGTCCTTGGGGATCCCGCTTCCCCCGGGGCGGTTGGTCTGCACAGACCCGGTATTATGAGTGCAGGGAGCTGGACCACTTCGCCCGAGAGTGTCCGCGGCGTGGGAGATACCCACCTCGGCGGCCATTAAAACTAGAGGGCTCCGGGCTGGGGGGACGCCGCTCGGAGCCAGAACCCACGATTAGGGGTGGTGGAAGTCCCAAAGATTTGATCGCAAAATGTCCAGTGGTATGGACAGAAGTAGAGGGCCGGGCAGTCCGGTGCCTAGTGGACACAGGGTCACAAGTGACAACTATGCCTGCAACTTATTTCTGGCAAAATTTTCCTGAAGCAGCGAGACCCCAGTGGGGACCCATTATCAGACTGGTAGCCGCCAATCAACTACCGGTCCCTGTTGCTGGGGTGGTGTGGGTACAGGTGACGCTGTGCGGTAAATTCCACGGCCGCATAGGAGTGGTTCTGACTCACGGAGAAACTGATAGATAGCACCCAGACATTTTGGGCATGAATATACTGTCGGAGTTTGGCAACCTACTCCTCGATCCCACACATGAGACCTTGAAACAGTGGGGTTCCCGCATGGCCCAAGGACATGTATTCCAGCAGTTGGTGCGGGAAGCACGAGTCCTCCAGGACTGCCAGGAGGGCGAGGCCCTGGGCAAAGTTATCGCGCCAGCGGCTCCCCTGCTTGTACTGCCCCCTGGAAAGACAGTGGTGGCCCTACCCATCCGAGCCCCGATACCATTGGAAGGCGTGGAGATGCAGGTGGAGCCATGCTACTCGAAGCGCTTACCCCCTGGCATACTGTTGGCTCGCTCCCTGACCACAGTGCAGAAGGGGACTGTCCTGGTGCGCTGCATAAACCTTGAAGACCAAGACATCGTCCTGAAGCCCCGGACAGAACTGGCCAAGCTAGTAAGCCCTTTTGAAGAAGTGCTACCGTCCCCTGCGGTTTAATTGAGAGTGCAGTCCGAGAACCCTTGGGAAGTAACTATCAGGACTCTGCAGGCTACCGAAATTTCAACTCAGGAAAAGGGTCGAGACATCCTGGAACAAATGCGGGCCGAGCTCTGTGGACTAACTGCGGCCCAGCTCTCTCAGATAAAAACCCTGCTCGGGCAGTACCATGAGGTATTTGCTAGTCATGAGGAAGATTTTGGATGTACCACCGCCATCACCCATGGAATTCCTACGGCAGGAGCAGCCCCCATCCGTGAACGATATCGACAGATTCCTCCACAACTCTACCAAGAGGTGAAAACTTTGCTGGCCCAAATGCTACGAAAGGGAGTGATTCGAGAAAGCCAAAGCCCTGGGCAGCTCCCATTTTGTTGGTCCGCAAAAAGGATGACACCTTACGATTCTGCGTGGACTATCGAAAGTTGAATGCTTGCACCATCAAAGACTCGTACCCATTGCCCCGAATAGAAGAATCCTTGTCCGCCTTGGGGAAGGCGACGTACTTTTCTACTTTGGTCCTGGCCAGTGGGTACTGGCAGGTGCCCATGTCAGAAGAAGACAGGGCTAAGACGGCGTTCATACTTCCTATGGGACTATTTGAGTTCAATCGAATGCCGTTTGGACTGGCCAACGCCCCAGGGACCTTTCAGCGGTTGATGGAGCGGTGTCTGGGAGATCTTTATTTTGAGGCCACGTTGATATACCTGGACGATATCATCATTTGTGCTGCCACGTTTGAAGACCACCTGAAGCGGTTGGGGCAGGTACTCGGCCGGCTGCAAAAGTACGGGTTGAAGGTAAAACCCCAAAAATGCCACCTATTTCGCACCCAGATTGAATATCTGGGCCATGTCGTCTCGGCGGAGGGCGTAAGGCCGTCCCAGGAAAAGGTTGCTGTAATTCAGGAATGGCTTACCCCCGAGACGATAAAAGACGTGCGGGCCTTCCTGGGGTTGGCCGGATACTACCGTTGTTTCGTAAAGAATTTTGCATGCCGGGCTCGAGCCCTGCACGACCTGCTGAAGGGGGCTCCCGCTTGGGCAAATGGACGAAAAATCCAGTGGCGACAACCTCAAGAAGAGGCCTTCCAAGACCTTAAGACTGCGCTTTTGGATGCTCCGGTGTTGGCTTATGTGGATTTCTCGCAACTGTTCATCCTGCACACTGACGGGAGTCTTCACAGGCTGGGGGCTGTGTTGTCACAAGTTCAAGATGGCCGGGAGAAAGTGATCGTGTATGGAAGCCACTCACTCCATGATTCAGAGCGCAACCCTGACAATTACAGCTCCTTTAAGCTCGAGCTCCTCGCAGTAGTGTGGGCCATGACGGAGCGATTTGCAGAGTACCTGGCGGGCTCCGATGTAGTGGTGCAGACCGACAATAACCCGCTGGCCCATTTGGAAAACGCCAAACTGGGAGCTCTGGAACAAAGGTGGGTGGCCCGGATGGCGAAATTCAACTATAAAATTATCTATAAAAGAGGGGTCGAGAATGTACACGCTGATGCTCTCTCCAGGATTTGACATACAACCCCAGGGAAGAGTCGAGACAACGAACTAGAAGGGGAAGAGATACCATTTGCCCTCACCGCTGCCATGCTTACAGCTGCCACCCAGGAAGTACCTCCCACGGAGAACCTAAGGGGCATGCTGGAACAATCCCGGGATAAGTGGATCCAACAGCAGCAAGAAGACGAAGAAATTGGGCTTCTCCGTAAATGGGTAACCGCTTGCAAATTGCCCACTGACTCCCAAAGACAGACTTTGACTCAGGACATGTCGCTGATGTTAAGACAATGGGAGAGACTGATTATCCGAAAGGGACTATTGTATCGTAAAATGACATCACAAACAAAATCTATGACGACTTGGCAGGTAGTTACACCAGGAGCCCAACTTAATGAACTGGCTTGAGAAGCCCACGAAAAAGGGGCTCATTTCAGAGCTCAAAAGACCTTGCAATGGTTACAACAGAAAATTTACCATCCACGCTTGCATGCTGTTGTGGACGAGACTTGCCGGACCTGTCGCCTATGCGTATTAGCTAAACCGCCCGCACAGCGAGCCCCAGTACAAGCGCCAAACTGGGAGCTCTGGAGCAAAGATGGGTGACCCAGATGGTGAAATTCAACTAAAAGTAAAAGAAAAGTCAAAGATGCTATAGGATTTTTACAGGATGTTGAGAAGGCCGAACTTTTAAATTCCTATTTTGCATCTGTTTTCTCTCAGAAAGGAAATGTAACATCAACTGTTCTTCACTGTCCTATTAAGGGAATAGAAGAATCCAGGATATCTATAAACAGAAAGATAGTGAGGAAACACTTAGCTAACCTAAATGAATTCAAGTCTCCAGGTCCAGATGAATTACACCCCAGAGTACTGAAGGAGATGGCAGAAGAAAATTTTGAACCCCTCTCCATAATCTTTGAAAATTCTTGGAGAACAGGAGAAGTCCCAGAAGACTGGAGAAGAGCAAATGTTCTTCCTATCTTCAAAAAGGGGAAGAAGGTGGACCCAGGCAACTATAGGCCGGTGAGTCTGACTTCTATACCAGGAAAGATCTTTGAACACATTATTAAACAACATGTATGTAAGTACCTGGATAAGAATTAAGTGATTAAACAGAGTCAGCATGGGTTTGTAACTAATAAGTCATGTCAGACTAACTTAATTTCCTTCGATGACGGGATCACTGATTGGGTGGATCAAGGAAATGCTGTAGATATAGTATATCTTGACTTCAGCAAAGCATTTGACAAAGTCTCTCATACAATCCTTATTGAAAAAATGACTAAGTATGGAATGGACAAGGCAACTGTTAGGTGGATTCATAACTGGCTTATTGATCAGACCCAAAGAGTGGTCGTAAATGGCTGCACATCCAGTTGGAAGAATGTCTCAAGTGGGGTACCACAGGGCTCTGTCCTGGGCCCTGTATTGTTCAACATCTTTATCAACGATTTAGATGAAGGAATTGAGGGTAAACTGATTAAATTTGCTGATGACACAAAGCTAGGAGGGATAGCTAATACTAGAGAAGAGAGAGGGAGGATTCAAAAAGATATAAATAAACTGGAGAAGTGGGCAGCAACTAACAGAATGGTTTTTAACAGGGAAAAATGCAAAGTACTACATCTGGGCAATAAAAATGAAAAAAGCATATACAGAATGGGAGGAAGAGGGCTAAGCAACAGCACATGTGAAAAAGACTTGGATATACTAATAGATCACAGACTGAATATGAGTCAACAGTGTGATGCAGCAGCAAAAAAGGCAAATGCAATTCTAGGATGTATTAACAGAAGCATACAGTCTAGATCACATGAAGTCATTATTTCCCTCTACTCCTCTTTGGTCAGACCTCATCTGGAATATTGTGTCCAGTTTTGGGCACCACATATTAAAAAAGACATCAACAAGCTGGAGCAAGTTCAGAAAAGAGCGACCAGAATTGTGACCGGTCTGCAAACCCTGTCTTATGAGGAAAGGTTGCAGGATTTGGGAATGTTTAGCTTGCAAAAGAGAAGACTGAGAGGAGACTTAATAGCTGTCTACAAATATCTAAAAGGCTGTCACATTGTAGAAGGATCAACTTTATTCTCATTTGCACAAGGAAAGACTAGAAGCAATGGGATGAAACTGAATGGGAGGAGACACAGATTAGATATTAGAAAAAACTTTTTGACAGTTAGAGTGATCAATGAGTGGAACAGGCTGCCATGAGAAGTGGTGAGTTCTCCTTCAATGGAAGTCTTCAAACAGAGGCTGGACAGACATCTGACTGGGATGATTTAGCGAATCCTGCTTTGAGCAGGGGGTTGGACCAGATGGCCCAGGAGGTCTCTTCCAACTCTACGATTCTATGATTCTGTGATTCAGTACAAACAATCGTGACCTCAACGCCCCTCGAGCTTCTGACGGTGGATTACCTGACCACTGGTCCCGCATTCTAGGGGTATGAACACTGCCTCGTCATGGTAGACCATTTCACTAAGTTCGCTTTGGTTACCCCCACTCGAGACCAGACCGCGGAGTCGGCTGCCTCCGCAATTTGTAGAAACTTTATACAAGTTTACGGCTGCCCTCAATTGATACATTCCGATCAAGGAGCATGTTTTTTGGGAAAAATAATGGAGAAACTACACCATCTCTACGGTATTGACAAATCCAGGACCATGCCATACCACCCGCAGGGAAACGGGGCCTGCGATTTAATCGGACATTAATCCAAATGTTGCGTACTCTGGAGAGTGACAAAAAGGCCCGTTGGCCCGAATATGTCCCTGAACTAGTATGGGTCTATAACAACCGAGTACATCGAGTTATCGGCTATACCCCTTATTCCCTGTTGTTTGGACACGAGGGCAAGGGGATCACAGAGGTAGAGTTGGACCCAGAGGAACCTCAGCCCTGGACTGGGGTATCATCATGGGTCCGAAATCACCGGCACAGGCTGCAAACTCTTCATCGAATCGTACATACCAAACTTCAAGATTTAGAACACCCAGGAAAGAGTTCATCTCTGCCTCCCAACCTCCAAAGCGGAGACTGAGTACTCGTACTAGACCAATGTCTCCAGAACAAATTAGAGCCACGCTGGGAAGAGGGTCCCTATCGGGTCCTACGCCGTATTATCCCTGAAGGACCTGTGCACGAAATACAACCCGAGAAAGATGAAACGCTGCCCACCCGCGTAGTGCATCGGAATATGCTACGCCCCTGTATTTCCACCGATCCGAAACAACCTGAACCTGCTCCTCAGGTCTCTGAACCATTGCCCGTGTTCTGGGACTCGGACAACGAAGAAGACTTCCCCACAATAACCAGGGGCTCTCTACTCAATGACAAACCAACTGACAAAATTAGCCCGCCCCAACCAGCTAGCCCACCACCGGCCACCAACCCAGAAGACTCCACCCCCGTCGTACTAAGACGCTCTGAGTGGTCGACAGCCGGCAAACCCCCCGAACGATACGAACAGGACCAGTTCATATGGCAACGAAAACTGACACCTCCGCAGATCAGCCCAAGTATACAGAGGCCCTCGCCTGAGGCATGGCGAGCTTACAGGATGGGGGAATGTAGGGAGGAGGACCCCCACAGAGTGTCCGGGCCGGAACCAAGGGGACCGCCATCTGAGTTCCTAAGGAAACAGTACCCGGGGGACAGAGGAAGAGAGTGGACTGTTGAGAGTGACAGGACAGCAAGAGGAGGGGCGAGTATAAAAGGGGCAGGGAGCGCGCAGAGGAGGCAGTTGGTGATATGTCAGACACGGAGCAGGAGACAGAAGAGGCATGAGAGAGCTGAAAGGACACTGACAGTTCAGAGAAGAGACCAGCAGCAGAGGGTAGATACGCAGTGGCCCTCAGGAAAGGGGCGCCGAGCTTACCGACAGGGGTCTGTCTCTTCACCCCAATCCCAGGTTACGATCTGCCCCCGGTCATCCTCGGCCGTTACCGCTGAGCTCGAGCCCTCTGTGGCCTGTCCGCTCCCTCTCCCGGCTGCTGCCATTCCCCTTCAGCCCGCGGTTGCGGCCTGCCCGCTGCCACCAGCGGACGCTGCCAGTTCACGCCAGTCCGTGGTTGCGGCCTGTCTATCACCACACACAGCCGCCTTCACCCCGCTGCAGTTGGGGCCTGTTCCTCATCATCAGAGACACTCTGCACACAGCCTCAGGCTGCGCGTGTGGCCACTAAACAGCCACTCTTGAGCACTGCGACACAAACATGCTTGGGGACAGGAGTCCCATTGAACTCGCTAAAAATCGCAACCCCGCTGTTACAACAGGGGGTTACTCCATCTCAGGACTCTATCAGGGCCTGTTGTGCCCCAACACTTGCTTGGCGCTGGGGCGCCCGAAGACTATTCCAAATCTTCAGCAGCTGGGCCCAGCGGCTGCTACGCCAAGGCAGGCTCATCAAAGATGCCACAGCAGCCTCATCAAAGATGCCAAAGCAACTTCATCAAAAACGCAGCTTCCACAGAGACGCCGAGGGACGTCAGGATGGATAAGTGACATTATAGAGTATAAGGACCCGTAGACGGCCATACCATGGCCCCATAGTAACCTGCCTCGGCCGGGTTAGTCGTGTTCTTCTCAAATAGTGTTTGGTTGTACTGAGTCCCTGCGAGGACAACTGCTGTTACCCCTTTTTGGTTGCTTAGTATAGCCCTAGCGGCTTTAAATTATAAAAAGTTTGCTTTTCAAAATTCAACCAGCCTTGCGTCTCGTCACTGCATCCTGCGAACCTGCTGTTACCTACAGCTGCAATGGAACAAAGAGTGAAAAATGTAAAGGGGTCTGAATACTTTCCGTACCAACTGTACCTTGAAATTTTAAATGCCTACACCGTGCTCAGCAGAAATGAGAACACACCTTTTGAAAAGAAAGATTTTAGTCAATATCTGACTGAACACAAGAACAATTTCCAACATTTTGACAAGACTGAGTTTCATAGAACATTAATTTATTACATAACATGAAAGTAAAGTTAATTACAATTGTGTCAATAAGTATTTACCCCCTTCCTGATTTCCTATTCTTTTGCATGTTTGTCACACTTAAATGTTTCAGATCACCAAACAAATTTAAATATGACACAAAGATAACACAAACACAAAATGCCGTTTAGGTCTTTTTTATTAAGGGAAAAAGAAATCCAAACCTATAGGGCCCTATGTGAAAGTTGATCTCAAACATTTAAGTGTGAAAAACATGCAAAAGCATAAGAAATCAGTAAGGGTGCCAACACTTTATCATACAACTGTATATAACTTTCATTACAAAATCTCCGGTTTTACTCAAACTAGTTGATGCAAAAATAAATACATCCCACATCAAAAACTACTACATCTAGTATTTTGTATGACCTTCATGGTTTTTTAAGGGTAGCACCAAGTTTTCTAGGCATGGAATGAACAAGTTGGCGACAAATTGCAACATTTTTCTTTTTCCATTTTTCAAGATCTAAATCATTTAGTGCCATAGGTATTCGATTGGGTTCATATCACAAGATATCCTTGGCCACTGAGTCACTTTCTCCCTGTTCTTCAGAAATGTGACATTGGCCTTAGATGTGTTTTCAATCATTGCCATGTTGGAAAAGGGCACATCTGCCAAAGGCACAGAGTGATGGCAGCAATTTTTCTTTCAATATAGAGCAGCACAGTACATCCGTGAATTCATGTTACCATCAATGAAACGTAGATCCCGCAACACTAGCAGCACTGGCAATGCCACATAGTTTTGAAGCCATTAGTTCCAAAAACATTATCTTAATCTCATCACATCTATCCTGTAGAGATAAGAATACCTCTTTAATGATAACACCACTAAACTATTGATTTTGTGTAGAATTCATTTAATTTGCTGTATTTATTTTACAGGCTTACAGTTTGCTTAAGGAAGCTTTAAAAGCATGCGCAACTTTCCGTGGAAATTATCTTGACATAAAAATTAAGGCTGATGAATTCAATGTGAAGAAGGAGGAAATTTCTTCTCTAAACAAGTATAATATTATTTATTACTTATTACGCTTTGATTATATAGCCCCATCATACTCCACAGGGCTTTAGCGATATTATCATCACTGCCCCCATTGGGGCTCACAATCTAAATTCCATATCAGGATGTGTGGGAGGAAACTGGAGTACCCAGAGGAAACCCACGCAGACACGGGGAGAACATACAAACTCCTTGTAGATGTTCAAAACATTTAATAAGGTCACAAGTTTCCTCTTTTAACCCCTTCCTGACATGTGACGTACTATCCCGTCCACGGGACCCAGGCCCCTATGACTGTGGACGGTATAGTATGTCATCGTGATCAGCGGCGCTCACAGGGGGAGCGCCGGCCGGGTGTCAGCTGATTATCACAGCTGACACCCGGCACTATGTGTCAGGGGCAGTCACGGACCGCCCCCGGCACGTTAACCCCTGGCACACTGCAATCAAACACGATCGCAGTGTACCGAGGTTTAGGGAAGCATCGGCAGGGAGGGGGCTCCCTCCGTGCTTCTCTGAGACATCTTGCTGCTGCGGGGACCTCCTTCCCTGCAGGTCCCCAGATCCAATATGGCGGCGGGGACCTTCGGGGCCTGCAGGGAGGCGTCTTTCTCAGTGCCTGCTGAGAGCAGACTCTGAGAAAGCCTCCAGCAGTGCCTGCAGATCGCCGATCTGTCACACTGCTGTGCAAGGTGTCAGATCAGCGATCTGACATATTACAGTGATGTCCCCCCCTGGGACAATGTAATAAAGTTAAAAAAAAATAAAAAGTGTATAAATAATTTTATAAAAAAAAAATCGCTAAATAAATTAACAAAAAAATATTCCCTAACAAATTCATTTTTTGGAAATAAAAAAACCCCCAAAAACAATAAAAGAACACATTTAGTATCGCCGCATCCGTAACGACCAGCCCTATAAGATTGTCCCAATAGTTAATCCCTTTAGCAAACCCCTTAAAAAATAAAAATAAAAAACAAAGCTTTATTATCATACCGCGGAACAAAAAGTGCAATAACGCGCGATCAAAAAGACAGATATAAATAACCATGGTACCGCTGAAAATGTCATCTTGTCCCACAAAAAACGAGCCGCCTCACAGCATCATCAGTGAAAAAATAAAAAAGTTGTAGCTCGCAGAATAAAGCGATGCAAAAACAAATATGTTTTATATAAAATTGTTGTTACTGAATAAAACCGCCAAAACATAAAAAAAACATAAATGAGGTATCCCTGTAATCGTACTGACCCGAAGAATAAAACCGCTTTATCAATTTTACCACATGTGGAATGGTGTAAACGCACCCCCTCAAAAGAAATTCATGAAATGCTGGTTTTTGTTCCTTCTGTGTCCCAAAAATCGGAATAAAAAGCGATCAAAAAATGTCACGTGTCCGAAAACAGTACCAATAAAAATGTCAACTCGTCCCACAAAAAATAAGACCTCACATGACTCGGTGGGTCATAATATGGAAAAATTATAGCTTTCAAAATGTGGTGATGCAAAAACTATTTTTACGGTAAAAAGCGTCTTTTAGCGTGTGACAGCTGCCAAACATAAAAACCGCCATAAATAGTAAATCAAACCCCCCGTTATCACCCCCTTAGTTAGGGAAAAATAATAAAATTAGAAGAAAATGTATTTATTTCCATTTTCCCATTAGGGTTAGGGCTAGGGTTAGATGTGTGTTGGGGTTAGGGTTGGAGTTAGAATTGGGGGGTTTCCACGTTTAGGCACATAAGGTTCTCTCCAAACGCAACATGGCATCTGATCTCAATTACAGCCAATTCTGCGTTGAAAAAGTGAAACGGTGCTCCTTCCCTTCCAAGCTCTGCCATGCGCCCAAACAGTGTTTTTCCCCCACATATGGGGTATCAGCCTACTTAGGACAAATTGCAAAGCAACCTTTGGGGTCCAATTTCTCCTGTTACCCTTAGGAAAATAAAAAATTGGGAGCAAAAATATCATTTTTGTGAAAAAAATGACTTCTTTTATTTTCACGCCTGGGCGTTATAAACTTCTGTAAAGCCCTTGGGGGTTCAAAGTGCTCACCACACATCTAGATAAATTCCGTGGGGGGTCTAGATTCCAAAATGGGGTTACTTGTGGGGAGTTTAAACAGTTTAGGCACATCAGAGGCTCTCCAAACGCGACATGACACCCGCAGACCATTCCATCAGAGTCTGCATTCCAAAACGTCACTACTTCCCTTCCAAGCCCTGATGTGTCCCCATACAGTAGTTTTCTCCCACATATGGGGTATCCGTGAACTCAGGATAAATTGGACAACAACTTTTGTGGTCCAAATTCTCCTGTTACCCTTGGGAAAATAAAAAAATTGGGGACTAAAAGATCATGTTTGTGGAAAAAATATGATTTTGTTCTTTTCACGCCCGGTCGTTATAAACTTCTGTGAAGCCCTTGGGGGTTCCGAGTGCTCACCACACATCTAGATAAGTTCCTTGGGGGGTCTAGTTTCCAAAATGGTGTCATTTGTGGGGGGTTTCCACTGTTTTGGCACATCAGGGGCTTTAAAATTGATGATGAAAAGATTATTTTTGTGGGAAAAAAATATGATTTTTTAACTGTACTGCTGTACGTTATAAACTTCTGTGAAGCCCTTGGGGGTTCACAGTTATCAACACATAACTAGATAAGTTTCTTGGGGGTCTAGTTTCCAAAATGGGGGGGTTTCCACAAGGCACGTCAGGGGCTCTCCAAACGTGACATGGCGTCCGATCTGAATTCCAGTCACTTTTGCATTGAAAAGTCAAACGGCGCTCCTTCCCTTCTGAGCTCTGCCATGTGCCGAAACAGTGGTCCCTCACCACATATCAGGTATCAGCATACTCAGGACAAATTGCACAATAACTTTTGCAGTCAAATTTCTCCTGTTACCCTTGAAGTAATTTTTGTGTGAAAAAAAGTTCAATGTTCATTTTTTTTAAACATTCAAAAAATTCTTGTGAAGCACCTGAAGGGTTAATAAACTTATTGAATGTGGTTTTGAGCACCTTGCGGGGTGCACTTTTTAGAATGGTATCACTTTTGGGTATTTTCTATCATATAGACCCCTCAAAGTGACTTCAAGTGTGATGTAGTCCGTAAAAATAAAATGGTGTTGTAAAAATGAGAAATCACTTGTCAACTTTTAACCCTTAACTAACTAATAACTTCCTCACAAAAAAATATTTTGGTTCCAAAATTCTGCTGATGTAAAGTAAACATATGTGAAATGTTATTTATTAAGTTGTTTGTGTGCCATAGCTCTGTGATTTAAGGGCATAAAAATTCAAAGTTGGAAAATTGCGAAATTTTTGCCAAATTTCCATTTTTTACACAAATAAACGCAAGTTATATCAATGAAATTTTACCACTAACATGAAGTACAATATGTCACGAGAAAACAATGTCAGAATCACCGGGATCCATGAAAGCGTTTCAGAGTTATTACCTCATAAAGGGACAGTGGTCAGAATTGTAAAAATTAGCCCGATCATGAACGTGCAAACCACCCTTGGGGGATAAGGGGTTAAGGAGCATTTCCATGAAAATGCCAGGATTGTGTTCTTAAAAATATATATTTATAGAAGTCCAGCTTAAGTCTTGTCCGGCATTCATTCAAAGTCCAAAAGAAGCTCATCTTCTGATTCATACACACAGTTTATTTGTGCAGACAAGGTCAGAAGGAAAGCCTCAGTGAGATTCAGAGATGCCCGTTTCCAGCTTCTGAAGTTGACATTTCCGTAACTCTGCAAGTATCTGGTTCTTCTTTCAACGTGCCAGCTTCTGAATCGCTGATAACCTTTTCACTGGAGGATTATACTTGAACTGATTGTGAGGCTTCGGGGACATCTGAGGATGCTTCAGAAGTGGGGGTTTCTTCAGACTGACTGAATGAAACTATGTCTTTGGAGACTTCTGGAGACTATGGAGAGGGCATGGGAGGACGAGGGGGACCCGATAGTTGCCAATACTGTAAGATATTGGTTTATCCGAAACATGGCAGCATCTAAAAGAGTATGGATATTGTGAAGAAACACAAAAGCCAGGCTTCTAGATTCTGCCTCTCGTGACCTTCCTTTGCCCTCAACTCCTCGTCTGTCATACCAGCAAAGCCTGCAAAACACAAGCCGTGGAGACACCATCACATGTTTCTCAAAGCAAGCAATGACTAGCCAGGTCTTTCCCCGGGAAGGAACAACCACGGGAAGGGCAGTCTCCAATGAAGGAAACCACCTATGCCAAAACATGGTATCCATCCACAGACAGCTGTTTCGGGGTATTGCCCCTCATCAGTGTGAAGTAGGAAACTGGCCAGTAGGAGCAATGCCTAGAAGAAGACTGTGAAATATGAGGATGAATGAACTCATGGAGATCAACATCCAACACTGCGGAGACACCATCACATGTTTCTCAACACAGTGATTCTAGTGCAATGCGCCCATCCCTTATGGGAAATATGTAAAAACATGCAAAACACCAGCTGCGGAGACACCATCATATGTTTCTCAACGCAAGAAATGACTAGCCAGGTCTTTCCCCGGGAAGGATCAACCACGGGAAGGGCAGTCTCCAATGAAGGAAACCACCTATGCCAAAACATGGTATCCATCCACAGACAGCTGTTTCATGGTATTGCCCCTCATCAGTGTGGAGTAGGAAGCTGGCCGGTAGGAGCAATGCCTAGTAGAAGACTGTGAAAAATGAGGATGAATGAACTCATGGAGATCAACATCCAACACTGCACCATCGCATGTTTCTCAACGCAGTGGTTCTAGAGCAATGCCCCCATCACTTATGGGAAATATGTAACACCGCGGCTTGTGTTTTGCATGTTTTTATATATTTCCCATAAGGGATGGGGGCGTTGCTCTAGGATCACTGCGTTGAGAAACATTTGATGGTGTAGAGGATGAGATTTTATCCCGCTTGTGTTACCATAAGACCACAATCTCAAGTTACAGCCTTTAAGGCACATAACAAAGATAGGGGAAGAACTATTAAGCAACGAGCTTGTCATGATCCCAGTGCAGGTTTTTGAGCTGCACACCTGGGGTTAATGTCTGGAGCTCGGTGCAGGTTTTGACCTGCACACCTGGGGTTAATGATTGTGGCCTCTTTCTGGTTCTGGGAGAGCTTCTTAAACCCCTGGGAAGCTTCAATCCCTGCCAGTTATACTTTTGCCTTTGGCCTAGTGTGCTGACCCCTGTGTGCCTGTTTGTTGCTATAGCTTGTTTATATGGCTCTGACCCGGTTCTGTTTCCCGTTGTGAGTTTGCCTGTTGATTTTGTACTGCGTTATTACCTCTGTTTATGACTCATTGCCTGTGACCTGACTACTCTCTGCTCGCCCCACTTGTACCTTTGCAGCTATCTCTGTGTGTGACTTACTAGCTACGTCTTGTCTATTCTCCCTGTCTATGCCCCCTGGTAACTTTGCCTCGCAGTTACCCTGCTAGGAGTTATCTTGCAGCTCCTAGCTTTGTGGAGTTTAGGCCATGCCCCTAGCAGTCACGTGCTTCAGGTCCTGCGGCTCTGAAGTACGCATCTACTCGGCTGCTGCCTGCTCCACTGGTATCTTTGAGCACTGTTCGCTTTACTCAGGACACGTGCACTGGCTCAGTGAGCAAGTTCAGTGTGGTGTTCCTGACATTATAACTGGCCTACAATTTTTTTTTCTCTCCTCACTTCTGCAGCATGGACCCAATGTGTGCTTTATCTGAGCAGGTGAAATGCTTGACTCAGTCACTGCAGAAGCTTAGTTTGGAACACCAAGTTCTGGCCCAGTCCCAACGGCGGGTTGAGGCCTTGGTTCAGGGGGTACTGTTATGATTGAGTCACCGAGTAGGAAAAAACAAAACACAAGCTCAGCCCAGAAAAACAGAGAGGTTGGAAACTAGCGGACTGCAGACCCCTAATCCTATCACACAACTAGCAGTAGCCGTGGAGTGTTCCTACGGTGATCCTAGACACCTCGTCACAGCCGGAGATCTACATAAGCCTAAAGAGAGAAAAGGGAAAAACTGCCCCAGAGCAGACCCCAAAGCAATAGGCAGCCCCCAACATATAATGACGGTGAAGCAAGATGAAAACACTAACACAGATAGAAAGATAGGTTGACCAAATGATGGGGCCCAAGCTAACTAAGAAGGACAGGACAGAAAAGCTGCTGTCTGCAATCCGAGAAAACCCTGCTAAAAATATTACCAACACAACTGATAAGTAAAAAGGACCCTGAAGTCACTAGACTTCAAACCCTATATCAGCACTCAGAATATTCTGAAAGCAGAGCAAAAGAGAACACTGATCAAGGAATAAAAATCCAGCACACCCCCGGCTGGGGATGGCTGAACTAAAAAAAAACAAGGTAGACAAAACCAAAACTAATAAGTTCAATAGCAGAGCAAAAACTTATCTTTGGGAAGCTGGAATCAGACTGGTCTCCAAGAATCCAGCAGAGAAATCACCAGCGACTCAGAAGGGCGTCGGCTGCCTTATATCCAGTCAGAAGTTCCCGTTACCCTGTCACCATCCACCTGATCAGGTGTTTGGTAATCAGCCTCACTACCTTCCTTCACCAGAAGAGGGAGATCCTCGGACACAAAAGATGAATGAACAGATGAGCTCACAACAGGGTACTTTCCCCAGGCTTCCAGCAGGTGGGGAATAGAGATGTCATTTTAGTCCCACCCGAGTCCCCGGTTAAATTGCCAGATACATTTTCTGGTAACAAGGATGATTTCAGGGCATTTAAGGAGGGCTGTAAGCTCTTTTTCTCTTTGAGACCCCGCTCCTCTGGGGATGAGAAACAGAGGGTGGGGGTGGTGATGTCCCTGCTTAGGGGGTCCCCACAAGCCTGGGCATTTTCGCTTTCCTCTTCTGCCCCTGAGAGAATGTCTGTGGATGCGTTTTTTGAAGCCTTAGGGCTTATTTATGATGAGCCTGATAGAGTGCGGTTGGCTGAGGACAAGGTCATGAGTGTCTGCCAGGGGGAGCACTCGGCCGAATGGTTCTGTACTGAATTCAGACGTTGGGCAGCCGAGATTTCCTGGAGTGTTACCGCCCTTCGGGGGCTGTTCCACAGAGGCCTGTGTGAACATCTGAAGGATGCTTTGGAACTTCATCCTCCGCCTGACTCCCTGGAGGATGCCATGATCCAAGCGGTTCGCATGGATCGTGGGCTAGAGGCATTATGCAACGGGAAACACCATTATTCTTCAGTGGAGATAAGACCTGGACTCTTCCTATGGCTATGGAGGTGAGCACTGTCACCTGTGAGGGAAAGGAAAGAAGACGCCGCCGGGAAAAGCAGTTGTGCTTCTATTGTGGGAAATCTGGACATTGGAAGAAGGACTGCCCCTCCTGTCCGTCATCCTCCAAGATGGCGGGAAATGACTAGGTCTGGGTAGTAGTCAAGGAGGCTGCCCAGACCTTCAGGTACAATTTTCCTCATGTGCAAAAATGGTGCTGCAGGTGGAACTGGAACTTGGTTATGGTCCTGTTCAGACTACTGCTTTTATTGACTGCGGTTCTGCTGTGAACCTGATTGATACCAATGTTATGACTCTTAATAAGATAGGGACAGTCAGGCTTCACGATCCTGTTAAACTTGTGGCAATTGACTCGTCTCCTCTTACCCAAGACGGTATCTCTTGCAGGTCTGAACTTTTTTCTCTAAAAGTGGGTTCCACTCATGTGGAAAAACTAAGTTGTCTTGTGCTAGATAACTTGCCTGCCGGACTGGTACTTGGGATGCCTTGGCTTCAACGCCATAATCCTACCATTGATTGGGTTACAGGGGAAATCACTCAATAGGGATGCAATAATAAATGTTGTAACCTGGGACATCTTGTTAACGCTGTTAAATCCGTGTCTGTGTCGTCTGTCGGTCTGGAAGGTATTCCGGACTACCTGAAGGATTTCGAAGACGTTTTTTCCAAAAGTGAGGCTGAGGCGCTGCCACCACATAGACCCTACGATTGTGCCATTGATTTAGTACCCGGAGCCAAGTTACCTAAGGCTCGATTGTTCAATTTGTCTGGGCCTTAGCGCCAAGCCATGAAGGAGTACATAGCTGAGAGTCTCCGCAAAGGGCATATCAGGCCTTCTGTGGCAGCAGGGTTCTTCTTTGTGAAGAAAAAAGATGGTGGTTTGCGGCCGTGCCTCGACTTTCGGGAACTGAACAAGATAACGGTTAGTAACTCTTACCCGCTTCCCCTCATCCCAGACTTATGTAACCAGTTAGCTGGGGCCCAATGGTTCTCCAAGTTAGATCTGCAGGGGCCTACAATCTGATAAGGGGACGAGTGGATAACGGCATTCCTCACATCAGAAGGACTCTTTGAGAACCTGGTAATGCCGTTTGGGTTAACTAATGCACCCGCTATTTTCCAAAATTTCATCAATGTTGTGTTTTCTGATCTGATAGGCCGTTTTGTTATTATTTATTTGGATGATATTTTGGTGTATTCCCCGGACAGTCAATCTCACTTGCAACATCTAAAGACAGTTCTCCAGAGACTCGGGGAGAACCAATTGTTCGCTAAATTGGAAAAATGTTTGTTTTTTGTACAGGTGCTGTCTTTTTTGGGGTTGATTGTGTCCTGTGAGGGGTTTCGTATGGATCCTAAGAAGGTGCTGGCGATCGCTGACTGGGTTCAGCCTCGAGATCTCAAGGGGCTCCAGCGCTTCTTAGGATTTGTGAACTATTACCAGAGATTCATTAAAGGTTTCTCACAAGTGGTTAAACCACTCACGGATCTTACCCAGAAGGGCGCTGATGTAAAAAATTGGTCTGTACTCGCTAAGGAATCCTTCTCAGCAATTAAGAAATGTTTCATGTCTGCCCCGGTGTTGGTACAACCTGACCCGTCCTATCCATTCATTGTAGAGATGGATGCTTCTGAAGTGGGGGTGGGGGCTGTGCTGTCCCAGGGTCCAGCCACCCTTACCAATCTCAAACCCTGTGCCTTCTCCAAGAAGTTCTCTTCAGCTGAGAAAAACTATGATGTAGGCAATAGGGAACTTCTTGCGGTCAAGCTGGCATTTGAGGAATGGAGGCACTTTTTGGAAGGGGCGGCTCACCCTATTACGGTTGTCACGGATCACAAATATTTGGCATACCTTGAATCTGCTAAGAGGCTTACTCCTAGACAAGCCCGTTGGTCACTTTTTTTTTTCACGATTTCAGTTCTCCATTACTTTTTGACCAGGGTCCAAAAATGTTAAAGCGGATGCCCTGTCCAGAAGTTTTGATCCAGTGTCCCCCCTGAGCCGCCGTCCTCCATTCTTCCCCCAGGGGTGGTAGTGGCGGGGGTCTCAACTGAGTTAGAACAAGAAATTCTAAGGGCTCAGTCCCTAGCTCCGGCAACCAGGCCAGGGGATAAACTGTTTGTTCCAGATTCATTGCGGCCTAGACTTCTGCAGGAGTTTCATGAGTTTAGGCTGAGTGCTCATCCAGGTATTACGGCCACTAGAGAGGCAGTAGCCAGGGGTTTTTGGTGGCCTTCATTAAGGTCCGATGTCAAGGAATTTGTTTCTGCTTGTGGCATGTGTGCCCGTTCCAAAAGCTCGTATAACGGACCAGCTGGGGAACTCATACCTTTACCGGTTCCTGATAGGCCATGGACTCATCTTTCCATGGATTTTATTACCGGCCTTCCACCTTTCAGGGGCAATACCATGATCTGGGTGGTGGTGGATAGGTTTTCTAAACAGGCCTATTTCATTCCCTTGGCAGCATTACCTTCAGCAGAAACATTGTCAAGGTTGTTTGTGCAGCATGTGGTCCGATTGCATGGGGTACCCCTGAATGTTGTGTCTGACAGAGGTGTGCAGTTTGTGGCCAAACTTGGAGGGCGTTCTGCATGAAATTGGGCATCTCACTCTCCTTCTCATCGGCACATCACCTGGAGAGTAATGGTCAGACAGAACGAACCAATCAATCCCTGGAACAAATTCTCAGGTGTCTGACCTCCGCCAGACAGGAGGAGTGGTGTGATGCGTTACCGTTGGCTGAATTCGCTTTTAGCAACCGGGTGAGTCAGTCCACCAACATGTCCCCATTCCTGATTAACTATGGGTTTAATTCGCATTTTGGGGAGTTTTCTCGGGTGAATTCCGGTTGTCCAGGGGCAGAGGGATCCGTTCAATGGTTAAAAACCTCTGGGCTGAAGTCCGGCGTAATATCTCTCGGGCCCAGGGGAGATACAAATATTTTGCGGACAAAAAGAGAGCCTCGGGAGACATGTTTCAGGTGGGAGAGAAGGTTTGGCTCTCCACACGTAACATCAACTTAAAGGTACCATCAGCTAAGTTGGGACCAAAGTTCATTGGTCCGTACGAGATTATGGAGATAGTTAACCCAGTGGCATATAGGTTGCATCTCCCCGCCTCCTTAAAAATATCTAATGTGTTCCATAAATCTTTGTTGAAACCCGCAGGATCTGTCAAAGAGAACTGAGTCTGTTGTTCCTCCAGTGCTGGTGAAGGGTTAATTGGAGTATGAGGTCGGACATATTGTGGACTCTCGGCGGGTGCGCCGCTCTTTGCAGTACCTGGTCCACTGGAAGGGATATGGACCAGAGGAGCGCTCATGGGTCCCTTCTCGCTCAGTACATGCAGATCGCCTGGTTCGGGCTTTCCATGCCAAGTACCCAGGGAAGCCTGGGGGTCCAGAGGCCCCCCGTTGAGAGGGGGGTACTGTCATGATCCCAGTGCAGGTTTTTGAGCTGCACACCTGGGGTTAATGTCTGGAGCTCGGTGCAGGTTTTGACCTGCACACCTGGGGTTAATGATTGTGGCCTCTTTCTGGTTCTGGGAGAGCTTCTTAAACCCCTGGGAAGCTTCAATCCCTGCCAATTATACTTTTGCCTTCAGCCTAGTGTGCTGACCCCTGTGTGCCTGTTTGTTTCTATAGCTTGTTTATATGGTTCTGACCCGGTTCTGTTTCCCGTTGTGAGTTTGCCTGTTGATTTTGTACTGCGTTATTATCTCTGTGTATGACTCATTGCCTGTGACCTGACTATTTTCTGCTCGCCCCACTTGTACCTTTGCAGCTATCTCTGTGTGTGACTTACTAGCTACGTCTTGACTATTCTCCCTGTCTATGCCCCCTGGTAACTTTGTCCCGCAGTAACCCTGCTAGGAGTTATCTTGCAGCTCCTAGCTCTGGGGAGTTTAGGCCACGCCCCTAGCAGTCATGTCCTTCAGGTCCTGCGGCTCTGAAGTACGCATCTACTCGGCTGCTGCCTGCTCCACAGGTATCTTTGAGCGTGACAATCACAAAAGAATTGTATTCTACGTGTTGCCTAATTTGTCTCATGCAATTCTCCTCGGGCTTCCCTGGCTAAGTACGCACGAGCCCATCCTAGATTGGCG
This sequence comes from Dendrobates tinctorius, assembly GCF_039654945.1. Classification (NCBI taxonomy): domain Eukaryota; kingdom Metazoa; phylum Chordata; class Amphibia; order Anura; family Dendrobatidae; genus Dendrobates; species Dendrobates tinctorius. The sequence goes on from NW_027361675.1 coordinate 55,148,611, forward strand.
GCCTGGGGATGTTCTGCGATGGGGTCAGGGCTGCCAGGATCGCTGCCTAACGTCCGTTCATCCAGTTGGAGATTCTCGACCTGTTTCCGCTCCAGTTGGATTACCAGCCACATATTGGTCCTTTGCCGATGTCTTCAGCAAGAAAGAGGCAGAGACTCTTCCTTCGCATCGGCCTTATGACTGCCCGATTTGTGCTCATTCCTGGCTCTACTCCGATGTTGGATTATATCCAGGAAAGTCTGGCTAAAGGTTTTATTCAGAAGTCCTCTTCTGCCGCAGGTGCAGGATTCTTTTTTGTCAAAAAGAAAGATGGATCCCTTTTTCCTTGTATCGATTATAGAGATCTTAATGATATTACCGCAAGAACAAGTATCCTCTGCCACTCATCCCTGAGCTCTTTGATCACCTACAGGGAGCACAAATCTTCACTAAGCTTGATCTTCTCGGGGCTTACAACCTGGCCCAGATTCGCTCCGGAGACGAGTGGAAGACCACATTTAATACCTGGGATGGCCATTATGAGTACTTGGCCATGCCCTTCGGCTTCTTGAACTATTACCAGCAATTCATCCCTCATTTTTCTTCACTATCCAAGCCAATCTCGTCCCTTATTCACAAAGGATCCAATACCAAGGTCTGGTCGTCAGAGGCAGAAAATGCCTTTTTAACCTTGAAGCAGGCATTTGCAGAAGCTCCGATATTACATATTCCAGAGGCTAGTAAGCCATTTATTCTCGAGGTGGATTCCTCGTCCACGGGAGCTGGTGCTGTGCTCTCTGAGATCTCCTTTTGGCCAATTAGTCTTCTGCGTTTTTTTCTCCAAAGCATTTTCTACTTCCTAGCGCCACTATTCCATCGGAGACACGGAGTTGCTGGCCATTAAGTTGGCTCTAGGGGTATCTTCTTGAGGCAGCAATACATCCTTTTATCATCTACACCGACTACAAGAATCTATCTTGCATTCGGTCTGCCTAAAGGCTTAATCCTCGACAAACCAGATGGTCTCTGTTTTCGCCTGGTTTGATTTTGAACTCCACTTCCTGCCGGGCATTAAGAATGCTAAGGCGGACGCTCTGTCTAGATCCTCCCAGTCAGAGTATATTGTAGAGGAACCTTCTCATATCATTGATCCTTCCAGAATAATCTCCGTCGCTCCACTCAGGTTTGCTAACCCACCACCAGGTAATACGTTTGTGGCAGAGAATGACAGAATAAGAATACTCTGCTGGGGTAATTCCTCTAAATTGGCTGTCCATGCTGGAATCAAGAAGACTATTTCCCTCATCTCATGCTACTATTGGTGGTCTTCTCTCTGTCAAGATGTGCAAGACTTTACGGCTTCTTGTCCATCCTGCGCCAAGAACAAGATTCCCAGACAACTTCCTTTCGGGCTCTTTCACCCTCTTTGAGTACCTTTGGCACCTTGGCAGCGTATAGCTATGGACTTTATTACTAACCTGCCTTGTTTCTCGGATTGTATGGTTCTTTTGATAGTTATGGACCATTTTTCTAAGATGGCCCACTTTGTTCCTCTACCTGGCCAACCATCGGCCCCAGAGTTGGCGAATATCTTTATTAGCCATATCTTCAAGTATCTTGGTGTTCCTCTATGCATTGTATGCATTAATTTTTTGCACTTATGTCATTTTTTGCAGGATGCAGCCGGGCCTCTTTCTGTTGGCTTGGTCTATTGGGGCGTCTGTCACTGTGTGTTGCATATTATAGTGCTGTAGCAGCCCGCCTGATAATACCATGGGCATCATTAATAGGTTGCAAGCCAGACACTTTGCATCACACTTATATGTGTGACTGACGTCTTATGCAAGCCTTATCTATGTGCATTTTTCCTACTAGGCAGCCAACCCCACCATGGTTTTTTTAGGTGTGGGGTGGTTGTTTTTATCAGTAGTTTGTGCCTGAGCTGCCCCTTGCCTTTATTAGTGGAGGCCCGCTGCATCCTGCTATATGTGCATTTGTCATCAGACAGGGTTTTGGTAAGGCCATATCTTGTTACGTGAGTTTTTTTGAATTTTTTTCTATGTTAGCTGTTTTGAAACATTGAATTGCCCTCGGATATCACTCGAGTGCAGTTTGATTCCCGCTGACGCTGGCAGCAGAGGAGCTGCAGAAATTAATTTTTCCATCTAATTCACAGCTGTGTGGATACACTGACACTCAAATCACACTCGCAGCAGAGCAGGAGCCAAGTGTCATTGGCATATTGCATCTGATGTTCTTGTATTTGATATGATGTGCTAATGTGTCTCCTCCGGCCTTAAGTTAGATTATGCACTGCACATATTCTAATTAATTTGCTAGAGCCTGGTGACCCGTGTGTTGTCACGACGACAGCGCATCATGGGGTGCTGATCGGAGGGCAGAGGGGGCTCCCTCCTGTGCCTGCCTTCTAAATGAGGCAATTGATATCATTCGCAGCATTTAGGGCGTTAAACTTCCTGGAGCGGTGAGGGCACTGCTCCTGGCAGTGAGTGCCGGATGTCAGCTGTCATATCAGCTGAACACCTGAGGGCATTAGCCATGAAGTACGCCTGCGCACTGAAGTAATCTGCTCTGCCCTGTTGAAGGCAGAGCAGTGCGCCTGCGCCGGAGCCGCGACGGGCAGGAATGAAGAGGACATCATCGCTGCAAGATGGGAGGCGCCGGACCGGACCACGACTCCCACCGGACCCGAACCAGACCCGGACTGCCCCTGGGTGAGTATAATCTAACTCATTTTTCTTATCTTTCAGGTTACATCGGGGGCTTATCTACAGCATTACAGAATGCTGTAGATAAGCCCCTGATGGCAGTGGCCGCAGCTGATAGGCGAAAAATAGTGTGACAGATTCCCTTTAATTATCCAAACGTCTATTTTCAGTAAGCCAGGAGGCATATTCTGTTATCTATATGTTGACTTTTGAATTTATGTGTTTCTCTTTTTGGTTGGTGAAGAGTCTGAAATGTTGACTTTTCCTGTAGGTTCAATTGATACCGTAATTGTAAAGTGATAAATGGTTGTTAATTTGTTATTTACCTCTTATGTCAGCTCCTACAGTTTATTGTACTTTAACTGTTATCTTTGCAAAACTGGAACGCAAGGTTACTGAACAATGATGTTTGGCAGTGTGCTTGTCAGGGTCCTGTCGGCACCGGCGTGCAGCCTCCGCTGAGCAGGGACTCACCCGCACTGTAGGGGGGCCCGGTGTCAGGTACAGCCAGAAAGTACAAACAGGACCTGGGGACGCTGAAGTTTAGCAAGCAGTGAAGGTCCTACGGTCATGTGACTGCAAGGGGCGGAGCTTAGCGTCCTGCTTCCAGAGATGGCAGGACACTAAACAGAAATACTCAGTCAGGCAAAACAGAGGTCATACACAGAGATAGCAGTAAAGTACCAGAGATGAGACCGAACGGATAGTTGGGGCCAAGCAGGAGTCAAAACCAAACAGACATAGAAGGTACCAGGCAGAATCCAACAAGCAGTATCCAGAGAACAGACTGAGTCGTACACAGAGTATCAAGCAACCAGAACACAGCACAAACACACTCAGGGGTCACCACACTATGCCAAGGGCGAAAGTATAACTGACGGGGATGGGAGCTCCCTGAGACTATAAGAAGCTTTCCCAGAACCAGTGAGAGGCCACCATAATAAGTCCCAGGTGTGCAGGTAAGAGTCTGCACTGAGATCAAAACATTAACCCCAGAAGTGCAGGTCCACCAGCATTGGTATCATGACAGTACCCCCCTCTCAACGGGGGGCCTCTGGACCCCCAGGCTTGCCCGGGTACCTAGCATGGAAAGCCCAAACCAGGCGATCGGCATGCATCAACCGGGCCGGCACCCAGGACCTATCTTCTGGCCCATACCTCTTCCAATGAACTAGGTACTGTACTAACCGCCGTACCAACCTGGAATCTATGATGTGACCAATCTCATATTCCACATGTCCCTCAACCAAAACTGGAGGAGCAGCGGACTCGGATTCTCCCCGGACTGCTTCAAAAGGTTTCAGTAAAGATCTATGGAAGACGTTAGGGATCTTGAAAGAGGGTGGAAGGCACAGCCTGTACGCCACTGGGCTGATTTTTTCCACAATCTTGTACGGGCCAATGAATTTGGGGCCCAACTTAGCTGGCGGAATCTTTAACTTAATTTTTTGCGTGAAGAGCCAAACTTTCTCTCCAACCTGAAACATGGGACCAGGAGTTTGTTTCTTTTCCACGAAAAACTTATACCTGCCTTGAGACCTAGATATACGCCGCTGGGCCTCTGCCCATGTATCTTTTAACCGCTGAACAGAGTCCTCAGCCCCGGGACACCCCGAATCTAGATGAGAAAACTCACCAAAATGAGGACTGAACCCATAGTTGATCAAGAAAGGGGACATACCATTGGATTGACTCACCTGACTATGAAGGCAAATTCAGCCAATGGCAGTATATCACACCAGTCATTCTGTCTAGCAGAAGTCAGACATCTGAGGATCTGTTCCAGAGACTGATTAGTGTGTTCTGTCTGACCATTACTCTCGGGATGGTAGGCAGATGAAAAGGATAGATATATCCCTAATTTTTTGCAGAAAGCATGCCAAAACTTAGCCACAAACTGCACACCACGATCAGACACCACATTCAGGGGTACCCCATGCAAGCGGACCACATGCTGCACAAACAATCTGGATAAGGTCTCAGCAGAAGGTAATGCGGACAGGGGTACAAAATGAGCCTGCTATGAAAATCTGTCCACCACTACCCATACCATCGTATTACCCCTGGAAGAGGGAAGATTGGTAATAAAATCCATGGACAGGTGGGTCTGGGTCACCCTCCCAGGGCCGTGGGGTACTCGGTACCGGGCCGGTGTCAGGGGAAGGTGTAACAGCAGCGGTGACCCGGTCCGTGGCCCTGGGCGCCCAAGTAATGGGGGAATGTAGTTAATGGAATGGAATAGTTTGTAACGCCACCTGTGGTGCTTGTCAAGGGAGGTGTTAAGCCGACGCTGCAGACAGATGCTCTGGGACAGATGGTATGGTGCAGCAGTGATGATATAGCCCTCCACAGGCAGGGCTGATGTCCCAGGGCAGTGTAGTTGTAATGGTTATGGAATGGCGCAGGCAGTGTAAAGAATGGTACCCAGAAGTAGCGGTGCTGAGCAGGTTGGCACAAGAATGAATGGAGGACACAGAGGCTTGCAGTTCCAAAGCTTTACTCACAGTCTGCGGTACACAAGGGTGCCTGCCTCCGGGCCGTGTCCTCCGGGTCAGAGACTCAGCCAACCTCCAGGCCAGATGGGAAGCTCCTCTCCAACACTCCGCCAACATGTACCTTTCCTGAATGACTCCTCTATTGCACCTTAAAGTGTGAAGTTCCTCCTGTCAGATGTTCCCAAGAACTCTACTCGTATGGCAGACAGCTGTAGCCTGCTTCGGGGACTCCCTTCTCCTGAGCCCTGGCTCTCTAATCAGTTGCTGGTGTGCCCCAAGTCTTAGATGGGAGTAGTGCATTTACAGCCAACTACTCCACCGGTGTCTGCTGCAGAACCATAAGTGTCCATAAAACCTCGGGGACCGGGCCCCGGCCTTGCGCTGAGAACCTATAGGCAGGGTTCCTCTTCCAACCCACATCCTTGCTGTTCTCCTTACTCCTTCATTCCGTACTGATCTTTCTCTCTCTTATGGAAGCTTAGGTTGCAGTTCTACGTCTTTCTCCTTCTTTCCCTTTCCCGTGCCAGCTGGCTCAGATCACTGAGGCAGCTGCAGCACTCCTTCCTCCATCCCTTCTTCCAGGGATCCTCACTCCTGTCTGAGTGACTTCTTACCCGCCTGACCTTCTGCCAGACTCAACGTGTAATCCTACACTTTCCCACTCTTTTATATATCTCAACTCCACCCACCTCCAAGCACTTCCAGTGTTCCAAGCAGGGAACCACCAGAGGTGCTCTGCTACTCTCTAAGCACTGAGCCGCAATGTGGTTGTGCAGAACTACCCTGTTGTGTGGGGTGAGAGTGTAGGAGTGTGGAAAGGAGTTCCCACCTTACCTGGATGGTGGGGCACTACACCTTAGGAGAAGGCACAGTACCTCTGTGGCGACTGAGCCTCAGGGGCGCCACATACCCCCCTGTTAAGCACAGCACGTCCGCGGGCTGCAAGACAACAAAGTTGACAGTACAGGAACATACTAAATTTTTGTAATGCTGCATAAACATCTCTTATACTAAACTTTCTAATATAGGAGGCATTGTTTCTTGAACGTTACAAACAATTCTTAATTAACTATTGTGATAAAACACTCTGGGATCGCCTTTGCTGGGGTCAAAGGTCACGTGCGTTCAGCATGAAACTCAGGCGCAGAGCTGGGATTCGTGTATAACTGACCCTGGGTCAGGTTTATTAACGGTGAAAGCAATGCAAAAGGAAATAAAACATAAAACAAATCCTTGCCTGTCCGGCACTAACTAAACAATGGACAACCTAACTACCAACTGGCGGGCTTCTCCCGTCCAGCCAAACCACAGTTGCAGTGGGCACTGCTTCCACTCACGTGTGTCTCTCACACAGACAGGCTCTGTGTTCCCAGGCTGAGACACTCACACAACCACCTGGCATCCTTTTATATCCGCCTCCCATTATTCATTAGTAAGCAGGTGTGATACTGACCAGACTAGGCCACATAGGAAAGGAATCTGGGCGAGATATACCTGCCCTCATCCACTATTCCCACATGATTCTCACACTATCTAAACTTCAAGTCAAAAAGTGCAATTTTTCATACTTTATGCAATTCTAAGTGCTATTATCTGTGACTCACTATCACTCCAGTATTATTCAGCTTTCCTTCTCTAGTACACATTTCCTTTCTCTTTCTAGTGTACCTTTTCTATTCTCTTTCAAGTGACACCTGTGATACCTGGTTCACCATTCACATTTTCAACTCTTTATTTAAATCTCTCATATCAAAACATTTCTCACTCTATATAAAAGCCATTTCCTAGTTGCTAATATTCTCATAAGATACATCATTATCAAAAATAATTTGCATTAAAACTTTCGACAATTATTCTTGTAAGTGCTGGACACCGCTCCCAGCCGGGATCTCTTGCAGTGTCCTTTGAGGTAGACGTCATCTTCGCAAAGTGTCAATATGTAAAACCTTGACATCATCTTCGCAAAGTGTCAATATGTAAAACCAAGAGAGGGTACCTAAAGAGGTGCAACTATTTACAATAAAAGTTTTGAATCATACAACATTCATGATCTCCTCAGTTCCGAATGTAGACACGATGCCAATCAAAACAGGGCAACTTTGGGAAAACCAAAAATTAAACCATGATGAGCAAACAAAAAAGCACAACGGTGCTAAACAAACCCTCCTGGGTCACGAGAGTTAATGTAAATCATTAGTGCTGGTCCCCTCCTGGGGTTCTGGAAGCCGATTGAGAACTACTACCAGATGTGGTATCTTCATCTTGATTCTTGTTTCTGGCTATAGGGCACTGAAGCTGTGGTAAAGGGAACCCATGATGCATCTCAATGCCCATCAACTGCTCCTCCTCAATAGGTGATTCCGTTGCTCCGGTACGAGGCCTAGCACCGAGAGATTCCGCAGCTTGTCGGCGCTGATAAGCAACTATACGAGGGTTCAGCCGCCAAGGGATCCCGAGGTCACTATCCCAAAGTGACTGAGACTCATCTATTCCCTGAAGATGTCGAATCGTGCGCACCTGTTCCAGCCATACCCTTCTCAGTAGGGACCTCTTCCACCGCCCCATCTCTGACTGACTAGCGCCCCCAGCGAACTCTTCCAATTGCCCCATTTCGAGTTGCCGCAAACCCACCTCGGACAACGTGAATTCGGAGGTCAACCCATTAGGAGGGCCGGGGTATATACCTGGTGCCTCCTGGCGGTGTGGCCTCTGCTCTGGTGTAGGCATGATGGCAACGGGCGCTGCCCGGTGAGACACCGGGGACGGCGGTGGAGCCAATGGCAGCTCCGGCTCCATGGGGGGGTCGCTGGTGGGACCTGCACAGCCGCGTCAGGTCCGGGCAGGGGCACCTCTTCCTCTGCTTCAGCTCCCTGGGCTGTGTACAACTCCCCCGATAGTAGCGGCAGAGGTGGAACAGGGTATGCTGCCGGTGACATGGCAGCGGTCGCAGGCTCCACAGAGTCTGCCGGGAAGAGGTCCGGTGCAGCGGCGGCTGGTACCGGTGTCGCGGGTACCGCAGGTGTAGGCCCCTCCTGGGCGCGCTGCAGATTCAATGTCCATTGTGCTTCCTGCCTCAGTTGCAGGCGGCGCGTCAGCTGGACAATTTCGTCCTCCAGCTGTTGGCGGTTCATCTCTGAGACGGGGTCGGAGCCTTCAGCCATTGCGCCGGGGAGATCCATCTTAACCTCCGCACGCTCTACAGGCCTCCTTCCCTCTCTCTCCAAAATGGCGTTCTGGCGTTCTTTTTCCTGCCTCGTCCCCTTTCCCACCACTGGCTTCTTCTGCCCCTCCTTCGGGGGGCGGCGTCTTCTTCCAGCGCCTCCATACCAAGCCAGTATACGAACCCCTCAGGGGGTGGGCCATGTAGCTGTCAGGTAGTAATTCAGGCAGGGGAGGCCCAAGACTCTTCGTGGTCTTTTCCTAGGACCTCTTATCTCTTCACGCCCTTCTTCTTCGCGCTAGCGGCCATTTTTAATATTCATGTCACAGTCTATTAAATTGGGTCTTCTGCACATTTTCAAAAGTTCAAAGTCCAACAAATCTCAGGCACACAGAACCCGATGGCATCGGGTCTCATCATCCTGTTTGTGACGCCAAGTTGGGTCGCCCTCCCAGGGCTGTGGGGTACTCGGTACCGGGCCAGTGTCAGGGGAAGGTGTAACAGCAGCGGTGACCCGGTCCGTGGCCCTGGGCGCCCAAGTAATGAGGGAATGTAGGTAATGGAATGTAATAGTTCGTGACACCACCTGTGGTGCTCAGCAAGGAAGGTGTTAAGCCGACGCTGCAGACAGATCCTCTGGGACAGATGGTATGGTGCAGCAGTGATGGTATAGCCCTCCATATGCAAGGCTGATGTCCCAGGGCAGTGTAGTTGTAATGGTTGTGGAAAGGCGCAGGCAGTGTAAAGAATGGTACCCAGATGTAGCGGTGCTGAGCAGGTTGGTGCAAGAATGAATGGAGGACACCGAGGCTTGCAGTTCCAAAGCTTTACTCACAGTCTGCGGTACACAAGGGTGCCTGCCTCCAGGCCGTGTCTTCCGGGTCAGAGACTCAGCCAACCGCCAGGCCAGATGCGAAGCTCCTCTCCAACACTCCGCCAACATGTACCTTTCCTGAACGACTCCTCTATTGCGCCTTAAAGTATGAAGATCTCCAGTACCGTGGTACCCTGGAGTTCCTCCTGTCTGATGTTCCCAAGAACTCTACTCGTATGGCAGACAGCTGTGGCCTGCTTCGGGGACTCCCTTCTCCTGAGCCCCGGCTCTCTAATCAGTTGCTGGTGTGCCCCAAGTCTTAGATGGGAGTAGTGCATTTACAGCCAACTACTCCACCAGTGTCTGCTGCAGAACCATAAGTGCCCATACAACCTCGGGGACCGGGCCCTGTCCTTGCGCTGAGAACCTATAGGCAGGGTTCCTCTTCCAACCCACATCCTCGCTGTTCTCCTTACTCCTTCGTTCCGTACTGATCTTTCTCTCTCTTATGGAAGCTTAGATTGCAGTTCTACGTCTTTCTCCTTCTTTCCCTATCCCGTGCCAGCTGGCTCAGATCACTGAGGTAGCTGCAGCACTCCTTCCTCCATCCCTTCTTCCAGGGATCCTCACTCCTGTTTGAGTGACTTCTTACCCGCCTGACCTTCTGCCAGACTCAACCTGTAATCCTACACTTTCCCACTCTTTTATATATCTCAACTCCACCCACCTCCCAGCTCATCCAGTGTTCCAAGCAGGGAACCACCAGAGGTGCTCTGCTACTCTCTAAGCACTGAGCCGCAATGTGGTTGTGCAGAACTACCCTGTTGTGTGGGGTGAGAGTGTTGGAGTGTGGAAAGGAGTTCCCACCTTACCTGGATGGTGGGGCACTACACCTTAGGAGAAGGTGCAGTACCTCTGTGGCGACTGAGCCTCAGGGGCGCCACAGGTCCCTGGTCTTTCGGGTACTGCCAAGGGCATCAGCTCCCCCGCTGGCCGGCTATGAGAGCTTTTAGAACGAGCGCAGACCCCACAACCAGAAATGAATTTCTTTATATCAGAACCAAGGGTAGGCCACCAGAAGATCCTAGCCACCACCAGTTGCGTGGCTGATATACCAGGGTGAGCACACAGCTTGGATTCATGGAACTCTTGCAAGAGCTTAAGGCGAAATTGCTCTGGGACAAACAACTTGCCCCCTGGCTTGGCCGCAGGAGCCAGCGACTGGGCCCCCTCAATTTCCCGTTCCAATTCAGACGAGATCCCTGCTAACACCACCCCAGGGTGCAGAATGGAGGACGGTGGCTCAGGGGCAGACACAGGATGAAAACTGCGAGATAAGGCATCAGCCTTGACATTCTTTGACCCTGGACAGAAAGTAATAGTAAACTGGAAACGAGAAAAAATAAGCGACCAACGGGCCTGTCTTGGTGTTAGTCTTTTAGCAGACTCAATGCATGACAAATTTTTGTGATCAGTGATCACAGTAACCGGGTGACTGGCCCCCTCCAAAAAGTGCCTCCACTCCTCAAACGCCAACTTGACCGCAAGAAGCTCTCTATTGCCTACATCATAATTTCTTTCAGCAGCAGAGAACTTCCTGGAAAAGAAAGCACATGGTCTGAGGTTGGTAAGAGTGACAGGCCCTTGGAACAACACTGCCCCCACCCCCACCTCGGAGGCATCCACCTCCACCACAAATGGTTTGGACGGATATGGCTGTACCAACACAGGAGCAGACATAAAACATTTTTTCAGAGTCGCAAAGAGCTCTTTTGCGAGCGAGGACCAATTTCTCACATCTGCACCTTTGCATGTTAGATCCGTGAGTGGTTGACCACCTGTGAAAACCCCCGGATAAATTTGCGGTAATAATTGGCGAACCCCAAGAAGCGCTGAAGACCCTTAAGATCTCGGGGTTGCACCTAATCCGCAATGGCCTGCACCTTCTTGGGGTCCATTCGAAAACCCTCACAGGATACAATTAATCCCAAAAAAGACAATTCTTGAACACAAAATACACATTTCTCCAATTTGGCAAACAGATGATTTTCTCTCAGTCTTTGGAGAACAGTTCGTACATGTTCCAGATGAGAATGCCTGTCGGAGGAGTATATCAAAATATCATCTAAGTAGATAACAACAAAACGACCAATGAGATCCGAGAATACCACGTTGATGAAATTCTGAAATATGGCGGGGGCATTCGTAAGACCAAACGGCATGACTACATTTTCAAACAGTCCCTTGGATGTGAGGAACGCAGTTTTCCATTCATCCCCCTCTCGGACCCTTATCAAATTATATGCCCCCTGAAGATCCAGTTTAGAGAACCATTTTGCCCCTGATAGTTGGTTACATAAATCGGGAATCAACGGAAGGGGTTACGTATTCCGTACAGTAATCTGATTAAGCTCCCGAAAATCGATACAGGGACGTAACCCGCCATCTTTTTTCTTTACATAAAAGAAACCTGCCGCCACAGGTGAGACTGAAGGACGTAAGTGTCCCTTGCACAGACTTTCAGCAATGTACTCCTTCATAGCCAAGCACTCAGGGCCGGATAAATTAAACGGACGGGCTTTAGGTAATTTAGCCCCCGGGACAAGCTCGATAGCGCAGTCAAAGGGTCTATGTGGCGGTAACGTCTCGGCCTCGCTTTCAGAGAATACATCTTCGAAGTCCTTAAGGCATTAAGGAATACCTTCCAGCTCGACAGATGATACAAACACAGATTTAACATGTTCAACCAGCAGTGCAGATTTATCACACGACTTAAAATCATTAAACCCCCATTGAACAATCTCCCCCGTTTTCCAGTTAATAACTGGGTTATGGCGTTGTAACCAGGGCATGCCCAACACCAACCCTGCAGGTAGATTGTCCAGAACCAAACAACTTAGGTTTTCCACATGAGTAGTGCCCACTCTGAGCGAAAACAAGTCAGACAAAGAGAATTCCCTCCTTAGTGAGGGGAGAGGAGTCAATGGCCACCACCTTAATCGGAACCTTGAGCCTAACTGTCCCTATCTTGCAGCGTGTGAGCAATTGGCAGTCAATGAGATTAATCGATGATCCGCAGTCCACGAAGGCTGTAGAGGGAAAAGAACTACCGTCCACAAATAGTTCCACATGAAGTAAAACCTTAGAAAACGAGGAAAAGGGTACCTGAGGGTCTGAGTAGTCTCCCCACTGACTACCCAGACCTAGTTGTTTCCCGACGACCGGGTCGAAGATGGGCAATCAGGACACTCCCTTTTCCAATGTCCCGTTTTACTGCAGTAAAAGCATAACTGCTTGTCCTTCTGGTGTTTCCTCTCCGTATCCTTCAGGGAGAGGGCGCCTACATCCATGAGCTCAGGGGCAGTCTCTTTTCCACTGTGGAACAATGGAGTCTCCACCTGCATCACCCCTCTGGCCCGCAGTCTGCTGTCCATCCGGACGGCCTGGGTCATGGCGTCCTTGAGAGAGTTAGGTGGGGGATGTAACGCCAAGGCATCTTGCAGCCGCTCGGACAAGCCTCTGCGAAAGAGACCTCAAAGCGCAGCGTTGCCCCAAGAGATCTCTGCATCCCAGCGGCGGAATTCAGTACAAAACCACTCAGCTGAGTGTTTCCCATGACAGACGCTCATCACCATGTCCTCTGCCAATCGCACTCGGTCAGGCTCATCATAAATGTGCCCGAGGGCTTCAAAGAAAGCATTCACAGACACTCTCTCAGGGGCAGTGGGAGGAAGGGAGAAAGCCCAAGCTTGTGGAGACCCTCTTAATAAGGACATAATGACCCCTACCTTCTGGTTTTCGTCCCCAGAAAAAAGTTTGCAACCCTCCATGAAGATCCTGAACTCCTTTTTGTTCCCAGAAAAGAAGTCAGGCAGTTTAACAGGTGGTTCTGGGAACACCAGAACAACATCACTCTCCCCAGCCCCCAGAGACCCAGCAGTTAAAGCCCCTCGCACTGTCTCAGAAACCTGCTGCTGAGAACGAGCCAGAGCTTGCTGCTCCAGGGATAAATCCTGAAACATCTGACTCAGATTTTTCATCTGGTCAGACAGAGACTGTATGAGATCCATAATTCTCTGCACAAAAACCCCCCAAAACTTAATGGTCAGTTATAATGTCAGGGTCCTGTCAGCGCCGGTGAGCAGCCTCCGCTAAGCAGGGACTCACCCGCACTGTAGGGGGGCCCGCGGTCAGGTACAGCCGGAAAGTACAAACAGGACCTGGGGACGCTGAAGTTTAGCAAGCAGTGAAGGACTTACGGTCATGTGACTGCAAGGGGCGGGGTTTAGTGTTCTGCTTCCAGAGATGGCAGGACACTAAAAAGAAATACTCAGTCAGGCAAAACAGAGGTCATACACAGAGATAGCAGTAAAGTACCAGGGAAGAGACAGAACGGATAGTCGGGGCCAAGCAGGGGTCAAAACCAAACAGACATAGAAGGTACCAGGCAGAATCCAACAAGCAATATCCAGAGAACAGACCGAGTCGTATACAGAGTAACAAGCAACCAGAACACAGCACAAACACACTCAGGGGTCACCACACTATGCCAAGGGCGAAAGTATAACTGACGGGGATGGGAGCTTCCTGAGGCTATAAGAAGCTTTCCCAGAACCAATGAGAGGCCACCATAATAAGTCCCAGGTAAGAGTCTGCACTGAGATCAAAACATTAACCCCAGAAGTGCAGGTCCACCAGCACTGGTATCATGACAGTGCTTAGCTGTAACTCAAGGTACCTCAAGGTACAGCTAAGCACACTGCGGCATCTACTCTGGACACAGTCCTATTGAAATCATGACCTCAGGTATAGAATATTGATTTGCATTACTTTGCACTGCACTGCTGCACTTTAGTTCAATGCTATTGAAAGGATGTATACCTTGATATCTGTAAACCCTGGAATTCAAAAAGTTAATTTATTTCAATACAAAATGTGAATCTCATATATTATGTAGAGGTCATTACAAACAGAGTGATCTATTTCAAATGTTTATTTCTGTTAATGTTGATTATCGTCTTACAGCCAGTGAAAACCTAAAAGTTATTATCTCAGTAAATTAGACCTTGTCCAGGAAGGCACATGATTGCGAGCTGTGACAAGAAGGTTTGCTGTGTCTGTCAGCATAGTGTCCAGAGGCTGGAGGCACTACCAGGAGACAGGCCAGTACTCCAGGAGACGTGGAGGGAGCTGTAGGAGGGCAACAACCCAGCAGCAGGACCGCTACCTCCGCCTTTGTGCAAGGAGGAACAGGAGGAGCACTGCCAGAACCCTGCAAAATGACCTCCAGCAGGCCACAAATGTGCATGTGTCTGCACAAATGGTTAGTAACCGACTCAATTAGGATGTTCTGAGGGCCAGATGTCCACAGATGGGGGTTGTGATCACAGCCCAACACTACTGTGCAGGACGCTTTGCATTTTCCACAGAACATCAGAATTGGAAAATTCGCCACTGGCACCCTGTGCTCTTCACAGATGAAAGCAGGTTTGCACTGAGCACATGTGACAGACATGACAGATTCTGGAGACGCTGTGGAGAATGATCTGCTGCCTGCAACATCCTTCAGCATGACCGGTATGGCAGTGGGTCAGTAATGGTGTGGGGTGGTATTTCTTTGGAGGGCCGCACAGCCCTCCATGTGCTCGCCAGAGGTAGCCTGACTGCCATTAGGTACCAAGATGAGATCCTCAGACCCTTTGTGAGACCATATGCTGGTGCGGTTGGCCCTGGGTTCCTCCTAATGCAGGACAATGCCAGACCTCATGTGGCTGGAGTGTGTTAGCTGTTCCTGCAAGATGAAGGCATTGAAGCTATGGACTGGCCCGCCTGTTCCCCAGACCTGAATCCGTTTGAACACATCTGGGACATCATGTCTCGCTCCATCCACCAACGTCACATTGCAACACAGACTATCCAGGAGTTGGCGGATGCTTTAGTCCAGATCTGGGAGGAGATCCCTCAGGAGACCATCCGCCGCCTCATCAGGAGCATGCCCAGGCATTGTACAGCAGGGAGGCCATACAGGCATGTGGAGGCCACACACAATACTGAGAATCTTTTCCTTGTCATCAGGTATTTCCACTGAAGTTGGATCAGTCTGTAATTTGATTTTCCACTTTGATTTTGAGTATCATTCCAAATTCAGACCTCCATGGGATATTCATTATGATTTACATTGATAATTGTTATGTTTTATTGTTCTGAACACATTCCGCTATGCAATGAATACAAATTTGCAACTGGAATATTTTATTCAGAGATATCTAGGGTGTGGTATTTTAGTGTTCCCTTTATTTTTTTGAGCAGTGTATTTTTATATTTGATAGAGATATAGATAGAAGAATAGCCAATAATTCAATTGTCGGCTTCTGTAAAATAATTGCAAAGCCGACAGGTTATGACACATGGTTTGCATACAGTAAACGATTGCATATCATTTTGATTTATATATGTCTCTGACTACTAATCTTATTATTGTATGTGTGTAAAAAATTGTTGCTGTAGGTGTTAAATTGAAGAATTAAATCACGGAAAAAAATTGCGTGGGCTCCCCTGCAATGTTCTTCGCCAGAGAGGGAAAGCCAGTGACTGAGGGCAGATATTAATAGCCTAGAGAGGGACCATGGTTATTGGCCCCCCAGGCTAAAAACATCTGCCCCCAGCCACCCCAGAAAAGGCACATCTGTAAGATGCGCCAATTCCGGCACTTAACCTCTCTCTTCCCATTGCCCTGTAGCAGGTGGCATATGGGATGAGGAGGGGTTAATGTCACCTTGCTATTGTAAGGTGACATTAAGCCCAGTTAATAATGGAGAGGTGTCAATAAGACACCTATCCATTCTTAATCCAATAGTATGAAAGGTTATAAAAAAACACACAGACATTTATAATGAAGTATTTTAATGAAATAATTAAGCACACTGGTTTCACATCTTTATTAAACTCCCAATCCAAGCAAAGCCATCATTCTCCTGTAAAAAATAAAAAAGCAACAATATCCCATACCTATCCGCCGTACAGTCAAGTCCCACGCCACAATCCATCTCAAGGAGTTAAACGGTTTACAACCGGGAGTTTTTACTTCCTATTCCCCCCTCTCCTCTTTCTCTTTTCTTCCCATTTTCTCTTTTTTCCCCTTGTTCCTTCCTTTTCCTTCACTATATATCTTTCACCTTCAGGTTCGCATCTCTACTTATTTAATACCTATACATGTGTTCCCTAAGCTTTTCCCTTAAGAAAAATGGCCGCTGCCACCTTCGCGTGTGCGGTGTTGCCCCACTCCACCTACGTCTCGGAATGGTATCCATATGAGGGCAGCATTGGGTACTGATGTCACAGGAATATTTTCCCTCACCCACGTTGTCACCGGAATTGGCCAGATGTGATGTGACCAGCGGCCGGTGTGCAACTGCGCATGCGCTGAAACCATGACTAGAAACACATACACCTGAAAGCAGGAGTATATAAATACACACATTATACGTGTCAGGAACCTGACACACACTGGCTATAAGGATAAAATAAACTTTTATATAATATATGCAATTACTGTCATCAGAGAAAAACAAATTTTAGCAATTTTAATTCACTTGACACGTCTTCTTGAGGAGGGACAGAACTCCTGTCCACCCTCTCACATTTACACATAGATGGATATACATGACAGTACTCAACATTTCATCCTCAACAAGATCTCAGTCATACAATTCCGTACTAGTAGAATCCTTCTGTGCTACTTCCTGTACACCCTTTGCAGCAGCTACCTTTCCAGATGTTGCATTGAGGAAATACATAGAATTCCTTCTCCAAATCTTCTACACTAGGTGGCAACTTGCAATTCATCACTCATATCAGGGAGACCTTGTCCAGCCAATAGTAGTCTTAGGACTACCAGTAATTCTGCACCACCGTGGTTCTTAACTTTGCTCCTGTTGGGCATAGCTCCCAAATTTGCTGGATTCAGCGGGACTCTCCCAATTTTAGGGCTCTGTCAGGGCTTTTGTCCCAACTTCCTCTCACTCTCTTCTCTAGCAACGTGGCTCCTACGCTTGTGGGCAGGGCCACATTTCTCTGCTAACACAGACATAAATAAAATAAACCATTCTCTTCTCTGGTCTCCACCGAGAATTGAACTCACAACCTCCATATTCACAGGAAGAAACTCTAGCCACAGCCCACATTGATGAACATTGGAGAATTTGGGAATCTTGAGATCTATTGCAGGCAGATGATAATGATACATAGAGATACATCTGTATATAGCAATATATCTCTATGCTCAGAATCCTAGAGATGGAGAAAAAGTCAGATTGTTTTGTTCTTATAAAACTACTAAAAAATTATAAAAAAAAAATTACAAAAATGTAATTTTCTATTTTTTTTTATTTATCTCCCCAGGACTCGAACCTACAAAATTGCAGACACTGGGATAATTTTGTATACTTAAAGCTATGTTCATACTATCCATATTTGGTCAGCATTTTACATACCGTAAGTATTTGTAAGCCAAAACCAGGTGAGAAACAATCAGAGAGAAAGTATAACAGAAACACGTTCACCACTTCTGCATTTTTGACCCACTCCTGGTTTTGACTTATAAATACTGATGTGAAATACTGACCAAACACTGATAGTGTGACTGTAGCCTTAACCTGCATTGCAGGCAGTGACCCCAAAAGCAGATAATACTGGCACTTAGAGGCACATCTGAACTTAGCAGTGTATGTGTATGTCCCTGGATTCTAGGGGGAGACATATTTGCTGACTCTGTAATCGTAACAAGCCGTACAACACAGCTATCAGATTCAGAGATCGGTAAATTGTTTAAAACAAATGGCGTGATTGCTGTGTAAATGCTCCATACAGTATAATGGCCTCACATAGTGCTCCATGCTGTATAATGGCCCAACATAGTGCTCCATACAGTATAATGGCCTCACATAGTGCTCCACACAGTATAATGGGCCCCAAATAGTGTTCAATACAGTATAATGGCCCTATGTAGTGCTCCATACAGTATAGTGAGCCCCATATAGTGCTCCATTCACAATAATGCACCCCACATAGTACTTCATACAGTATAATGGCCTCACATAGTGCTCCATACAGTATAATGGCATCACATAGTACTCCATACTGTATAAAGGCCCAGCATAGTGTGCCATATAGTATAATGGGCCCCATATAGTGCTCCATTCAGAATAATATGCCCCACATAGTGCTCCATACAGTATAATATGCTCCACATTAAAAAATAAATAAATACTCACCTCTGCCCATTCCCCCACTGTTCACTGTCTCTACATGGTGCCTTTGTAAGGGGTGAGATATAATTACCTCCTTGCTTCCCTTCATCTAATTGTTTTCCTTGTGTTGATGTTTACATATGCTAATGTTGGTAATGTCTCTGATTAATATTTGCGGTACTGCTACATAGTAATATGTATTATTGCTCACATTTATGGTACTGCCACATTCATACATGTGTTTCCATTCTTTGTAGAACTATATTATATTATGTTGTTTTCCTTTAGTGTAATACTGTAAATAATATAATGTGATGATGTGTATTAATGCTCATGTACAGTTTAGTGAAAGTGAAATGCATCCTTTTGAGGCATTAGAGGAGGGCACCTTAGTACTATAGTTCTTATAAATAAGGGTAGGTGTAGTTCCTTTCTGGGCCACTAGATGGGGGAATACTAGTGTGCACTGTAGATATCGTTCATAGTAAGTGTATAGAGGGTTAAGTGTAGGAGGGGCTACTGAGTGGTAAGACAGGAGTTTTTAGGAAGTTGGGTCAGAGGGGGGTGCCAGGGAGCCCGAAGAATGCTCACTGTGCTGTAACTACAGGCACTCTGGCGTGTTATATAGCTGAAGCTCCTCCATGAGCTTTTCACTATTTGATAACCCTTTCCTGCCCCAAACTCCTGCCTTATAAATTACTGCAGCAGCTGAGAAATGCATCAACATGACACATTAAAATTATCATATGATCTTTGGGGGGGAGATCATTCTTCCACTATTGCAAGCTATGCCAACTAAGAAACCCACACGGCTCTTATCTAAGAGTATGATGGCTGAACAGTAAAGCACACAGTGTAAGCAGCTCAGAAATCATCAGTGGGGCAAGCAACTTTACCTGCAGGGACAATGAATATACTCTATCTGATGTATATGTTAGCCGTTAGGTAATGTAATGCAATAGATATGTGGGCATACTAATTATATACTGTCTATATCCTTGGCAGGGTTGTTGTTAGCCCTTCATTGAGCTACTATGTTATTAAAAATTAAATATATTTTATATTCAATGAAGTTGATATATTTGTGTGATATTTTGTAGCACCATTTTAAGTTTTGATTTATCTTGGGATACTTAGGTGCATCTCTCTTATTCAACCAGAAACTTTTTGGTTATAGGAATATTGGTTGGTCCTGAGCTGCTCATCTCTCCTCGGGACAGATGCGGCCCAGTATATCATATACAGTATATGTAACCATATAACAAATAATTATGTTTTTCACAGAAACAAGCAGTCATTGGAAATGTCCCAGAGGATTACCATGTATGAAATACCAACTCCATGGGTGTATGGAGGAGATCAGTTCTTTGATGATAAGAGTCTGGAAAATGAGGAGTCAGTTTGGATAGACTCTCCATGGCCTCTGCACAATGCTCCCTGTTTCCAGAATATGAATATGTTTATGGAACGGTGAGATGGTCTTAATTGCAAAATGATAAAAATAGTTTATTGTAAACTTACATGGGGGCCCATGTTACATGATTGTCAGGGTTGATAAGGATACAGAACATCTAATTTCAGACTGCAGATCCTTTTGTTTGCTAAGAGTTAAGTCACCACCAGAGATGTCTGGCAGCAGCTCTCTCATAGAGAACACAGTGAGCACTCCTGTGTATGAGAGAGTTTAGCAAGATAACTGCTAGCCAAACAATTGGCTGATTGGTTTTGATTGACAGCTATCTAAAAAATATGAAGGCTTTAGTTAACCACTTTTTCGGAATGGAGTATAGCTGAGCTAACAGCCCTATAAGAGGAGAGCTGAAGCTACAGAGATGTTTATAAAGAGGCAATGTTATCCAGCCACTGATTGTTGGGGCAGGGAGCGCAGTGGTGCTCCTCTAAACCTGGACGTGCCGGCTCACTCAAAATTTTAATTGTATTCACGCCTTAATAACGTGAATACAATTAATTCAACCCCTTCCCTCCATAAAGATACTGGTTTTGTTATTTTATCTGGTGGAGGTACAAGGAGATAGAAAAATACATTTTTTTTCCATTCATGCCAGAACCAGCCCCCGCAACCTGCGGCTTTAGGCACCGGACGTCCAGTGCCTAGTAGCAAATAGGCCCCTGTAAATACATATCACTACGTACGAGCGTAACTTCAAAATAGTGGATAATGTTCAAAACTGGTTACACCCTGCTTTATTAAATTCATACACTGCAAAATTAATTACAGTATAAAATAACCACCTGGGCTGTCTAGCTATTAACCATACACAATAAATTTGGGATTAAAAATCTGCTCACAGGTTCCCTTTAACGTGTGTTCTAAAGGGGTGGATGAGAAGAAACAAACCTCAGAAGAAAACCATAAAACTCATCATAGTGGAAACGAAGTTTGGACTTTAAGTACATGTCACCATTTGAAGTCTATAAATATGATCCCTGAAAGTATAGTCTGCCTCTCACAGAGGACCGAACTGGATGCCAGACCACTGCACTGCAGTGCGAATCGAGTTGTTCATCTCTAGTTGACTAGTTTATCTGATCACATTGTGCTTGAGATATTTCTATCTGTTGAATGAAAAAATGTATGTGGTTGCTGTATTTAGGTCATACCCATACATCGAGAAAAAAAAGCATATAATGTAGTTTTGTTATCTTTGTACATTTCTTTTTAGGTGCAATGATGTTCTTGATGTGGTAGAAACAATGAAACATTTTGAGGCCTTAAATGACGTGGCTGTTATTGGTGGAGCTGGAACCCCAAGTTATGATGCTATGGTGCAAGAAATCTGGAGCTCATATTGCCAAGCCAAAGAATCTTTTATGAATCAAATCACAGATGTTTTAACTGCTGGTAAAAAATGTACTTTTCAGAAAGCTTTCTTTGACTTGAGAACTACAATAAAGGTACCTTTTAAAAATCAGTAACATATATTATTTCACAAATTTAAGCGTATTCAAGGATTCTAGCATTTTGTTAATTTATCTTTTGGCAGAGTCTGGAACATCAGCTTGGAAATATTCTTAGAAGCAGTCTGGATCAATGTCCTACTATAGCTTCCCATCTAAAGCTGCTGGAGGTGTTTGAAGGAGTCGCCAGAAGAGATGTTGTTAAGGTAATAGCTGCAGCTTATAATCCAATCTCTGTTTTTTCCCATTACCATTTAGCTAAGTTTGATATTCTATATACCTTTAATTTTTAAGCAGTTGTTCTTCTAAATACTGTATATATATATATATATATATATATATATATATATATATATATATATATATATATACTGTAATTCATGCGTCTCCAGTTTCACGTCTTTTCATATTATGAGCTACAGTATCTGCAAATATTGATACTATAATCATTTCCTGAAAATTTGTATATGGATATCTTTATTTAGATCAGGAGTGCACTAACCTTTCTGGTCACATTGTCACACTAAGCCAATAACACTTAATAAACTGTCAATGCAACCTATCATGTTGGATAATGGCATCAAACTGCAGATAAAGGGTTAATCTGCAGGTTATTAGTGTTAGAAAGGTGCCCAGCCACTGCACTGAAAGCGTAGCTACTTGGAAAAATGATCTTTATTCTTCCCTGGAGCTGCTGCTTTCAGTCATACAGGTATCCCTGTGTGGCTACAGTTACAGAGCGGCAGCTCTAAGCTGGACCTCGGCAGCTTAGCTGACAGCAGGTTCTGTACTAATCTGATGTGCCTCTTACAGCTGCCGCGCACTGTGTGCTGAATGGTGACTGCAGTTGTGGCAGCACACCCGTGTGACTGAAAACAGGAAATTTACTTCCAATGTCCTAATATCATGATTCTGTTCCCTCCTGCACTTTATCTAGCTCTGTCACGATTTTTCCACTCAGTTAGTGATTCTTTTGCTGTCCTATGGCAACTGGGTCATGCTGAGTTGTAAGAGTTTTGATTGACAACTTGTGATGGGCATGCTGAGCTGTTGGTGCTTTGATTCACAGTGCAGCTGTCCAGTCTGTGATTGGGGGGTCTTTTTCTAGGTGAGCTGAACTGCTTGCCTCTGATCCCTGCCAAACATAGTTTGTGCATGTTTGCCTTATTCTGTTGTTTTGAGCTATGATCTTCCGCTGCCTGTCCCTTGGACCGTGTTCTGACTATCCCTTTGTCTTGTATTTTTGCTTTGACCTGCTATCTCCTGGTATTTTGACCCTGGACCATGACCTGACTCCTTTGCCTTTTCCCTTGGTTTTCTGCATTCTCTCTTGGTACTGACCCCAGAACGTTTGACTTCTCTTCCTCATGGTCTGTCTGTGAGCAGTGACTAGCGTCACATTACATCTTGCCATAAACTTTGTTTGCCCTCACCAATGTATCAAGTTTGTGCCCTCTGTGACCCAGATGGTACAAGATCTGGCCATGGAGCACCAAAGGCTAGAATCATCCCAGTCCCAGCTGCATGGTCAGTTTAGTACTCTAGGTGCTTCCCAAAGCTCTCCACTATCGACAGAAGTTATGTCTTCTGGACCCGCTGACGTGCAGTTTACCACCTCCAAACCAGTTGTGGCACTTCCTCACAGATTTTTTTTTAGGTGAGGGACCAGTTTAGGGCATTCAAAGGAAGCTGTAAATTATTTTTTAATCTATGACTCTGATCTTCTGGGGATGAGTCCCAGCAGGTGGGTATCATGATCCAGGCCAGGGTTTGTTTTCTGCTTTCCTTACCCCGGCCTTGTCAGGTAAGGGTTAATCTTTTAGGCCTCTTTCTGTTATGTGGGTGGCTATTTATCTGCGCTGTGGCCGATGACCGGTGTCGGTGATAATCCCGGTCCCTCGGCTAGAGCAGCTGATTTGTGTTACTCTGCGTGTATTCGTTGTTCCCTGACTCCCTGTGTTTGTATCTGTCCTGTCCCCTAGGCTCATCCGAATGTTTCCCTGTATGCGTGACCTCTGCAGTGTATGACCTGGCTTGATCCCTGACCCGTTCTTCTGTCTGCCGTTTCTGTATTGCTCTGTCTTGTCTGGCTCCGACCCTTTGGCTTGTTTTGACTGTGCTTCTGACTCTGTTTTCTGTCTCCTTCTCTGGCACCGCACTCCCGGCTGTTTTCTACTCAGCTTGGTCGTCTCCCATCTGGCGGCACCTGCACTGCTTTACTGCAGGTCCCGGGATGCTTCTGCTTCTGGTACTGCATCGCCCCCTGGGGGTTGCCTCCCATATTGCATCCCGGGAGTCACGACATTATCACTGAGCCATTTAATTATTGGAAATCTCTATTTCTGTTTGTGCTATGGATCCGCTCTGTACTCTGATGGACCAGGTAACCAGTCTGACCCAAATGATGCAGAACTTATCTGTTGAACATATGGCCTTGGCTACTTCCCACCAGCGGTACAGAGGGAGTTGGCTGAGACAATTAAGACTGTTCAGAGTGTTTCCCCCTCATCTAGCATTTAGGATGGTGGTGTGACTGATGTTTCTTTGCACTCCCCTGAACCCTCTGTCAAGCTCCTGGACACCTTCTCTGGGGAGAAGGATAAGATTTGTGTGTTCAGGGAAAGTTGCAAACTGTTTATTTCCCTCAGACCCCCGATCCTTGGGTGATGAGAGTCAACGGGTGGGGATTGTCATATCTTTACTCCGGGAGGGTTCACAGTCTTGGGCTTTCTTTTTACCCCCCACTGCCCCTGAGAGAGTGTCTGTTGATAGGTTCTTTGAAGCAGTAGGGCTGATTTATGATGAACCTGATCGGGTCAAATTGGCCGAGGACACGATCATGAGTCTCTCAAAGGGAAAGCTCTCTTTGTCTTGGAATGACTCAGCAATCAGGTGCCAATTCTGAAGGGGACTATCTGATCATCTAAAGGATACTCTGGCTCTCTTTCCACCTCCCAACTCTCTGAAGGAGGCAATGACACAGGCCGTCCACATGGATTGGAGACTTCGGGAGAGAGGAGTTGTGCAACGGGAGGCTCCTTTGTTCCCGATTTAAGCCATTGTTGGTGCCTCAAGCTGAGCCCATGGAGTTGGAGGCCACCACCTTCAAGGAGATGGAGAGGAGGCGTCGACGGGAAGGCAAGCTCTGCTTTTATTGTGGTGCCCTGTTACATTGGAAGAAGGACTGCCCCTCCTGTCCGCTGACCTCCAAGATGTCGGAACATGCCTAAGTCTGGTAACTGTCGAGGAGGTTACCCAGACTCTCAGGTACATTTTCCTCATTTCTTAAAGTAGTGCTGAAGGTGGGACTTGGTATTAAGAACTGTTTTACGCCCACTTCAGCTTTTGTGGACTGTGGGTCATCGGTGACCTTGATTGACTCAAAACTGGTGGCCAATTGTAAGATAGGGATATTTAGGTTGGGGACTCCTATGATGTTGTGGCCATTGATTCTACACCCTCACTAAGGACAGCATTAATTTTGTCTTGGAGGAGTTTATCCTGAGGGTGGGGGCCACACACCAGGTGCGTATTTCATGTTTTATCTTGGACAATCTTTCTGTGGGGTTGATGATGGGGTTCCCCTGGTTGCGACTTCATAACCCGGTCATTGACCGGGAATCCCAGGAAATTGTGAAATAGATCCCTAACTGTTCTAAAAATTGCTTTGTTTCTGTACTTGTGTCATCCATTGGTCTGGAGGGTATTCCGGAGTACCTGAAGGACTATAAGGATGTGTTCTCTGAAAAGGAGGCTGAGGTTTTGCCACCACGCCACCCATTTAATTGTGCTATAGACCTTGTTCTGAATGCTAAATTGCCCAAGGGCTGTTTGTACAAGCTCTCTGGTCCTGAACGGGCTGCCATGAAAGAGTATATCTTAAAGAGTCTCCGTAAAGAGCACATTCTCCCTACTGTCTCTCCTGTAGCGGCGGGGTTCTTTTTTGTAAAAAAAAAAAAAAAAAAAGAACGGTGGATTACAGACATGCCTTGATTTTCGTGAGCAAAATAAGATCACTGTGAGGAATACTTACCCCCATCCACTTATCCACAATTTATACAACCAATTGTCTGGGGCCAAATGGTTTTCTAAGTTGGATCTTCAGGGGGCATATAACCTGATCCGGGTACAGGAAGGGGATGAGTGAAAACTGCTTTTCTCACTTCTGAGGGGCTGTTTGAGAATTTTGTTTTGCCCTTCAGTTTGACTAATGCACCAGCAGTTTTCCAAAGTTTCATTAACCATGTTTTCTCGGAATTTATTGGGCGTTTTATGGTAGTTTATTTGGACGACATACTAATCTATTCGCCAGATAAACAGGCTCACATTGGTCACCTTCAAGCAGTTCTCCAGAGGCTCCGGGAGAACTTTCTCTTTGCTAAGTTGGAGAAATGTTCATTTTTAGTTCAGGAACTGTCTTTTCTGGGGTTCATCTTGTCTGCTGAGGGGTTATTTGTTGATGGAATTCATGTGAAATAAAGACGCACAGTTTTTCAGCTTTATTGGTGAGTGCTGCATATTCCTTCTTTTTTCATTTCACATAGAAATACATGAAACTGTCATGCTCAGGTCAGGAGAGCTGTTGCCCAGTCCAAAGATTGAGCTGCCATCACCTCGCGAGTATTATGGCAGTATGACTGCGCCTTAATGAAGATAGTTGTGTGTATATATGGCCACTTACACACCTTCTTCTCTCTAACATGCCAAATGCATGTGAGAACCACCAGACACAGACAAGCATGTAATTGCCCAGATGGTCGAGGGCCACACAGAATAGCATTTTAGACAACATGTGACCACAGAACCACAGGTTGTGCACCTCTGATTTATATTCTTAGCTCATATGATGAGGTTTCTGCCATTTTAATCAGCTATGTTATTCTTGTATAAATATTGTATTAGCCCATAAGTTATTCATACTATGTTTATTTTTCATATACAAAATATAAAGTTTTGTTGACTAGATTTTTATTGGGAGTCAATATGAAAATATTAAATATAATACAAGCACGTTTTCCCATAGCATTGCTTTTTCTTCCATAAACCTCTTTTTTTATCTGTTAAAAAACGCAAGTATTAATGTATATTGCGTTTTTGATATTACAGATCTAAGAGAAGTATGGGACCCAAATGATCTATTATTATTTATAAAACTTGATTCCAGCTCACCCAGATGCTCTATGCTCATCCACCTGGAGCTCAGACACTGGCCTCGCCCTGGCCCTCACATCAAGGATAATAGAAAAAATTGGAGTCTGGCTCAACAGGACTGGATTGTCCTTTTCTTTTTATTTTCCAAAAGAAAATATAGTGCTTACAAAAGAAAAATTTACATGGTCGACGTGACCCAGTCAACGTGTTTCGTCTCACTAAGTAGTCTTACTCATGACATGTGAATAATTTTTAAAAATACACCAAAAATCGCTGGGAAAAAATAGTAGAAAACTGCATGTAAAAACATTTATTATCCAAAAAATGTGTGTGAACGTAGCCGTATATTAGTTATGTGAGGACAAGAAAGATACTTTTTATAAATTTCATTAAAATTCTTTTTGCGTTAATATTTTTAGGATCATTTAAAGGATAAAGATAGCCACTTACTTAATATGTTTCTAGAAGAACTCAGTCAATTAAAGGACATGTTCCAACTAATGGCAAGCAGTCCTCCTCTTCATGTGAATATGACTCCCACCATCAGTAAACTCTTTTGGATAAAAGGACTTCGAGCAAGAATCTCTGTACGTAGATACATGCTGCTGTTAAAGCTGTGTATACGGTAGTATATTAAACAACCATGATGCTGAGATGAATAATATTACTTGCTGAAATAGGCAATAAATTCATTAAGAGCATGTCCATCCCCCCTGTCTTGCCCCGGCTGTGCCCAAGTTCGGCCCATTTCCACTGAGCTGAGTAAAACTGGTGAAAAAAACATATTACCGTAAGTTGCAAAAATTTTGCTACTTTCGAAAGCTTTTACTCCAGTTTTCTGGTGTAAAATCTTTGAAGAATTGGCCTCATTGTGCCTTTCTATTACATGGCAGTGTTTTATGGCCTAATTAAACAGTAAGGTCAAAAGTAAAAAGTGCTCAGTATTAATGTAGCATATTAAGAAAAATTATATAACTAAATATAGTTATATAAAAAGTATGTGTTTCTTCCATCACAAGGCCAAATTCAGACATCTTTGAAACACGGTTCATGTACAGACCGTGATGTATGGGCTGACTGTTGGACTCCCAACTCCAACTCAACAGTCTCTGGCATGTATGAGTTTTTTACTTTTGCGTCAGGAGACATGCAGCAGCCAGTCTGTGTAGTGCATCGTGGTCTGTACTCGGGCCATCATACATGGGCACCTGATGAGGCCTAAATAAAGTATGTCGGAAGAGCTGATAATGAATGCACCATACACTGAATTTGAAGGGAACCTGCTCCCAACAAACACTGTTTACCTGCAGATGTTTTGGTAATCTGATGGCAAATGGCATTTCAATCATGTCAGGCCGGCTTACTGGAAACACAAGAGAAAATGAAAGTATATTCTCCCTACAGCCGCTTGTTTGCAGTCATCAGTCTGTAACAGTCACCGTGCACTACAGTGAGCATGCTGTAATCACTCCCCTCCATTCCTCAGTGACAAATCAAGGCTGCATATAGGGAGCAGGCGGGGCATCTCCGCATGGGATTCTGCCGTTCAGTGAGCCAGCTGAGAGAATCTTGAGAACATGCAGTGCCCAGGCTTTTAGGATTAAGAAGCCTGTAGTCAAATAGAGTGACTGCCGACTCTCATCATAAACCTGGACAATCCCTTTAAATATAACATTAAGCACTGTAGCATAGCAGGATTCAGCTCTGCTTGCTAGTTCTGTCCGTTATCACATGGCCACTTCACTAATATGCGATTTTCATACTTATGCTCATGTGCCAAATAACCTCTGTTCCTGCTTCTCTTAGTGGACAGGAGCTGTTATTTATCTCTGAAAACTGACAGAATTATGAAGAATGGCTAGTCAGCACATGACTGTAAGTTGTGCAATTTGAATATGAGTGATCACATGACGACTACGCCAACCACTTGAACTGCTTATAGGAGGGGCGCCAAACTGAATTCTTGCCCTGGGTGCCGTAAAACGTACATTCACACCTGGGCAACCTGCTGTGCAGCGTATGTGTACAGAGCAGGATACACGTAAAGTACAGGGGGTGATTACAGTGTGCTCACTGTGTAGTGAGCGGTGACTATAACAGTCCCTGCACCGCTCCGATGACTGGAAGCGAGTGGCTGCATGGAGAGTAAAATGTCATTTTCACTTAGTAACTGCTGCTCTAGTAAACCTGTAATATATGATTTAAATGCTAATTACCTGCAGTGAAAACCAGGAGTGGGTGATAAATCCAGAAGTGGTGACATGTTTCTATTATACTTTTCCTCTGATTGTTCCTCTCCTTTTTTTGGCTTACAAATACTGAGGTGAAATACTGACCAAATACTGATAGTGTGAATGTGGCTTAAATGTGCTACTTTCTGATTGTGTTCCGGAGATATGGTTTGGGATGCACTAATTTAGGTATATAATTATTATTGTCCGTTTTAAATAATTTTTTAAAGCAAGTAAGGCTATGTGCAATACATTGCTGATTGTCTTTCTGTTTTGAGGATCCTATGATGAAATTGAGGAAAGTGTCATCTTTAACTCTTCAAGGAGACAAGGGCTGGGAACTGAGGCATCTCTATACTGAGCTAACAGAAGAACTTGAAAGGTACATCTGCTCTTAGAAAATGTCACTACAAACCTTGACAAATACAGGACAGGTATTACTGTCCACAATCATGTCCTATTCCTCTCTGTGGATTATCATGTTCATTTATAGGGTGGAATGTCCCTCTGTATCATATGTTTGGGTCATTCTGTGTTCGCAGCACAGACTTCTCTATGCAAGACTCTAATTAAAGGGAATCTGTCAGACATTTCATGCAGCTAATCCACAAGCAACATGAAATAAAGCCAGGCTTTCTTATAAAAAAAAGATGTTTTACAGCTTTTCAAGAATAAAATAGCTTTAAGAAAACAACTGTGTTGGGGATGGAACGTTCACCTAGCGGATCCGTTTGGCTTCTTCATTTCGGCCGAATTGCATATAGGAAGACACTTGTCAATGATGTTGAGCTGGGTGGGCAGAAAGAGGAGGGAGCTGCTCAGTTGCCTTTTTTTAACTACGTTTTTTTCTGAAATACTACAGCATTTCAGAATAAACTACAGCTTTCTCTAATGAGCGAGCCTGCCAGTATTTGGTTAGGGTTGCATGAAATGACCGACGGGTTAACTTCACACTTTCCTGCCACTTAAACTATTAACTTTTCTGCTCATATTGATTTCCCCTCCTGTCCGTTTTTTTGTTGTTTTTGTTGAAAACTGCATATCAATAAAAAAATAAATAATAAATATAAATTCCATACAGAGGAAATGAAATAACCAATGAGAGATGAATGCAGGCATAAAATAAAAAATAAGGAGTATTAAATACACAATAAAGCAAAATAAAAACAACCAATAAGAGAAAAAATTATAACGGATAAATGCGAGGGAGAACAATATTGCCTGAAACTGGGAGTCCCCACACGTATCACAGCTATCGAGCAGCTAGTCTATTACTGGTATGTCTACTGATTGCTATACAATCACCCATCAATCCTGACCCACTCACACTGTATCTGTCTGACATTACTGTTTTTTTTCCCCTGCATGTTTTCTCACCTTAATTCCTTGATGCTAACACAGTTGGTTTTATGTCCATTTGGAACTGACTATTTCCTGTTTACATTTTTGCTTTGACTAATTAATCCCCTCTTGTGTCTGTGAGCAGGCTCCCTGCTGCCCCTCCCTCCTGATCACACCTGGCCTATTTCATGTGCATTTAGCTTGTTATAAATTTCGAGTCGCAGGTCTGTCTGACTGTGGTCTGTCTCCATAAGGATGTCTCTAAAAGGATAGAGCAGAAATATGCCAGAAATGAACCAGAAGTGAGCAGAACGTACGTCTAACCACTGTTATTAAATGTACAAAATATCTTTCTCTTTCTTCCACACTTACTCTGATCATGCTGCCATATGCTCTAACAGTTTTGGCTCCATTACTCCTCAATCTCTTTCGCTATCCGCAGACCCCAGCACCCTATAACCAAGTAATAGTCTCACTTTCCATCTTGCCTCCCCACCTGACCTCCTCCGTTTATCTGCTCCTCAACCTCAGATCTCTCCTAATAAATCACAAAACAAGCCGCCCACTCTCCTTTTCCCACCTGCTTTGTCTCTCTTTGCTTCTCCTCACTGCTGGCAACATATCTCCCTGTCCTGGACCCCCACACCTCATACCTCCCACTATTACCCCCTTCTATCACTCCCAACCCAATATAAATACCCAAAGTCTTACCCACCTCAAATCTGTACCCTTGACGCCCACCACCCTGCCCCCTCTCTCTGGATCACTCTGGAATGCCCGATTCATCTGTAATAAACTCCAAGTGATAGATGACCTCTTTACCTTTCATAATCTTTCCTTCCTGGGCTTCACCAAAACATGGCTGACACCCTCTGATACAGCCTCCCCTGCTGCGCTATGTTACGGTGGCCTAAACTTCATCCATACTCCTTGTCCTGGCAACAGACATGGTGGAGGAGTGGGCCTTCTCCTTTCTTCCTACTGTACCTTTAACCCAATCCCACCTCTACCCTCCCTTATCCTCCACTCTTTTGAAGTCCACTCTGTCTGCATCTACTCCCCATCCAACCTCCAAATTGCCATCATATACCGACCTCCAGGCCCTACCACTGCCTTTATTGACCAATTCTCCACCTGGCTTCTTCACTTTCTCTCTGCTGACTTTCCCACCATCATCATGGTTGACATCAACATCCCCATTGACACCCATCAGTCAGCAGCCTCCAGACACCTGTCCCTTACTTTATCTTTTGGACTTACTCAGTGGTCCTCCTCAGCCACCCACACAGACGGACACACATTAGATTTGGCCTTCACCCGTCTCTGCTCCCTATCTAACTTCACAACCTCCCCTCTCCCTCTATCTGACCACCATCTACTAACTTTCTCATCACTGTCCTCCTCACCTGTCACCCATGTCCAGTAACGTGCACCCCCTCAGAAACCTCACACACTCTCTTACTATTTGGCCAGTGTCCTCTATATCTTCACTCCACGACACAGACACTGCCACTAGTTTCTACAATGCCACTCTTGCATCAGCCATGGATTCGGTTGCCCCTGTCATGCATAGCAGAGTGCGACGAATCAATAGACAACCCTGGCACAATAACATCACTAAAAAGCTTCAGCAAGTCTCCAGAATTGCAGAACGGCGGTGGAAGAAAACACATTCGAAAGATGATTTCACTGTACTCAAACAAGCAACACTTGCATTCAAATCAGCGCTCACGTCTGCTAAACAGGCCTACTTTACATCCCTTGTATCTTCCTTATCCCACAACCCCAAACAGTTGTTCAACACTTTTACCTTCATCCTCCACCCACCACTGCCCCCTCTGACCTCCCTAATCTCTGCCGAGGACTTTGCCACGAACTTCAAAAATAAGATAGACCAAACAAGGCAAGTCTTTGTTGTCGGACCACCACAATCCCTTTGTATGCCAGACTAATGCTCTAACCCCATAACTTCACTCTTCAAAATCACTGAAGGAGAGCTTGCTCATCTTCTCTCCAAATTATACCTCACCACTTGTGCACTTGACCCCATCCCATCCCACCTCCTCCCCAACCTCACCATTACACTAATCCCATCTCTTCAATCTATCACGAACTTCTGGTACCTTCCCCTCTGCTTTCAAACATGCCACAATCACACCTATCCTCAAAAAGCCATCCCTTGACCCGAGTGCTATGTCCAGCTATCTCCCTATATCTTTGCTCCAATTTTCTTCCAAACTCCTCGAGCAGCATGTCCACGCTGAACTTTCCTCTTACTTTGCATCTAACTCGCACTTCGACAACCTACAATCTGGCTTTTGTCTCCACCATTCCACTAAGATTGCCCTGACCAAACTTACTAACGACTTACTTACAACCAAAGCTAACAGACAATACTCTATACTCTTCCTTCTAGATCTGTCCTCTGCCTTCGACACAGTTGGTCACTGCCTCCTACTACAGATACTCTCTTCCTTTGGTGTCAAAGACCTTGCCCTATCCTGGATCTCCTCATACCTTACCAACTGCACATTTAGCATTTCCTACTCCCATACTACCTCTTCATCTCACCCCCCTCTCTGTTGGTGTCCCTCAAGGCTCTGTCCAAGGAGCCCTTCTCTTTTCAATCTATACCCTTGGCCTGAGACAACTCATAAAGCCATATGGCTTCCAGTACAATCTATATGCTGATGACACTCATATTTACCTCTCTGGCCCAGATGTAACCTCTCTGCTCTCAAGAATCCCAGAGTGTTATGATGAGTCACCGAAAGAGGAAAAAACAAAATACCAGCTAAGTCCAGAAAAACCAGAGAGGTTGGCAGCTATCGGATTGCAGACCCCTGAACCTATCCACAACAACTAGCAGTAGCCGTGGGGGGTTCCTACGGTGCCCTAGACCCCTCGATCACAGCCGGAGAACTACATAGCCTAAAGACAGAAAGGGGAAAAACTAAACTGCCCCAGAGCAGACCCCAAAGCAATAGGCAGCCCCCAACATATAATGACGGTGAAGCAAGATGAAAACACTAACACAGATAGAAAGATAGGTTGAGCAAATGATGGGGCCCAAGCTAACTACATAGGACAGGATAGTAAAGCTGCTGTCTGCCATCCGCAAAAACCCTATCAAAATGAGCCAACCGACTGATAGGAAAAACAGGCCCTGAAGTCGCTAGGCTTCAAAAAGACTATATCAGCACTCAGGTATATTCTGAAGACAGAGCAAAAGATCAACAGATCAGAGACTAAAATGGAATTCAGCTCACCCCCCCGGCCGGGGATGGCAGAACTCCCAAAGAACAAGGCAAAACAAAAACAAAACTGAAGTGTACAAAGCAGAGCAGAAAAACTTGGCTTTGAGATGCAGGAATCAGACTGGTCTCCAAGAATCCAGCAGGAAAATCACCAGCCAGGAAGAAGGGCGTCGGCAGCCTTATATCCAGTCCTCAATTCCAGCCACCCAGTCATCATCTAGCTGCCCATGTGTTTGGTAATCAGCCTCACTACCTTCCTTCACCAGAGGAGGGAGTTCATCAGACCTCAATGGTGAAGGGAAAAATGAACTCGCAACACCAGAGTGTCTATCAGCCATATCCTTCGTCTTCTCCTCTCACTTCCTCAAACTCAATGTGGACAAATCTGAACTAATTATCTTTCCTCCATCTCACATACTTTCTCTACCTTATCTATCTATCACAATAAATGAATTCACACTTTCCCCTGTCCCAGTAATCCACTGCCTCGGAGTAACCCTGTCCTTCAAACCGCACATCCAAGCTCTTGCCACCTCCTGTCGCCTCCAGCTCAAAAATATTTCCAAAATCAGTCCTTTCCTCAACCCCCACTCTACCAAAATGTTGTGCATGCCCTAATCATCTCCCGCCTCGACTACTGCAACATCTTCCTCTGTGGCCTATCTTCTAACACTCTCGCACCCCTCCAGTCCGTCCTTAACTCTGCTGCCTGACTAATTAAGCTCTCTCCTTGCTACACTCCTGATTCCCCTCCTTGCAAATCCCTGGCTCCCAATTTCCCAGCGTATCCAGTTTAAACTACTAACACTGACCTACAAAGCCGTGCATAACCTTTCTCCTCTGTATATTTCCGAACTTATCTCTCAATATCTTCCCTCATATAATCTCCGGTCCTCCCAAGACCTCCTTCTCTCCTCCACACTTATTTGCTCCTCACCCCATCGCCTCCAAGACTTCTTCCGAATATCCCCCATCCTCTGGAATTTTGTGCCCCAACACGTTCGGTTATCCACCACATTTGGATCCTTCAAACAGAACCTGAAAACCCATCTCTTCAACAAAGCTTAAAACCTGTAATGACCACACGGCCACCTCAACATCATCGGAGCTACTACAACCCCCGACCTACTGTCTCCTTCCCTATAATCCTGTAGAATGTAAGCCTACAAGGGCAGGGTCCTCTTCCCTCTGTACCAGTCTGTCATTGTTAGTTTTGTTTACTGTAAGTGATGTTACATGCTGAGACTGGTGCTAAGATGTAGAAAATTCGTTTTTTTATACCTCAATGATGTTAATTTCTGAAATTGCTGCTGGGACTGGGAAAGCTGGGTTACAGCTTAATGATCATACAGTTTGACCCTGGTCCTGAGACTACACACAAGGAGACTACTTATAGAACCCCTTAGCTGCCACATTATGCATCATATTTTCTAACTTTCTTTGTTGGATGAGTTGTAATTTTGAATGACACCTTCCATTTTTACCATATAATGCACTTAAAATGCAAATAAAAGGGAGCTAACAAAAAGAAAATGCGATTCTGCCTTTTTTCTCTTTTACAGTGTTCAACGTGCAGTAAAAAAATTATATTTTTATAGTAAAGAAAAGTTAATAAATTTGTAAAAAAAAAAATAAAAAAAATAATTTCTATTATCATTTCTGAGATCCATAACGTTTTGGTTTTTCCACCAATGGAGCAGTGTGAGGAGCTCTTGAACTTGCTCCATACACCCACACCAACATGCATGTACATATGGATGTCTGAAAGGGGTTAGGCAAGTTTTGATAAGAATTTGAAAAAACTTACAGTGCATTATAATTGTTGTTTTCACATGTTCTCACGTACTATTTTATGTTTTTTTTCTGTCAATATGAAAGGTTTGAGAACAGACTGTTAACATCATGGTTTTCAGATGTGAACAAAGAAGTAAATGACTCGTTAAAGCTTCCATTACTGGTAAGTATGAGGTCTTAAAGGGAATCTGTCACCAGATTTTTGCTACCATAACTGAGAGCAACATGAGGTAGGGGTGGAAACCCTGATTCTAGTGATGTGTCACTTACTTGGCTGCTTGGTCTAGGCCTAATAAAATCACTGTTTTATCTGCTGTAGATTTACCTGCGCACACTGTGCACAGCCAGAAAGCTGCCAATTATTGGTGGGAGCATAGTTGTAACTACCTGATAAAAGGCCAAGTAGTCCTCTAGTGGTAGTCTGTTGGTTATACGAGAGTTATTTGTTAAATCAGTGATGGGGATACAGAAAGCTGCCAATCAGTGGTGGGAGCTATACAGAGATCATGAACTTGGAGGACTACCTGCCTGCAGGTTTACTGGTCCTTTAGTGATAATCTCCTGCTGATAAACAGTAATTTCATCAAAATTACAGCAAGCAGCCCAGTAAGTGACACATCTCTGGAATCAAGGTCTCTGTCTTTCTACATTACACTGCTTTCAGATTATTTAGAAAAAAAGGGTGACAGATTCCTTTAAGAAACTATCTACTGCTTATACAGGTTTTCAGATAAAATAATTATTTTAATGATTCATACTTTCTGTACTTCCCAATCGTTTCTGTGTGTGTTCCTCTTTACACCTGTGGAATTTTAAAACATCAATGTTTTAAACCTTTTATGGGAACAAGCTTTTTAAAGAAGACGACGATAAGTCAGTGCCGTTATACTGATTAAAAAGATACTTTGGTTGATGAAATCTGTCTTGTGGTTGTTTAATCTTTATTTTCAGCTTTGAGTTAATGAGATTCTCGTGCTTTGGGGTGGGCCTGTGTGGGGGTCCTAATGTGGTGCCCTGATTAGGTATTAACCAGTATGACTTCTGACAGGTCAATGATCCCTCAGTCACCTGCCCCCTAGTTTGCATTATGAATATTATATATATATTTTTATATTTTGAAAAAAATCTCCTTCAGGCAGCCGCCTTAAATTCCTAAAAGAAAAAAAATCAGTCTTAAAATGGCACCGGCTGCGCCGACCCAGTAGCATCTCTTGGCGATCAGATAGCTGCTACTGCGCATTCGCCGGCGGCACCATCTTGTGGAGGAATTTTTTTTCTGTAGCAAGATGACACCGCCGGCGACTGCGCAGTAGTTTTTTTTTTACTGTATTTTTTATGTATTCTTCCAGCCGAGGCCATGGTCCCCTAAGCTGGCATCCTGGAGAATGACAATTCTGTGTCTTTCGTGATGGAGCCATGATGTCTTGGCTGCTGTCCTGTAGAGAGTCTGTGATTTTTTTGGATGGTTGGATGTCTGGATGTCTTGGCTGAATCTCTGTCTGTTTCATGTTACAGAGGAATATAATCTCTTTTTACAGTTAACAACTGTTCTTCATCCATCATTCACTGGTAAGGGTGAAGAATGGAGATAAGACCAACTCGCATTGTTTGATTATGTAATCTATTTGCATAGTTTTTCCTCCTATACTACAATTCAACAAACTAACTGGCCTGGACAATGTGTAATTAACATTTCAGCAAACATCATTGTTCCATGACCCTGTATCACTAGTCATCCAGGATAGGAGCACAACATGTTGCAACAAATTGACAACTTACAAGTCAATATTACAGGCTTACACAAACAAGTCTGTTTTCTTGACTAATCAGAAAGAAACACATAAATTCAAAAGTCAACACACAGATAAGTCTATTCTTCCTGGCTTGCTGAAAATAGATGTCTGGCTAATTAAAATAAAATTATATGTTGTCATAATATATTACAATGTTTCTTACTTTCATATCTACTATTGATTTATGAAGAAAAAATATTAAAATGACAGATTCCCTTTACTATGTGCACTAATTATTTATTTTTCTCTTTTGTGTTCCAGAAACCCTCTGCTTCAAATCATGATCCTGAAGAGTATTTGTGCCCAATAGAGATCAATCTTAACCCTGATCTGCTGGTTCATCTTCGTGAAGCAGAGTACTTTTTCAAACCTCCCTTCACATTGAAGGTAGTGAATGACATTGATCTCATCTAGGCAATCATTACTCTACATATCATTGTGTCCAGACAACAGGAATTAGGTTGAAAATAACTGGCAATTTTGACTAAATTTGTCAAATGTGGTATGATCAGTCAGCAATCAACAATCCTTTGTTCCTGCTAGAAAATCAGCTGTCTGGCCGCAGCTTCTTCTAGTCTTGCTCATGTGAACGTTTATGGGAATTTAAAAAGAAATCAATTTAGCTGAAACTTTGAAAATAGGAAACTTATTATTTACTCCTCTGCTTATACTGATTGTCCTGCTTTACACAAGTTATATTTTTAACCTTAATATTTTATGGTTTTTTTTATTACAAAATATAAATATACTACTTACAAGCATTAAAGTATACACTAAGTAGGCATATCAGACATTAGATAACAGGAGACTAAATTAGATTTAAAACATTAGAGAAAAGTAGACAAGTATTTATTTTCATTCAGTCCACAAAGTCCATATGCTCTTAGTAATTATCTCCACTTTGCAGGGTGGTTGGGTGGTATGCCTATCTAATCTAGCTCTAGATGCTTACACATGTTGAAGAGCTTTATTATTACTCTTCTGTTTCACAGTGGACCTATCACTTGCTCAAAAAATTACTTAAATTACTTTTAAAAATCCCTGATTCTGACACTTTGATTCCTGATTTGCACTGCATCACTCCATTGCAAAGATATTCAAATTTGTGCACTATATGAAATCTATGCTGGCAGACCAATATGATGCTTCTTGAGAGTATTTTTCTAGGGTCATGTGCTTTCATACCTCTTTACTAGACACTGCAAATGACAGCTCGGCATAGTCTCAGACTTCTAGATCAGCTGCCAAGCTGTGATAGTAGGCATCTGGGAGGGGAGGGAAGAGTGGAAGCACATGCTTCCAGAGTAGACTGTGAAGAGATGCCCAGTTGGACTGCAAGCAGAGATTTCACATACTGTGCTCCAAAAGAAATAAATGTGAATAGCTCTACAATGGAGTGTCACAGTGAAAAACAGAACAGAGTGGCAGTTCAGGGATGCCCCCAAATGGATTGTCTTCTCTGTGCTTATGAACTAATAGATTACACATGCCCACATCTTTGATTCCCTATGGAATTTGGTATTTGGTAAAACCCTTTAACCAGTTCAAATTTCTCCTTTTGAAAGGGACAAGAGGTGAAAGTTTTACTCACCCATCCAGATACTCATCCAACTGTGAATGTAGAATAAATGATCAGTCTAAGCTGAAAAAGGAGACTTCTCTAAAATACATATCAAAAATCTTCACTAGTATTATTGATTAAACAAAATGATGGTTACTGTATGAATTACATTTTATATTACTATAGAAAAAATAAGGCAAGTTCAGCGATTGGTTTCAGCGTGATGCGTGCCGTAGTCGAGTCGGCGCTGGACCCAGGAGTGGTGAGTACTATATGATTTTATTATTTTTACTCAGAGCTGACCTACAGTGAAAAACAATTGAAAAGAAAAAAAAACTTTAGTTTGAATTACACTTTTAACTGGAATCTATCAGCAGTTTTTTGTTATGTAATGTGAAGACTGCATGAGGTAGGGGTTAAAACACAGATTTCAGTGATGCCTCTTCAGGTTTTGTTTGCCTGCAATGATTGTTTTAGCATCAGGAGCTTGTCATTGCTGTTACCCAGCAGCTGGTGCTGTGCTGACATGTGCAGCTCCTAAGAGCCTTATAGACAACACACGTTATTTGTAAAGTCTGAAAAAACTCACCAAATACTGAATGTGTGCATGTGGCCTAACATTAGCAGCCGGAAGATTGCTGCTATTACCCATTTAGATGATGCTGTCAATTTCTGACAGCAGCATTAAAATGGAGCTGTTGCTGGCTCCTATCGGCCCCGTGCAATAAGATTGCGGTTTACTGATGGGATATCATGGCAGTTGGAGGTCTGCTGAAGGTCCTCATCACTGTCATCTTGGTACTTCTTAAGCTGTTTCTTTGGAGACTAATTTTTCTTCTACACTGCTATGCTAAGGTACTACAGTGTATATAGGACAAATGATTGGTCGAAGTCTTCTAAGGGGACAAAAAATAATCTAAAAAATAAAAAGCTTTTCAAAGTAATATCTGGTATTTAAATGCACATTCTTAAAAGTTTGGTCTATGAAAATATAAAATTAAAATAAATAACAAAACAATCGGTGCTACGTTCAGTGAATGGTGCACATGAGCAGCAAGTTTTAAGGACAGAACCACTCAATCTGTCCGATATAATCAACTGAAAAAGAAAAACTCAAAATTTCACGCTAGGGTGTGCATGTAAAAGTTAAGTTCCACAGAGACACTCTATATATAACAAAAAGGAGTGTTACTCTGTGAACCACAAGTATAAGGTAAAGTACCTTGTATATAGAGTACCTTGTGTGTAGATCTTGACACAGTGAACGCTCAAGTCCCAGAGGCGATGTTAAGCAGACACGCAGTCCTAAGTTCTTCTATTGAAATTTCCAAAAAGAAATCAGTCCCAGACTCTTAAGTCAAAAAGTGAGCAGGGTTCCCATAGAAGACGTTGTTACGGCCGATCACTAACGTCTATCTGTGGGTCTACAGCGGTCGCCTGTGTGGATTACAGACACCGCATTATGGAAGCCTACAAGGTGCAGAGACGCTGCAGGACCTTGCGTGATGTCACAGTCACGTGATGATTCACGTGACAGGCTAAGGAGCGCGGTAAAGCGCTCGGGGGGCTTGAATGACTTTTTGACTTAAGAGTCTGGGACTGATTTCTTTTTGGAAATTTCAATAGAAGAACTTCTGTACTGCTGGGACTTCAGCGTTCACTGCGTCAAGATCTACACACAAGGTACTCTATATACAAGGTACTCTACCTTATACTTGTGGTTCACAGAGTAACACTCCTTTTTGTTATATATAGCCTGTCTCTGTGGAACTTAACTTTTAAAATATAAAATTACTTAACTGTTATGGTCAAGGCCATAGAAAGACAAATAATTGAAACCACAGATTTGCATTTTTTTCCGGTCACCCCGCTTAGGCTAGTTTCACTCTAACGTTCTTGGTCGCAGCGCAGGGCCGCCGCTAAGCCCCGCCCCCGGCCATGCCCCCTCCGGTCAGTTCCTCCTCTGATCGCATGAGGCTGCATGCGATAAGCGTATCCTATATTTAGCGTTGGATACGCTAATCGTGCGCTGGTCTGATTTTGATGGCGCTGCGTCCTTTTGGCGCTGCGCCCAGAGCACATAAACACAACACAGTGCGTTTTTGTGCGCTGGGCACAGCACCAGCAAAATCAGACCAGCGCACGATCAGCGTATCCAATGCTAAATATAGGATACGCTGATCGCATGCAGCCTCATGCGATCAGAGGAGGAACTGACCGGAGGGGGCACCTGGCGGGGCTTAGCGGCGGCCCTGCACCCAAGAACGCTAGTGTGAAACTAGCATTACCCACCCCTTTCCCACTTTTTTACAAACTTGTGAATTTTTTTCTCAAGCTTGGTATTGCCGTAATCATGCTGAGGCTGGGATCATACATGCAAGAAACTCGGACGAGTCTCCCATCTTAATACCGAGCACTGCCATCGGCACTCGGATCGGAGCGTATGGCTGCATAGAAATACATGGAGCCTCACGCTCTGCTCCCAAATGACGGCGGCAGTGCCGGGTATTGACTTGCGAGTAGTGTTGAGCGATACCATCCGATACCCTAAAATATCGGATCGGATGGTATCGGCCTGATATGAAAAAAGTATCGGGTATCGCCGATTCCGATACCGGAAGTCCCATTCAAGTCTATGGGACTTCCGGTATCGGAATAAGAAAAACCCTTTTCTGTCCTTGTACAGTCTCTCGGGGGTCTGTGCCGGCCTGCCCGGGGGTCTGAGCGGACTGCCGGGGGCTGTGCCGGCCTGCCGGTGGTCTGTACCGACTGTCCGGGGGTCTGTGCAGGCTGCGGGGGTCTGTGCAGGCATCGTCCGATGGGACTACAAGTCCCATCGGGCGATGCCTGCTACCATGACGGTGATTGACACATTAGCCAATGATGGGACAGTAGTAGTCCCATCATCCGGCTAATGTGTTGAATGTAAAAAAAAATACATACTACATACATACTACATACATGCAACATACATGTTACATGCTACATACATACTACATATATACTACATGCATGCAACATACATACAACATATATACTACATGCATGCAACATGCATACTACATATATACTACATGCATGCAACATACATATATACTACATATATTACATATATACTACATGCAACATGCATACTACATATATACTACATGCATGCAACATACATACTACATATATACCACATACATGCATACTACATATATACCACATATATACTACATGCATGCAACATACATGTATACTACATATATACTACATGCAACATGCATACTACATATATACCACATATATACTACATGCATGCAACATACATATATACAACATATATACTACATGCATGCAACATGCATACTACATATATACCACATATATACTACATGCATGCAACATACATATATACTACATGCAACATACATACTACATACATACTACTTATATACCACATGCATGCAACATGCATACTACATATATACTACATATATACTACATGCATGCAACATACATACATACTACATATATACCACATGCATGCAACATGCATACTACATATATACTACATATATACTACATGCATGCAACATACATATATACTACATACAATACATTCATACAATACATACATATAGACATACAGTACACATAACATAGAGTACATACTCACCATCACTTGTCACTTTGTTCCCCGAAGCCATTGTCATCTGTGGAATAAATATTAAAATAACAAACCACCAATATACTTACCCCTGATCTGCAGAAGTCCACGAGTGTCCCATGACGATCTTGCGTGGAGAACAGCAGCATTAGCTGATGCTACCGTTCTCTACTGGCTCCAGGAATCCAATGACGGGAGGTAGGTATCCTTCCGCACTGTATTCCTCTGCCACTGTAAAAAAAGTCCCTAGTCTCACTTTATGGCATTGCTGTGTGAGAAATTTCCCACGCAGCTTTTGCAATAAAGTGAGATATGTATGTTGCATGCATGTAGTATATATGTTGTATATATGTATGTTGCATGCATGTAGTATGCATGTAGTATATATGTGGTATATATGTAGTATGTATGTTGCATGCATATAGTATATATGTAGTATGCATGTTGCATGCATGTAGTATATACAGTATGTAGTATGTATGTTGCATGTAGTATATATGTAGTATATATGTATGTTGCATGCATGTAGTATATATGTGGTATATATGTAGTATGCATGTTGCATGCATGTAGTATATATGTTGTATATATGTATGCTGCATGCATGTGGTATATATGTAGTATGCATGTAGTATATATGTAGTATGTATGTTGCATGTAGTATATATGTATGTTGCATGCATGTGGTATATATAGTATGTATGTATCTTGCATGCATGTAGTATATATGTAGTATGCATGTTGCATGTAGTATATATGTATGTTGCATGCATGTAGTATATATGTATGTTGCATGCATGTAGTATATATGCATCCTGACGAAGGAGTTTTCTTCTCCGAAACACGCGTCGGGGCACGTTCTCAGGCATCCACCCTTGGCTCATGAGGTATTAATTCTCTAACACTCTCTTTTCCCCATTGTACAATGCGATTTTTGCTCTTTGCACGATGAATTTTTATCACGCACTGGAACTTATTGTTTTTTGATCTATGCACATATTTATTATTTTCTAATAGTACCATATATTATATATAGCTACCTTGG
Source organism: Dendrobates tinctorius (assembly GCF_039654945.1). Lineage (NCBI taxonomy): Eukaryota > Metazoa > Chordata > Amphibia > Anura > Dendrobatidae > Dendrobates > Dendrobates tinctorius. The sequence goes on from NW_027361675.1 coordinate 55,191,780, forward strand.
GGACTATATGGCTACTTATAAAACTTTGTTATAGCCTACCATGATATTATGCCATGTATAAATTTTGGGGATGCCTTTTTATGTTTAATGTGTACACCCATTAATATTTTAATAAAGGGTATTTTATCTATTTTTCGTGTTGCTGCATTTATTACAAGTATATGGCACCTTGTCAGTTTCACCTTCCACCATACTCAGTGTGCATAGTGATGTAGTATATATGTAGTATGCATGTTGCATGCATGTAGTATATATGTTGTATATATGTATGATGCATGTAGTATATATGTTGTATATATTTAAGTTGCATGCATGTGGTATATATGTAGTATGCATGTAGTATATATGTGATATATGTAGTATGCATGTTGCATGCATGTGGTATATATGTAGTATGTATGTATCTTGCATGCATGTAGTATATATGTAGTATGCATGTTGCATGTAGTATATATGTATGTTGCATGCATGTAGTATGTAGTATGCATGTTGCATGCATGTAGTATATATGTTGTATGTATGTATGTATGTTGCATGCATGTAGTATATATGTACTATGCATGTTGCATGCATATAGTATATATGTTGTATATATGTATGTTACATGCATGTGGTATATATGTAGTATGCATGTAGTATATATGTGATATATGTAGTATGCATGTTGCATGCATGTGGTATATATGTAGTATGTATGTATCTTGCATGCATGTAGTATATATGTAGTATGCATGTTGCATGTAGTATATATGTAGTATGCATGTTGCATGTAGTATATATGTATGTTGCATGTATGTAGTATGCATGTTGCATGCATGTAGTATATATGTTGTATGTATGTTGCATGCATGTAGTATATATGTAGTATGCATGTTGCATGCATGTAGTATATATGTTGTATATATGTATGTTGCATGCATGTGGTATATATGTAGTATGCATGTAGTATATATGTAGTATGTATGTATGTTGCATGCATGTAGTATATATGTAGTATGTATGTTGCATGTAGTATATATGTATGTTGCATGCATGTAGTATATATGTAGTATATATGTATGTTGCATGCATGTGGTATATATGTAGTATGTATGTTGCATGCATGCAGTATATATGTAGTATGCATGTTGCATGTAGTATATATGTAGTATATATGTGGTGTATATGTAGTATGCATGTTGCATGCATGTGGTATATATGTTGTATGTATGTATGCTGCATGCATGTAGTATATATGTAGTATGTATGTAGCATGTATGTAGTATGTATGCAGTATGTATGTAGCATGTATTTTTTTTTTTTTACATTCAACACATTAGCCGGATGATGGGACTTCTACTGTCCCACCATTGGCTAATGTGTCAATCACCGTCATGGTAGCAGGCATTGCCCGATGGGACTTGTAGTCCCATCGGACGATGCCTGCACAGACCCCCGGACAGTCGGCACAGACCCCCGGGCAGGCCGGCACAGACCCCCGGGCAGGCCGGCACAGACCCCCGGGCAGGCCGGCACAGACCCCCCGGCAGTCGGCACAGACCCCCCTGGAAGGCCTGAACTGACGGCGCATCATGATGCGCACAGACCGCGCATCATGATGACGTCATTTCGGCAGCCAATCAGAGCCACAACAGTGGCTCATTGCATTATGGGAAATGGGAACTTCCGATTCTGATATTGAAAAAATATCGGTACTCGGTATCGGAATTCCGATACAGCGAATATCGGCCGATACCCAATATTTGCAGTATCGGAATGCTCAACACTGCTTGCGAGACTTGTCAGAGTTTCTCGCAAGTCTGACCCCAGCCTTACTTGGAGAATCATGTTAATGTGTCATTTATTTTTCACTTTCATCCCACTTGGATTTTTTTAAATTTTCCAGTACATTGCATTTTAAAATGAATAGGGTCATATGTTTCTAAGTATACTGTTTTCTAAAGTTCTATATTTCAATGAAACCATTTTGAAATTGAAATGAATAGGGTAATTCAAAAAAATAACTTGTCCTAAAGAAAACAAGCCCTCATACAGGTATGTCAACAGAAAAGTATAAAACAGTTATGGTTCTTGGAAGAAGAGGAAGAAAAACCAAAGAACAAATAGAAAAATTGCCCGGTCATTAAGGGGTTACCCTACAGACAGCAGAAAGGGGGAACATCAATAAGGGAACAACAGTTGATGTCTGTTGGCACTAAAAGCTTAGATAATTTAAAAAACATTTTACCATTATTTTGCACTAAGTAACATTAGTTGTTTTTTCACTTTTTAGCTCCCAGAATCAATTGGATGTCTTACAGACCATATGAATAAGAACCGGTTTAAAGTGCTTTGTACCCGTTTGGAAATGGTAGCATCCAAATACAATGAAGTTGTAAAAACAATCTCTTCCCACCAGAGGGCGCTGTTTGAGAAGAAATTATTGAAGATTTCCGAGGTATTATGTGTATGTGATTGCATGAATTGAAATTAGGAAACAGGGAAAGGGGATTGAGCTCACCACATCGCTGCAGCATCGATCCTGCTGAAAACACGCACGGAGAAGCCTGGGATCTGGCTGTATACGAAGAGTCAAAGAAGAAATCCAGCGTGTTAGCAGGTATGTAGAATAAAATCCAGAGTTTATTGTAGAAAATAGCAATAAAAGAAATCATAGTGACAGGCGGCTCCAACCACTGTGAATAGAGACGAACGTGATTCAGCTCCTAAGAGCCTTAATCATGGTTCATGATTAAGCAATGTCCAGAAGAGAAAAAAGGTGGCACTCACCCACCAGGTAAAAAAATTGTTTATTCAGTCTTGTAAGCACAGGACCCAAACACAGGACCTGTTGAAGCGCAACTAGCACGAAACGGCCATTGTCCTAAGAAGTTTCCCACCATTCTACCGCTGAAACTGTTTTGCAAGGTTGAATGAAAGATTCTTTTACCTGGAGGGTGAGTGCCACCTTTTTTCTCTTCTGGACATTGCATATACATTTGTTTTTGGTGTTCACCTGTTTTCCATATGTTGCATACAGGCTGATGAGGTACAATGTAGCTGCACACAACAAAGGATCTGGTGCCGGTAACCTGTCTAGCTCTGCGGTTCGCACACAAGTGGTTCGTGATTAAGGCCCTTAGGAGCTGAAACACGTTGGTCTCTATTCACACTGGTTGGAGCCGCCTGTCACTATGATTTTATATTGATATTTTCTGCAATAAACTCTGGATTTTATTCTACATACTTTCTACCACGCTGGATTTCTTCTTTGACTCTGATTATGCGATTGTGTGAGCCACAACAAATATTTAATGTGTTTTAACTCATTAGGAAGTTGTTGGATTGACTTTCCAGCAGGCTAATAGGATATTTAGTGTCTGTAGTATGTACTGTGCAGTACTCTAGGTAAGTAATCATTACTTTATGTTCTGAAAATGATGACCTTTTAATACATTAATTTCCTTTTTACTGCTCTATAAGTGAATCAATTTCACAGTCATTGCTTTTTCCCAGCAGATTTTGAAAGATGGAATAAGCGTGTTCACATGGAGCATGGACGAGAGCATGGATTATACTGAGCTTGCTACTTCCTACATTTGCACAGACCTCTATAACAACTTCAGTATGGTTACAAATAATTACAAAGCCATTAGTGAGATCACGGCGTCATGGTGCACAGCAAATCTTGGTATTTTTACAAGCCGGGAATCCCAAAGGAGCTATTCAATCAGTGAACTAATATCAGAGCAAAAGTATGTTACCTTTTATAGACCAAACATCTATGTATGTTATATACTAGTTCTGTAAGGAATGACTACAGTTCTAGACTTGTAGGATCGCTGCTTCCAACAGGTGGCGTTATAGAGTTCAAGTCCTCTTTCTCTCTGAAGAGGTAATTTGCATATTAGTTTCCCAGAGGAGCATTGCACGGCGAATAAGTCTCCTTACATTGGCATTCCACAACCTGTATGTCACTCTCCACAAGGAGAAACATTACCCCTTAGACCCCAGTCCAGAGCCTCTCACTTAGCCAAATCAGGTCTCATACTTTGCACTGATGAGGGCCAATAACCTGAAACACCATATTTGCAAATTGAGATTCTGATTTGGCTTTTATCCTAATCATATTGCAAGACTCATTAAAGGGTTGATTGTGACTTGTAGGATCGCTAATTCCAACAGGTGGCGCTATAGAGTTCAAGTCTTTTTTCTCTCTGAAGAGGCAATTTGCATATACAGTTCTAGCAAAATCACAAACCTGCCTGTATCTACAAGAGTGGACATAGACAGGCAAGGGCCCCTGTGCAAAAACAGTATATCAGCCCCTCTTTGTGTCTGTAAAAAAAGCTGCTGGCTGCTTGGGAGTGTAAGAGGACCACCTTATCCCTTGGATTCCTGTGCTGTGAACATCTTTATTGGCCACTCCTGTTGTGACTGCTTACAGCTGGGCCACTTGCTTCATTTCACTGAGGCCCATGTGCCCTGACTACATTGTTCCGCCATAGTCTGTTCTGTCTAGCAGTACAAAGAATATGCGCATTCACATTGAACCATGTTCCAATGGCACAAGAAGTATATTTTCCCTTCTGAGAGACACATGGGCCCCGATTCACCAAAGTGTTTATGCCTGATCCTAGTGTAAAATACTTTAAAAAGTTCTACAATTTTTGCACATCTTGAAGTTGGGCAAAAAAAAAATGACTTTGTGCATTTTCACAATACTTTCATCCAATTCTGCCAAAGTGGGCAGAGCTGGGGAGGAGCCAGGGTGGAACAGGGCATGACAACTCCCGCCCAACAAATTAATCAAAAGTCATTGTATACATTACACCAGAAATTTTACTCTAGTTCCTGACTGGAGTAATACTTATGGCAAGGTGCACACCACTGGTATGATGTGTCTGCATTTATTAGATGGCGGGTGCCTCTTAATGAATTAGGTGCATCTCAATCCTGCATGCACCTCATTAACACTGGCATATGAAATGTCAAGCTAAATGAATCGGGGTCAAACATTCTCTCTAAAGCTGTGTGCCCATGTTTGTATTAATGCTCTTCTTTACATGAAGCCATGATACAGCTTCCATAGAGGTGCCTGGAGCTTTACTCTACCTCTCTATACCTTTGATTTCATATGGAGGCATAATGAGGCTGCTTCTGTCAAATTCTGTATATATTCATATACCATATCCAATGGTGCTCTTCCCTAGAAGCATCTCCCCCATGTGGTTTCCAACAGAGCATTATACAGCAACACATGAAGGCTCAGTGGTTCTACACTAAAGAACTACAGTTGAAACCAGAAGTTTATATACACTATATAAGAAAACACATATGCATGTTTTTCTCAATATTTAACATGAAATCAGATTAAACCTTTCCCGTTTTAGGTCAATTAGGATTACCATAATTATTAATATTTGCCAAATGCCAGAATACTGAGAGAGATAATGTTTTAAGGCATTTTTATTACTTACTGCAAAGTCAAACGTTTACATACACTAAGATTACTATGTCTTTAAACAACTCTGGACTGCCCATATGATGATGTCATGTGTTAGGAAGCTTCTGTTTTTTGGCAACATCTGAGTTAATTAGAGACACACCTGTGGATGTATTTTAATGCACTCCTGAAACACACTGCTTCTTTGTGTAGCATCATGGGAAAGTGTTAAGAAATCAGCCAAGATATCAGGAGGAGAATTGTAGACTTGCACAAGTCTGGCTCATCCTTCGGTAAAATTTCAAGATACCTGAAGGTGAAGAAACAATTATATGCAAGTAAACACAAGATGGGAATGTCCAGCCATCTTACCACTCAGGAAGGAGATGGGTTCTGTGTCCCAGAGATGAGCGTATTTTGGTCCGACATGTGCATGTCAACCCAAGGACAAAAGTAAAGGACCGTGGGAAGATGATAGCGGAAGATGCTAAGATTGTGTCAATATCCACACTGAAACGAGTACTGTTGTATTAGCATGGGCTGAAAGGCCACTCTGCCAGGAAGAAACCATTACTCCAAAAGAAACATAAAAAAGTCAGCCAGATTAATGTTTGCAAATGCTCACAGGAACAATGACCTTAATTTTTGGAGACATGTTCTGCGGTCTGATGAGACTTTGAACTTTTTGAGCATAATGACCATCATTACGTTTGGAGAGAAAACGGAGATGCTTGGAAGCCTAAGAACACCATCCCAACTGTGAAACACAGGGGTGGCAGCATCATGTTGTGGGGTTGTTTTGCTGCAGGAGGGACTGGTCCACTTCACAAAATATATCGCATCATGAGAAAAGAAGATTATGTGGCAATACTTCCAAATTGACAATGACCTGAAGCATACTGCCAAAATGGTAACAAAGTGGCTTAAGGATAACAAAGTCAATGTTTTGGAGTGGCCATCACAAAACCCTGATCTCAATCATAATTGAAAATTTCTGGCCAAAGCTGCAGGCAGGAGCGAGCAAGGCGACCCACAAACCTGAATCAGTTACACCAGTTTTGTCAAGAGGAATGGACCCAAATTCTGACCAACTATTGTGAGAAGCTTGTGGAAGGATATCCCAAACATTTGACCCAAGTCATTCAGTTTAAGGGCAATGGTACCAAATGCTAATGAACTGTATTTCAACTTTTGACTTTACAGTAAATAATAAAAATGCCTTAAACCATTCTTTCTCTCTCTCTCATTATTCTGGCATTTGGCAAATATTGATAATTATGGTAATCCTAATTGACCTAAAACGGGAAAGGTTTATTCTGATTTCATGTCAGATACAGTATTGAGAAAAACATGCATAATAGTGTCTTTTTATATAGTGTATGGAAACTTCTTGTTTCAACTGTAAATGAGTAGAAGAGATCTTGGAAAGTCCCTAATGCAGGATGTAAATAGGATGCAACAATGCAGACATTGGTAACAATTCTCCAATGTTAGTTGATTTTAATAATACATTTGCTATTTTGTTGATAAATAAGCTTTCATTTTTAATTTATTTGCTTTTAGGAAAATTGAACATGAGCTGGAAGCTTTACTTGTTCCCGATGGATTAAAAATACACAACCTTGTTCAACAGTGTTTTGCAGCGTGTGGTATTAGTGAAGCATCACCGGCATGGCAGGACTTCATTATGCACATCGATGCTATCATTCTACAAGGTCTGAAGAAAGTTACTTTATCCAGCCTGGCTGCCCTGCTAAATACTCTGCTGGACTATCATGTAAGAAGAATTAATAGATTACAGTTCTTGGGTCCCTGAGTCCTGACACATATTGCTATCGACTTGCCTTAGTTACAGTGAGGGAAAATAGTATTTAGTCAGCCACCAATTGTGCAAGTTCTCCCACTTAAAAGGATGAGAGAGGCCTGTAATTGACATCATAGGTAGAACACAACTATGAGAGTCAAAATGAGAAAACAAATCCAGAAAATCACCTTGTCTGATTTGTCAAGATTTATTTTACAAATTATGGTGAAAAATAAGTATTTGGTCATTAACAAAAGTTCATCTCAATATTTTGTTATGTATCCTTTGTTGGCAATGACAGAAGTCAAAGGTTTTCTGTAAGTCTTCACAAGTTTGGCACACACCGTTAGTGGTATGTTGGCCCATTCCTCCATGCAGATCTCCTCTAGAGCAGTGATGTTTTGGGTCTGTTGCTGGACAACACGAACTTTCAAATCCCTCCAAAGGTTTTCTATGGGTTTGAGATCTGAAGACTGGCTAGGCCACTCCAGGACTTTCATATGCTTCTTATGAAGCCACTCCTTTGTTGCCTTGGTGGTGGGCTTGTGATCATTATCATGCTGAAAGACCCATCCACGTTTCACCTTCAATGCCCTTGCTGATGGAAGGAGGATTGCACTCAAAATCTCATGATACATGGCCCCATCCATTCTTTTATGTACACGGATCAGTCATCCTGCTCCCTTTGCAGAGAAACGGCCCCAAAGCATGATGCTGCCACCCCCATGCTTCACAGTAGGTATCGTGTTCTTTGGATGCAACTCAGCATTCTGTCTCCTCCAAATACGACGAGTTTTGTTTCTACCAAACAGTTCTACTTTGTTTTCATCAGACCATATGACATTCTCCCAATACTCTTCTGGATAATCCATATGATCTCTAGCAAACTTCAGACGGGCCTGGACATGTACTGGTTTAAGCAGGGGGACACGTCTGGCATTGCAGGATCTGGGTCCCTGGTGGCATAGTGTGTTACTAATGGTAGCCTTTGTTATGGGGGTCCCAGCTCTATGCAGGTCATTCACTAGGTCCCCCGTGTGGTTCTGGGATTTTTGCTCACCGTTCTTGTGATCATTTTGTCCCCACGGGGTGAGATCTAGCGTGGATCCCTAGATCGAGGGAGAATATAAGCGGTCTTGTATGTCTTCCATTTTCATATTATTGCTCCCACAGCTGATTCAATCACACCAAGCTGCTTGCCCATTGCGGATTCAGTCTGGTGCAGGGCTACATTTTTGTTTCTGGTGTCCTTCGACAGCTCTTTGGTCTTCACAATAGTGGAGTTTGGAGTGTGACTGTTTGAGGTTGCGGACAGGTGTCTTTTATACTGATAACAAGTTCAAACCAGTGCCATTACTACAGGTAATGAGTGGAGGACAGAGGAGCCGTTTAAAGAAGAAAGTTATAGGTCTGTGAGAGCCAGAAATTTTGCATGTATTTAGGTGACTAAATACTTATTTTCTGCCATAATTTGCAAAATAAATCTTGCCAAATCAGACAAGGTGATTTTCTGGATTTGTTTTCTCATTTTGACTCTCATAGCTGTGGTCTACCTATGATGTCAATTACAGGCCTCTCTCATCTTTTTAAGTGGGAGAACTTGCAATTGGTGGCTGACTGAATACTTTTTTTCCCCACTGTACTTCTATTTTAAATGTTTAAACATTCTCCCCTGAAAGAATTATTCATTGAAGGGAATTATTGGTTAGTGTTCGTAAATATAAATATTTTTCTTGTTAACTATTTTTTTAAATCTCTGCTACCACATTTCCCTGTTGTTAATTGTATGGCTTAAAGCTTTTTGCCTACTGGATCGGCTACTGCTACATTGGCTGAAAATGCACAGAGCTTCCTAGTTTTTATTTACTGAGTGAAGAAGCACTACAATGGATCTGGATCATGCAGCACATTCTTAGCTCCTTGTTCTAGCAGGTGTCAGTGATACTGTTTTTCTGATGTTGTAGAGGCAAAGCTGTCTCACATACTGTAACAGCATCGGGAATGCACTGCTTGGACACACAATGCTGCTTGTCGGAACTGTCAGTCATTCATGAAGACCCACCCCTATTAGAAACAAAGAAGTAGACTAGTCAGGGAGCAGAGCACTCCTGCTGAAGATGATGAGAACAACTGTACAATTTTTCAGAATATTCCTTTTTTAATTATAGTTTATTAATCCCTTTCTGACATCAAGCGGAATAGTACGCCGATGTCGGACTCTCCCTGTTTGGTGCGGGCTCCGGCACCTTTCCGAGCACATGCCAGCTGATATACAGCTGATATGTGACCCCAACAGATTGTGATTCCACCCATGGATGTTAACTAGTTAAATACCGCTGTCAATCTCTGACAGCGGCATTTAACTGGTGCTTCCGGCAAGCACACCGGATATCTTGCCCTTCGGTGACCCCATCACATGATCACAATGACAATCAGATGTCTCCAGCAGACCTCTATGGTTGTCATAGCCAGATTGCTATGAGCGACACCTGGTGGTTGGTGCTCATAGCAAGTGAGCGTTTCTGCTACATGCAGGCAATCTAATCATCGCCTGTATGGAGACTATTGAGGCATGCAAAAAGTTAAAAAAAAAAAAAGTTTTAAAAAATATATATAAAAGTTCAAATCTCTCCCCTTTCGCCCCAATCAAAATAAAACAATAATAAAAAAAATCAAACATACACATATTTGGTATTGCCATGTTCAGAATCGCCTGATCTATCAATATAAAAAAGGAATTAACCCGATAATTAAATGGCGTAACAAGAAAAAAGAAAAAACCCCAGAACTATTTTTTTTTTGGTCACCGCAACTTTGCATTAAAATGCAATAACAGGTGATCAAAATAACGTATCTGCACCAAAATGGACCCAAGATCATGAAAAATGGATACTCTATGGATATCGCAAAATGGCGGAATTTTTTTTTTTAACAAACTTTGAATTTTTTTCACCACATAAACAAAAAGAACCTAGACATGTTTAGTGTCTATGAACTCGTAATGACCTGGAAAATCATAATGGCAGGTCAGTTGTAGCATTTAGTGAACATGGTAAAAAAAGAATCCCAAAACAACTGTGGGATTGCACCTTTTTTCCAATTTCACAGCACTTGGAATTTTTTTCCCGTTTTCAAGTACACGATATGTTAAAACCAATTGTGTTGTTCAAAAGTACAATTCGTCTTGCAATTAACAAGCCCTAAAATGCTATTTTGACCAAAAAATAAAAAAGTTATGGCTCTGGAAAGAATGGGAGCAAAAAATGAAAATGCAAAAACAAAAATACCTCTAGTCGTTTATTTATTTTACTCACTTATATAGCGCCATTAATTCCACAGAGCTTTACAAACATTATTGACACTGTCCCCATTGCGGTTCACAATCTAAATTCCCTATCAGTATGTCTTTGGAATGTGGGAGGAAACCGGAGTATCCGGAGGAAACCCACGCCAACACAGGGAGAACATACAAGCTCTTGGAGATGTCCTTTGTCTTTAAGGGGTTAAGATAGTTATGCTCTTTTTTTGTGATGGAATTGACATTATTTTACCATTTTTTGCAAAATAACATTTTTTTTTAGCAATATTGATTTTTAAATTTGTAAAAGAAAAAGAATAACATAAAACATGGTTTTCTGCAATTAATATTATGAATTATTTATTTATTAATTTATTAGTTAGTGCACTTAATTCCTGGTGCTTTAGATGTGAAAATAGGGTTTATTGTACATAACAATCAATGAATAATCTATAATAAATTATAAAATGTTTAACTAAACACAGCTACGTAAGTGACAAACAAACATCAACAATAGGAAAGTGGGCCTTTTCAGTGAGGAGGACTTTCAATCTACAGTAATAGGGAAGAAGACAGTAAGTGTGAAGAGAAGCTGCTGATATGGCAGTGTGGAGGATTATTGCAGGTTGTAGGCTTTCGTGAGGGGCTGGGTCTTCCAGTTGTGTTTGAAAGTTTCAAAGGTGAAAGTCTGAATGGTTGGAGTTGTGAATTCCAGGGTATGATAGATGCACAAGAGATATCTTGGGAATGGTTGAGTGAGGAGCAGACAAGAGGCATGGAAAAAAGGAGGTTTTGTGAGGACTGGACAATAACCATAGATATATTAACATTAGGGAAGACGTTGGTATGTCATTGTTAGCATTTTGATCTGAATTCTAAGTATTGGGTAGCCAGTGAAGGAATTGGCAGAGAGAAGAGGCAGAAGAGTAACCTCAGGGGAAAGTGGATTATGAGTTAAGGATGGATTTGAGCGTTGGCAGACACAGATAAACAAGGGCCGCTGTGCAAAAACAATATATGGGCTCTTTACAGCCCAAAAGCTCATCATAATGCACAATTCCAACTGCTTTGGATGTGGTGGATGCCCCCTTATCTCACTAAAAAAGACACATATCACATAATGAAGACTACAAAATATAAAAGTAGACATGATTTGCTAGATTATCATAAGATGATTGTGTAACTACCTACATGCTTTTTTCTTCCATAGTTTACACCTGCTCTTAGCATTGACGTTGAATTGATTAATGGTGAAGTTGCCTTTAATCCACCACTTGACAAGAGCACTTCTGATATGAGTGTAATGGAGAATATAGAAGAATGGCTTAAAATGTTTCTCCTTAGAAGCTCACATATAAAGGGGCTTTCTAATACAGTGAAGGTATGTACAAAAGTCTGTAAAAGATATTCTTATGGCCACATCTAGCTGTTTATATTAAATTTATTCATAATGAAATGGTTTTGTTTTAGAAAGAAATCTAATCCATTCTTGGCATTAAATATTCCCCTCCAAAACAGAGATACTCTGATGTTGCCTGAAAGGTTGTAAAACCAGATAGATATTATAGATAGCTGTTAAAGCTTCACTTAGTGAGGATTCTTTAAGCCATAGATCTGGATAAGCAGCAAAGACCAGAAGCAATGGTGCAATGAAGTGGATATTGTCAAAACCACATATGGAACAGCGAGAACCAAGGTAGCAGGGTATGCAGGACAGCAGACAACATGTGGAGCAGCTAGCATCAGATGAAACTGAACCAGGTGTGCAGATACAGACAAGAATGTTAACTGTGTAGGAAACGGTTCTCTTCCAACAATGATGCAGTTATTCACAGGAATACGGAGATGTATTTGCAATTTGGTATCTTCCAGCAAGGATGAAATTAATCACAGGAATAACTGAGGACAAAATGCAATCTAGTAATGGGCAATGGTTAATAGCAGTAATACATGCAAACTTTAACTTATAGGCAATCTGGAGGCTCCTGTGAAGAGATGCATTATCTTGAGTGTAGACGCTTGGTGTGAACAGCACCAAGAACAGTTTGCAGAAGTTGGTAACTTCATTGCTGTGTGGTAGAAGGGAACAACACCTAGTAAGTGATACTCAGCTTGGAAATAATGCTGGTTGTAGCAAGAAGGTCAGGCTTAGCAGAGGTAGTGATAAGCACCAGGTGAGATCTGAGACAAATTAATGAGAAGCAAACTCTAGAACTCAAAACTCAACTCAAAAGTCAACTGTGGACAATGCTGCTTAACACCCAAGCATTTGGGCTTTGCTTGAGCTCACCTTAAAAGATCTAGTGTGATAATATTAGAGGAGTTCGTTGGATGTAACGCTGGTGGGTGTGGACCCACGGCGCCACGGCCAGGTTTATCCTGGAGGGGCGTAACTAAGTGACTACCTGGTAATCACTAGAGCCTCTGAGGGTGAGGCTGGGTTGCCGGTAGTCACAAGGTACCTCTCTGGGGCAGTCCCTGGTTAGGCTGCAGCTGACCGAAGGGTCAGAGGCATGGGTACAATGTACGGGAGGGCGAGACAGAAGTGTAGTCAGACAGTCCAAGATTGCGGCAAGCAGCACAGGTTGAGAATACAAAGCTGAGGTCAGGAGCGGAGAGGTTAGACACAATGGGTAAAGGAGCTGGGTCCATAACAGGTGAGATGAGACAAAATAACACTGGTTTGATTGCTGAGACTGACAGAAACCTAAATTCAGGCAAAGAATGGATGGTGGAATTGCCTTATATATCACCTTCTGGCAAGTGATAAGATGGGGAAGCAGATCTCTGCAGGACAGAGTGGATACAAATTTCAGCAGTGTTTGGATGCATCTCCTAATAGACTTACAGCAACAGGCAGAAACACCAGAGCTGGAAGTGTAGCACAAGTCAGCTCAGAGTGATGGTCAGGTACCCGGTGGTGCAGAGCACGACACGCAGTGAGTAGTGCGGCACTTAAAAGGTGTGCGAGTCACTGATGTAGCAGTACCACCCTTCTGCCCCCTCCTTTTTTGGCCAGACCAATGGAGAAATCTTTCAAGGATGGTAGAGGAGCAGATATTCTCCACAGGCTCCCAAGATCTCTCCTCCGGATAAAAACGCCCTTCCAATTTACTAAATAGAATGTGCTTGGGATTCTTCAGACCTGCTTTGAATCCAGAATGCCTTTGACCTAAAACACGTTCAAAGGCCCCTCAGGAATTGAAATAGAGGCAGGAATATGGACCTTGGAGAAGCGATTCAGGATCACTGGCTTCAAGAGCAAGATGTAGATGGAGTTTTGGATCTGTAGAATTGGCTGAAGTAGAAGACTGTAGATTACCAGATTGATTTGTCTGATGATCTTGATCTGACCAAGATACCAAGACTCCTTCTAGCGAACATTCTGCGAAAACAACCAAACCTTATCTCCAGGTAGGTAGTTAGATGCGAACCTCTCTTTGTTTTGTCCGCATGAGTCTTCATCTGAGACATGGTCTTAAGGAGGGAGGCCCGAGTTCACTGCCACATCTGGAGGACATTGGCAAATGAAGAATCAGCAGCTCTAACCTGGGAAGAATCAGACATAGGAGAAGGAACTTGAGGATGCTGAGCATAAATAATGGAGAATGGACATGCTCCAGAAGACTTTCCAATGTGGTTGTTGTAGAAAAACTCTGCCATGAGGAGTAGTTGTACCCAGTCATCCTGGCATGCAGAGATAAATTGGCAAATATGTTTCTTGAGAGTCCCTGGTTACATCGATCCACTTGCCTATTGGTCTGTGGATGGTGTGCAGAGGAGAAGTCCAGCCAGATATTAAGCAACTTGTAAAGAGCCCTCCAAAATTTAGATGTAAACTGGACAAAAGTTTTCCAGAAGGAATGTCTTTCAAGAGGACAGCGGTGAGAAATGTAGCACAGGACAGATAAGAGCGATGATCAGGTACTTGGTGGAGCAGAGTGGAACACATGGTGAGTAGGGCGGTGCTTAGAAAGCATGCGAGTTGCTAGCTTAACACTGGATTGATTGAGAAACTTGGCAAAGTTTATTGCAAAGAGAAGTGGCCAGGAGAAGGTAGCTGCAGTAGCATCAGGTGAATAGCATAATTACATTAATTAAAATAACTTTAATTACCTGGTAAATCCCCTGCTGCTTGATTACTGCCACTCTGGTGGTCTTTGTAAGCTGTCCTGAAGTCCAGACTTTCCCGACTACCTGCATAACCTGCTGCAGCCAAACTCTTGCCTTTTGTATTGCGTTGTGGACAGTGATTCGCTGCAATATTTACATGCAGGTAGATAGAATGTCATCTCCACAGAACAGGTTACAAAGTCTCATGGAACTACTGAAGCAGCATGAGTTTTAGCAGGTGAGCATAAGTTGAAGTGTACTGTAACGGTCATTTTCAATGTTTTTTGATATGCTGAACTCCCAGAAATGTGTTGTAAACCTGTGCTTACTGGGTGGTGTAACTTCTACTGATTATTCAAAAGATGACACAGAAGCACCCAGCTGTTGTCTGATTGTGTGCACAACACTGTATGGGCTCAATAGAAAAGCTGTTTATTAACGTATACTTTGTAGATATACAGTCATGACCGAAAGTGTTGGCACCATTGAAATTGTTCCAGAAAATGAAGTATGTTGTGAATTCGCTTTCTGGCCTACCTCTGGTTACTAGTGAAGGTAGTGGAGCTGGTTGTATTGACAGAGGGGTCACGAGTTCTCTTTCCAGGCTCCCTCTGGTGGTTACTGGAGGTATTGGAGCTGATCTAATTAACAGAGGCCTGCCACCTGATAATGAGGAGGAGGACAGGAGATCTGGAGTTTCTGACTGGATTTAAGACAGCTGACTCCCTCTATCCCTGCTGGTGATTTTTTCCTGCCTCCCGAGGTCTTAGTTTCCAGCTCAGCCCCTGAATGCTCAGCTAAGTGGTCTTTTGCTATTGCTCACATTTGATCTGGTTTTGTCTATTTCAGTTTTTTGTGTGGTCAGCCAGCTCCGGCTGGGGCTGTGCTGAATTTTCATCCTTATGTTACTGCTTGTGCCAGTTTGTTTTTGTCCCTTATTAGATTGGCCTCTTTTTGCTCTGCTTTCAGAATATACCAGAGTGCTGATATAGTGGGCGAAGTCTAGTGACTTCAGTATTTTTCTATCAGACATGTTGGGCATTTTTTGCAGGGTTTTTGCGTGATTGCAGACAGAGTCTTTCCTTTCCTGTCCTGTCTAGTTAGTGTGGGCCCCATCGTTTGCTCAGTCTATTTTCCTACCTGCGTTTGTGTTTTCATCTTGTCTCACTGACAATATATGTTTGGAGGCTATCTATTCCTGCTCTGGGGCAGTTTAGATTTCCCCTTTCTTGCTTTAGGCTTATTTAGTTCTCCAGCTGTGTCGAGGTGTCTAGGATCATCGTAGGTACGCTCCACGGCTACTGCTAGTTATGTGGATAGGATCAGGGGTCTGCAATCCACTTAGTTACCAACCTCTCTGGTTTTCTGTTGCTTAGCTTGGTCTTGCTTTCCTCCTCGATGACCCAATCATAACAGAAGTATTTCTCCCAGAAAATTACACTTTTTGTTATACATATATTTTTTTACTTTGTGTGTATTGGACCAACCCCAAAAAAACAGAGGAAAAAAGGCAAATTGGACATAATTTCACACAACTCCAAAAATGGGCCAGACAAAATTGTTGGCAACTTTCTAAAACTGAGGATAAATAACTTTGTTTTAACCATATTATGATCGTTCAAGCTCACCTGTGGCAAGTAACAGGTGTGGGCAATATGAAAATCACACCTGAAAGCAGATAAACAGAGAAGTTGACTCAGTCTTTTGCATTGTGTGTGCCACCCTGAGAATAGATGACAGTAAGAGGAGAGAGAACTGTTTGAGAACTTGAGAACAAAAATTGTTGAACAATATGAACAATCTCAAGATCACAAGTCCATCTCCAAAGCTCTTGATGTTCCTTTCTCCATGGTGCACATAATCAAGATGTTTACAACCTATGGAACTGTAGCTAATCTCATTTGATGTGGACGGCAGAGAAAATTTGATGAAAGGTTGCAACACAGGATAACCTGGATGATGGATAAGCAGCCCCAATCAAATTCCAAAGAAATTCAAGCTGTCCTGCAGGCTTAGAGTGCATCACTGTCAGTGCAAACTATCCGACATTTGAATGAAATGAAACGCTATTATTTATTTATTTTATTTTACTCACTTATATAGCGCCATTAATTCCACAGTCCTTTACAGACATTATCGCTATAGCAGGAGACCCAGGAGGACCTCACTGCTGACTGAGAAATCTAAAAAAGCTAGACTGCAGTTTGACAAAATGTATGCGAGTAAGCCAAAATCCTTCTGGGAAAGCATATAGTGGACACATGAGACCATAGATAGATAAAGCACATCATTCTACTGTTCACTGAAAATGGAATGAGGATGACAAAGAAAGAACACAGTACCTACAGTCAAATATGGTGGAGGTTCCAAGATGCTTTGTGCCTGCTTTGCTGCCTCTGAAACTAGGTGTCTTGACTGTGTGCAAAACCTCATGAAATCTGAAGATTACCAAAGGATTTTGGGTCACAATTTAGTGCAAAGTGTAAGAAACCTGGGTTTGTGTCTTACGTCATGAGTCTTCCAGCAGGACAATGACCCAAAACATACTTCAAGAAGCACCCAGAAATTGATGAAAACAAAGCGGCTGGAGAGTTCTGAAGTGGCCAGCAATAAGTCCGAATCTAAATCCTATCGAACACCTGTAGAGAGATGTTAAAATTCCTGTAATGAGAAGTCACTGTTCAAATATGAGAGACCTGGAGCTGTTTGCAAAGGAAGAGTGGTCAAAAATTCCAGTTGAGAGATGCAAGAAGCTTGTTGATGGCTATAGGAAGTGAGAGGCCTGGATGTCTTCCTGGAGCATAACAATATTGTATCTTACACTTATTAGGTTCTTTAGAAGGATGTAGATCTGGTGATTTATTCTCACGAAATATAGGCTGAACTGGATGGACAAATGTCTTTTTTCAGCCTTGCTGGCTAGCTATGTTACTATGATTGATTGCAGTTATTTATTCCAAAGGGTGTGCAGCTAAGTATTAAGTTGAGGGTGCCAACATTTTTGTCCTGCCAATTTTGGGGGTTTTGTGTGAAATTATGTTCAATTTGCTATTTTTTTGTATTGTTCCGGTACACACAGAAAATAAACACGTGTATAACAAAACATGTTTAACCCCTTTCCTACATTAGACGTACTATTCCGTCCATGTGACCTGGGACCTAAGTCCCAAGGACGGAATAGTACGTCTAATGCGATCAGCTGCACTCACGGGGGGAGCGCAGCTGATCACGGCCGGGTGTCAGCTGATTATCACAGCTGACACCCGGCACAATGTGTCAGGGGTGGTCACGGACCGCCCCCGACACGTTAACCCCTAGCACACCGCGATCAAACATGATCACGGTGTACCGGGGGTTAAAGGAAGCATCGGCAGGGAGGGGGCTCCCTCTGTGCTTCCCTGCAACCCCCACAGCGGCGCAATGTGCAGCGCCGCTGCGAGAGTCGCCTTCCCTGCAGGTCCCCGGATCCAATATGGCGACGGGGACCTTCGGGGGCCTGCAGGGAGCTGGCTTCCTCACTGCCCGCAGAGCGCAGGCATGAGGAAGCCTGCAGCAGTGCCTGTGACAGATCGCTGATCTGTCACAGCGATCTGTGATGTGACAGATCAGCGATCTGGCACAGGACAGTGATGTCCCCCATGGGACATTATAATAAAGGAAAAAAAAAGTGTAAAAATAATTTTAAAAAAATCGCTAAATAAAAAAAAATATTCCCTAATAAATTCATTTTTTGAAAATAAAAAAACAAAAAAACAATAAAAGTGCACATATTTGGTATTGCCGCGTCCGTAATGACCCACCCTATAAAACTGTCACATTAGTTAACCCCTTTAGCGAACCCCTTAAAAAATAAAAATAAAAAACGAAGCAAAAAACGATTTATCATACTGCTGAACAAAAAGTGCAATAACGCGCGATCAAAAAGACGTATATAAATATCCATGGTACCACTGAAAACGTCATCTTGTCCCGCAAAAAACGAGCCACCACACAGCATCATCAGCGAAAAAATAAAAAGTTATAGCTCGCAGAATAAAGCGGTGCAAAAATAATTATTTTTTATATAAAATGGTTTTCATTGCATAAAACCGCCAAAACATAAAAAAACGACATAAATGAGTTATCGCTGTAATCGTATTGACCCGAAGAATAAAA
Organism: Dendrobates tinctorius; assembly: GCF_039654945.1. NCBI lineage: Eukaryota > Metazoa > Chordata > Amphibia > Anura > Dendrobatidae > Dendrobates > Dendrobates tinctorius. The sequence continues at coordinate 55,210,575 of NW_027361675.1, forward strand.
CTGCTTTATCAATTTTACCGCATGCGGAACGGTGTAAACGCACCCCCCAAAAGAAATTCATGAAACGCTGGTTTTTGTTCATTCTGCGTCCCAAAAAATCGGAATAAAAAGCGATCAAAAAATGTCACGTGCCCAAAAATGGTACCAATAAAAACGTCAACTCATCCCGCAAAAAATAAGACCTCACATGAGTTGGTGGGTCAAAATATGGAAAAATTATAGCTCTCAAAATGTGGTGATGCATAAACTATTTTTACAATAAAAAGCGTCTTTTTAGCGTGCGACAGCTGCCAAACATAAAAACCTGCTATATATATAGTAAATCAAACCCCCCTTAGTTAGGGGAAAATAATAAAATATTTTTTTTTTTTTATTATTTCCATTTTCCAATTAGGGCTAGGGTTAGGGTTGTAGTTAGAACTGGGGGGTTTCCACTGTTTTGGCACATCAGGGGCTTTCCAAACGCGACATGGCGTCCATTCTCAATTCCAACCAAAAAAGTTAAATGGTGCTGCTTCCCTTCCGAGCTCTGCCATGTGCCCAAATAGTGGTTTACCCCATATATGGGGTACCAGTGTACTCAGGACAAATTGGACCACAACTTTTGGGGTCCAATTTCTCCTGCTACCTTTGGGAAAATAAAAAATTGAGGACTAAACGATCATGTTTGTGGAAAAATTGAATTTTTATTTTCACGCCCGGGCGTTATAAACTCCTGTGAAGCCCTAGGGGGTTCAAGGTGCTCACCACACATCTAGATAAGTTCCTTAGGGGGTTTAGTTTCCAAAATGGGGTCACGAGAAAACATTGTCAGAATCACCGGGATCCATGGAAGCGTTCCAGAGTTCTTACCTCATAAAGGGACAGTGGTCAGAATTGTAAAAATTGGCCCGGGAGTTAACGTGCAAACCTCCCTTGGGAGTAAAGGGGTTAATTGTAATAATTTTCTGGGAGAAATGCTTCATTTCCTGGAACAATTTCAAGGGTGCCAGTACTTTCGCCATGACTGTATTATCTTTTTTTATAACAACCCCTATAATTTTACATGCACTATGCTATTTTATTGTAAAGTTATAATTTATTTTACTCACTTACATAGCACCATTAATTCCACAGCACTTCTAAATCCCATACGGACACAGGGAAAACATACAAATTCCTTGCAGATATTGTTCTTGGTAGGATTTGAATCTAGGACCCCAGAAAGGCTACAGTGTTAACCACTGAGCCACCATATTATATATTCAATATAATCAAAGTCAATCTTCAATGTATTTCAGGGAGGATATCAAGAGTATGTGTCAGAAGATGATGAAGCTTTGGAATTAGTTGGCCACATCCTGCAGCAGGTGGAGAATGGTGTTACTGAATGTCAGGTGAGAAAATTGTCTTCTTTAGAAATCTAAACAAGATAGGCACGTATCATCCATGTTTGCAGCACTAGATGGCAGTATTGCTCTGTGAACTGAACGCTTTCCCTCTGGTTAGAAATAGAAATAGAAAGTTAATTATTTTTACATAAATAAAGATATGATGTTCACCAAAATAATTGTGTATTCTGATATATACTGCTCAAAAAAATAAAGGGAACACTTAACCAACACAATGTACTATGATGTGTTCTCTTTATTTTTTTGAGGAGTATACAGTATTATCTATACTGTGTATTCCATGACAGTAAACTACTGCAGTGCTAAATTTTCTATTCTTGAAGAGATTGGTCTTTTTTTAACCAAATCCATCAAAAAGATTTCTGTTTCTACCTTGTCAACACATCCTATGAAAATCTTAAAGGAAATATGTCAGTAGGAGCAACAGGGTATTCCAATTCAGACATACTCCTTAACCTCAGACCTCTCCTACTAAAATACAATACAAGGCGATCACTCTCCTTCACACACATGATTTCCCTTTCTCTGCTTCTTCTCACTGCTGGTGACATATCCCCCAATCCTGGCTCCCCCTGCCTCATACATCCCACTAATCCTCACCCCTATCTTTCTCACACTAAGAGAAACTATCGCAATCTCTCACACTTAAAACCTGTGCCACTGACCCCCACCCTCCCACACCCTCTTCGAGAGCACTTTGGAATGCTCGCTCCATCTGCAACAAGCTCCATGTGATCCACGACCTCTTTACCTCCCACAACCTTTCCTTCCTGGCCCTCACTGAGACCTGGCTGACACCCCATGACATAGCCTCCCCGACTGCACTGAGTTATGGCGGCATCCACTTTACCCACACTCCTCGTCCTGGCAACAGACATGGTGGAGGAGTGGGTTTCCTCCTTTCTAAAAACTGTTCCTTCAACCCTATCCAACCCCCACCCTCCCTTATCCTCCCTTCTTTCGAGGTTCACTCTGTCCGTATTTACTCTCCCTCTAATCTCCAAATGGCTGTCATATACCGACCACCGGGCTCAGCCACTGCCTTCATTGACCAATTCTCCACCTGGCTCCTCCACTTTCTCTCTTCTGACATCCCCACCATAATCATGGGGGACTTCAACATCCCCATTGACACCCACCAGCCAGCAGCCTCCAAACTCGTGTCACTTACCTCATCCTTTGGACTTACTCAGTGGTCCTCCACAGCCACCCACACAGATGGACATACATTAGACCTCATCTTCACCCGCCTCTGTTCCCTATTTAATCTCACAACCTCTCCCTTCCCCCTATCTGACCACCATCTACTCACCTTCTCATTTTTGTCCTTCTCACCTGCCCCCCATGTCCAGCCACTAGCACATCCTCGCAGAAACCTCGCACACCTAGACATTCACAGACTTTCAGACTCTCTTCTACCTCTGTCCTCCATATCTTCACTCCACAACACGGACAGTGCCACCACTTTCTACAATGCCACCTGTTGTGAATTCTCTTTCTGGCATCCCTCTGGTTATTACTGAAGGTAGTGGAGCTGGTCAGGTTGACAGAGGGGTTGTGAGTTCTCTTTCTGGGCTCACTCTGGTGGTTACTGGAGGCAGTGGAGCTCATCTGATTGACAGAGGCTGGCCACCTGATAATGAGGATGACGATTGGAGATCTGCGGTTTCAGACTGGGATTTAAGACAGCTGACTCCCTCTATCCCTGCTGGTGATTTTTTTCCTGTGCCTCCTGAGGTCTGATGTCTCCTGCTCTGTCCCTGCACGTTTCAGCTAAGTGGTTCATTTGCTATTCTGTTTGCATTTGATCTGGTTTTGTCTATCTCTGTTTTGTGTGGGTCAGCCAACTCCTAGAAAGGGCGTCTGCATTAACATTCTTATAGTGCCCGGAAGAAAAGAGACCAAAAAATTAAAACACGTGAAAAACAAGGCCCACAAAGCCTGTCTAGGATACAAGCGTTTGGCTGATTCAGAGTAAATCAAATTCTTGTGGTCGGTGAGGACCACAACTTGATGTCTAGCACCCTCCAACCAATGTCTCCACTCTTCAAATGCCCATTTCATGGCCAACAATTCCCGGTTCCCCATGTCATAGTTACGTTCAGATGGGGGGAATTTTCGAGAAAAGAAGGCACAGGGATTCATCTAAGAAGACACCGGATCTCTTTGGGACAAAACGGCTCCTGCACCAATCTCAGAAGCATTTACCTCCACCTGAAATGGGAGTGAAACATTAGGTTGCCGCAGAACCGGAGCAGAAGTGAATCTCCGCTTAAGCTCCTGAAACGCCGAGACTGCCTCTGGAGGCCAATTCACCAAATCAGCGCCTTTTTTGGTCAAATCCGTCAGTGGTTTAGCAATACCAGAAAAATTACTTATAAATTTACGATAGAATTTAGAAAACCCTAAAAACTTCTGAAGAGCCTTCAGAGAAGTGGGCTGAACCCAATCATAGATGGCCTGTACCTTGGCCAGGTCCATTTCAATAGCAGATGGGGACAAAATGATTCTCAAAAACGAAATCCTCTGTACACCAAAGAGACATTTCGATCCGTTAACATACAGAGTATTTCTCTCAAGATCTGGAACACAGTCTGAACATGTTCCACATGGGAATCCCAATCACTGAAAAAAATCAAAATATCATCCAGATAAATGATCAAAAACTTATCCACAAAGTCCCGGAAAATATCGTTCATAAAAGACTGGAAGACGAAAGGGGCATTAGTGAGCCCAAAAGGCATCACCAGGTACTCAAAATGTCCCTCCGGAGTATTAAAAGCCGTCTTCCATTCATCCCCGTGCTTGATGCGAATAAGATTATACACCCCCTGAGGTCAAGTTTGGTAAACCAACAGGCACTTTTAACTCTGGAAAATAAATCAGAAATCAGGGGTAACGGATACTGATATTTAACAGTGATTTTGTTAAGGGAACGATAGTCAATACATGGCCTTAATGAGCCATCTTTCTTGGCCACAAAAAAACCCCAGCACCTAAAGGTGAAGAGGATGGTCTTATATGACCCTTCTCTAATGACTCCTTGATATAAGATCACATAGCATCATGTTTAGGTACCGATAAGTTGAAAAGCCGACCTTTGGGAAATTTACACCCGGGCATCAACTCAATTGCGCAATCATAACTCCTATGAGGAGGCAAAGACGCGGACTTACTCTCACTAAATACATCAGAAAAATCAGCCAAATAGTCAGGAACATCTTGAGACTGGGGAGAAAACAGGAGTGTCACCAAGAGCACATTGACAACCCCAACTCACCACAGACACAATCCAATCCAACACAGGATTATGGGTCTACAACCACGGAAAACCTAGTGCAATAATATCATGTAAATTGTGCAACACCAAAAATTTACAATTCTCTTGGTGGTCCGGGGCGACTCGCATAATCACCTCGGTCCAAAACTGGGGTTTATTCTCCGCCAAAGGGGTAGCATCAATACCCCTCAAAGGAATAGGGGTCCGAAGGGGCACCATAGGAAAACCACAGTGCTTAGCGAAGTCAAAATCCATCAGATTCAAAGCTGATCCTGAATCCACAAATGCCTTAGCGGAAAATGTAGACAAGGAGCAGATCAAGGTAATAGCCAAAAGGAACTTAGGCTGCACACTGCCCATCACAAATGAGTGAGCAAAACGTTCCTCTCGCTTAGGGCAGGCTGAAATACAATGAGTAGCATAACTAATTACGCCTTCTAAACTCTTGACATTGCGCCCTAGACAAAACCCTATCACATTGCATGGGTTCAGAGGTTTGTTCGAAAGGTGGCACCACCTCCCGCGTAGTTTTACGTTCTCGTAAACGTCGATCAACTTGAATGACCAATGACATAGAGTCGTCAAAACCAGAAGGGACAGGGAATCCCACCATAACATCCTTTACGGATTCTGCCAGACCTTTCCGAAAGAGAGCTGCTAGTTTACAATTATTCTTAAAGTTCAGAAATTTAGACCGATCCCCAGAAAACACATCAGGAGTAGGGATCTTTGGTTCTACAACAGATGATTCGGGGAGATAAGGTGAAATTCTCCGCACTTCAGCAGCGAGCTGCTCAACACGATCGGACAATTGTCTAGTCTCCATTAAGGAAAAAATCCTCCTACGGCCCCAGAGAAAAAAGAGGAAAAAATATATAAAAAAATTCTAAAATTCTGACTCCCCTTTTTTTTTTTTTTTTTTGCAATTCTTTCCCTCTTTTTAGAATCTACAGTTTGGCCAGTGATTCTGTTATGAATGGGTCACCGAGGAGGAGAGTGCAATAGGCTATGCCACCAGAACACCAGAGAGGTTGGTTGCTCAGCGGATTGCAGACCCCTAGTCTTAACAACACAACTAGCAGTAGCCGTGGAGCGTTCCTACGTTGCCCTAGACACCTCGTCACAGCTGGAGGACTAACCAAGCCTAAAGACAGAAAGGTGAAATCCAAACTGCCCCGAAGCAGATCCCCAAAGGAATAGACAGCCCCCAAACATATATTGTCGGTGAGACAAGATGAAGTACAAACACAGACAGAAAATAGACTGAGAAAAAAGGAGAAAATGAGTCTAAAACTACATGCAATTCACCATATTTATTATTTAAAAAGGACAGAAACAGGGAGCAGAACCTGTGAAGGCATAAAAAAGATGTACAAAACTAATGTCATTGATAGCCGGATACAAAAAGAAAACCCTGAGCGGTACAGTCAATGGAACAACAGGGTAACTTGACACAAGAGTATCTCATTTATAATGTAGGCAAGGAACGATATATGCTGTGAAGAGGAGGCTCTCTATCATTCAGTAAATGTAATCCTCTGGCGATATAACACTCCTAGATAGTAGTGACATAATGAAGAGAGAGAAGCGATCTAATCATATACAATGTAATAGTCATAGAAGGTTACAACATACCCATCATGTCAGCCAGTGAGGATACCGCCATCCAGGGAGACCCCAACGCGCATTTCGCCATACAACCGCTTCCTCAGATGGGGCCCACACTGACTAGATAGGACAGGACAGAAAAGGCACTGTCTGCAATCACGCAAAAACCCTAATAATTCCAACACGACTGATGTACAAAAATACTGGGGTTTGAACAACCTCGCCCCCACTATATCAGCACTCAGGTGTGAACTGGCGGCTAGCAACAGGCTAATACAGCAGGGGACTGAGCAAACAAACACAAGATACAAAAATACAGGGCAGGAGCCAGCAGCCCCAGGGGGAGAAAGCTGACCCCTGACAGCAAGGCAAAAACCGGTGCAAAGGGTTTAGCAAATGACACTTAGCTGAAAAAATGCAGGATCAGGTAGCAGCCAGAAATCCTCAGTAAGCAAAGAAAGGAGTATCACTGGCAGTCACTGAGAGAAGTCTGCTCGCTTATGTAGTCCCAGTCACTACAACCACTCCTCCAATTATCTTCTGCAGCTGTTGGGTTAACATCAAGTGTGGATTCTGTGGTAGAGAGAATGCAGCAGATTTGGGACCAAGTGGTGGATAAGTTGTCCCAATCTCAGGAAAAAGCCCAACGGTTTTCCAACCGGCATAGGACCATTGGTCCCCGGTTTAAAGTGGGTGATATGGTTTGGTTGTCTTCAAAGAATATTCCTATGAAGGTTGCGTGTCCAAAATTCAAGCCAAGATTCATTGGACCTTATAAGATTTTGAAAATCCTTAATCCCGTTTCTTTCCATTTGGCTCTTCCAGTTACATTTAAGATTCATAACGTGTTTCATAAATCTTTGCTTAAGAGGTTTGTGGAGCCAGTAGTTCCCATGGTGGCGCCTCCTGACCCTGTATTGGTTAAAGGTAATTTGGAATATGAGGTAGAGAAAATATTAGATTCTCGTTTGGCCAGACGGAGACTCCAGTACTTGGTCAAATGGAAGGGTTATGGCCAGGAAGATAATTATTGGGTCTCTGCTTCTGACATTCATGCTGAAAGATTGGTTCGTGCCTTTGGTTCGTGCCTTTCACCGGGCCCATCCTGACCGGCCTGGTGGTGTGGATGAGGGTTCATTGACCATCCCTCTGGTTATTACTGAAGGTAGTGGAGCTGGTCAGATTGACAGAGGGGTTGCGAGTTCTCTTTCTGGGCTCCCTCTGGTGGTTACTGGAAGTAGTGGAGCTGATCTGATTGACAGAGGCTGGCCACCTGATAATGAGGATGACGATTGGAGATCTGGGGTTTCAGATTGTGATTTAAGACAGCCAACTCCCTCTATCCCTGGTGGTGATTTTCTTCCTGTGCCTCCTGAGGTCTGATGTCTCCTGCTCTGTCCCTGCACGTTTCAGCTAAGTGGATCATTTGCTATTCTGTTTGCATTTGATCTGGTTTTGTCTATCTCTGCTTTATGCAGGTCAGCTAGCTCCGGCTGGGGCTGTGCTGAATCACCGCCCATATGTTACTGCTTGTGCCAGTTTGTTTTGTCCCCTGTTATATTGGTCTCTTTTTGCTTTGCTTTCAGAATATACCAGAGGGCTGATATAGTGGGGGCGAAGTCGTGTGACTTTAGTGTTTTTGTGCATCAGACGTATTGGACTTTTTGCAGGGTTTTTTGCGTGATTGCAGACAGTATCTTTCATGTCCTGTCTAGTCAGTGTGGGCCCCATCAGTTGCTCAGTCTATTTTCCTGCCTGCGTTTGTGTTTTCATCTTGTCTCACCTACAATATATGTTTGGGGGCTATCTATTCCTTTTGGGGTTTGCTCCAGGGCAGTTTAGATTTCCCCTTTCTTGCTTTAGGCTTAGTTAGCTCTCCGACTGTGCCGAGGCGTCTAGGATCATCGTAGGTACGCTCCACGGCTACTGCTAGTTGTGTGGATAGGATCAGGGGTCTGCAATCCGCAGGAAGGAGTACCACAAAAAAAGCGACTGAGGTCGCTGCACCAAGCGCATTTCCTCTCCTTATATATACTAAATTCAGATATGTTCTGATTATTGTCGGATCGAAAACGTTTAACACACATAATCTGGATGCAAATAAAACAAAAGATTTACTTCATTTGCCACCTGAGTGCCAAGTTCTTTTTATTACAATCCGCTTAGTTACCAACCTCTCTGATTTTCTGTGGCTTAGCCTGGGCCTGCTATCCTCCTCGGTGACCCATTCATAACAGCCACCCTCACATCAGCCATAGACTCAGTCGCTCCTCTTATGCATGGCAAAGTGCGACAAACCAATAGGCAACCCTGGCACAACAACCTCCCCAAAAAACTTCGACAAGCATCCAGGGTCGCGGAGCGGCGTTGGAAGAAAACACGCCTGTCAGGTGACTTCACTGCTTTTAAACAAGCTACACTTGCTTTTAAATCAGCCCTCACCTTTGCTAAACAGACCTATTTCACAAACCTTGTATCTTCATTATCCCACAATCCAAAACAACTGTTCAGCACATTTAACTCTCTCCTCCACCCACCACTGCCACCTCCAACTCCCCTCATCTCTGCTGAGGACTTTGTCACCTACTTCAAAAACAAGATCTACCAAAGAAGGTAAACCTTTACAGTTCTACCACCCCAACCACTCCACATACCAGACCTCTGCCCTTCCCTAATAACCTCCCTCTCCAACATCAGTGAAGGAGAGCTTACTCAACTCCTTTCCAAATCACACCTCACCACCTATGCACTTGACCCCATCCCTTCCCACCTGCTCCCCAACCTCGCTAACATCATCATTCCAGCCCTAACCCATCTCTTCAACCTATCCCTAACTTCTGGTACCTTCCCCTCTGCCTTGAAACATGCCACCATAACACCCATCCTCAAAAAATCAAACCTTGACAAAACTGCTGTGCCCAGCAATCGCCACATATCATTGCTTCCATTTGCTTCCAAACTCCTTGAACAGCATGTCCATGCTCAACTTTCCTTCCACCTCTCATCTAACTCCCTCCTTGACATCCTGCAATCTGGCTTCCGCCCCCACCACTCCACTGAAACTGCCCTGACCAAAATTACTAATGACTTACTCACAGCCAAAGCTAACAGACAGTTCTTCATCCTCCTCGTTCTCGACCTGTCCTCTGCCTTTGACACAGTTGACCACCGCCTACTGCTACAGATCCTTTCTTCCCTTGGCATCAAAAACCTTGCCCTGTCCTTGATTTCCTCATACCTTTCTGACCGCACATTCAGCATTTCCCACTCGCACACTACCTCCTCATCCTGCCCCCTCTCTGTTGGAGTCCCCCAAGGCTCTGTCCTGGGGCCCCTACTTTTTTCCATCTATACTCTTGGCCTAGGACCACTCATAAAGTCCCATGGCTTCCAGTACCACCTGTATGCAGATGACACTCAGATCTACCTCTCTGGCCCAGATGTCACCTCTCTGCTGTCCAGAATCCTGGAGTGTCTATCAGCCATATCCTCCTTTTTCACCTCTCGCTTCCTAAAACTCAATGTAGACAAAACTGAACTCATTATCTTTCCTCCATCTCACGTATCTTCCCTACCCAATCTATCTATTATGGTAAACGGCATCACGCTCTCTCCCGCACCTGAAATCCGCTGCCTCGGAGTAACTCTCGACTCTGCCCTGTCCTTCAAAACACAAGTCCAAACTCTTGCCACCTCCTGTCGCCTCCAACTCAAAAATATTTCCGGAATCCGTCCCTTCCTCAGCCCTCAATCTATTAAAACTCTTGTACATGCCCTCATCATCTCCCGCCTTGACTACTGCAACACTCTCCTCTGTGGCCTCCCTGCTAACTCTCTTGCACCACTCCAGTCTGTCCTCAATTCTGCTGCCCGACTAATCCACCTCTCTCCTCGCTACTTCCCTGTCTCTCCCCTCTGCAAATCCCTCCATTGGCTCCCAATTCCCCAACGAATCCAGTTCAAACTACTAACACTGACCTACAAAGCCATCCACAACCTTTCCCCTAACTATATCTCTGAACTAATCTCCCAATATCTTCCCTCACGTAATCTTCGATCCTCCCAAGACCTCCTACTCTTCTCCACACTTATTCGTTCCTCACACAACCGCCTCCAAGATTTCTCCCGAATATCACCTATCCTCTGGAATCCCATGCCTCAACACGTCCGATTATCCACCACCCTCAGATCCTTCAAACGGAACCTGAAAACCCATCTTTTCCGGAAAACTTACAGCCTGCAATAGCCATTCTGCTGCCTCATCACCACCAGAGCTGCTGCACCCCTGACTTTCTGTCTCTTCCCACTATCCCGTAGAATGTAAGTCCGCAAGGACAGGGTCCTCTCCCCTCTGTACCAGTCTGTCATTGTAAATTTGTTTACTGTTAACGATATCTATAACTTTGTATGTAACCCCCCTTCTCATGTACAGCACCATGGAATTAATGGCACTATATAAATAAATAATAATAAAGTATGATCCATGTTTCACAGACATGTGAAACTAGCCGTAGGCCTCATTCAGATGTACATGTTAGACATACATGTTCTATCCACTTTTTTCTCAGATACAACATTCACCTATTATAATCTGGATTTTGTCATAACGTGTGTCTGTGCAAAACACACAGAGACATGACCGTTTTTTTGGGTATCACAAATAACAAGGGCTAATACAAGTCTTTGGGCCCATGAAAAACACTTACAGCATACTGATTGCATCAGTGTGTTGTGCGTGTGCTGTCTGTGTAATTTATTTATTTTCTTTATCCATCTGTGAACTACACTGATGACACTGATGGTAAAAACGGTCACACTGATGACATACTGATGGTAGAAATGGACTCACTGATGACACACTGATGGTAGAAAGGGACTGATGGTAGAAACTGTCACACTGATGACTCACTGATGGTAGAAACGGTCACACTGATGACACACTGATGGTAGAAACTGACACACTGATGACACACTGATGGTAGAAACGGACTCACTGATGACACACTGATGGTAGAAACGGACACACTGAAGGTAGAAACAGACACACTGATGGTAGAAACTATCACACTGATGACACACTGATGGTAGAAATAGACACGCTGATTACACACTGATGGTAGAAACGGACACACTGATGACACACTGGTAGAAATGGAAAAAAACACAGCATCCAGGAGGACCAGGCTTGCGCTTTCCCTGCCAGACAGATAAGACTTAACCACGCTCCAGCAGCACACTGAAATTTGGCTTTACAGAGACATACAAAAAGTGCCCTCCAATCTAAGTACAGACAATCTTTGAGCACGTAACTGATGAAGGTCTGCACTGACCGAAATGTTTTGTTTGGTACTACAAATAAACTGTTCCATTTAAGCATTTAAGTTGATTGCCAGGTTTTCATTATACTACACTGGTAGAAATGGACACACTGATGATAGAAACGGACTCACTGGTGACACACTGATGGTAGAAACAGTCACACTGATGACACACTGATGGTAAAAACGGACAAACTGATGACACACTGATGGTAGAAACGGTCACACTGATGACACACTGATGGTAAAAATGGACACACGCGTGTACGAGGAGTACGGAGCGAAGCCACATGTGTTAGAGGTGTACGGAGCGGAGCCGCGCGTGTACGAGGTGTACGGAGCAGATCCGCGCGTGTACGAGGTGTATGGAGCGGAGCCATGCGTGTATGAGGTGTAAGGAGGGGAGTCGTGTGTGTACTTGGTGTACAGAGCGGAGCTGCGTGTGTATGGGGTATGCAGAGCGAAGCCGTGTGTCCGCAGTGGAGCCATATGTGTACGGGATGTGCGGAGCCAAGTGTGTACGAGGCATACAAAGTGTGTACGAGGCATACACAGGAGTACACGGCGGAGCCCTGAGGAACACTTTAAAACTCACACCTGACGGTCCACCGGAAGTGATGTGCTGGAAGCTGACTAGAAATTAGGTAATTTCATGAGGAGATTGTGACGGAACCAGGAATGCTTCAGATCCATCACCATGTCCTCCTCCGACAGCGAGGACAGTAGGATCGCCTTGGAATCGGGGATGCCGGCCAAGTGACTGGATCATGATATGTCCTGCACTGGGAGGCTCAGATGGACATTACAATGGGAGCCGGGCTGCGATAGTATCTTTATAGAGGTGTACGGAGCAGAGCCGCACGTGTACGAGGTGTACGGAGCAGATCCGCGCGTGTACGAGGTGTACAGAGCAGATCCGCGCGTGTACGAGGTATATGGAGCGGAGCCATGCGTGTATGAGGTGTAAGGAGGGGAGTCGTGTGTGTAATTGGTGTACAGAGCGGAGCCGCGTGTGTATGGGGTATGCAGAGCGAAGCCGTGTGTCCGGAGTGGAGCCATATGTGTACGGGATGTGCGGAGCCAAGTGTGTACGAGGCATACACAGGAGTACACGGCGGAGCCCTGAGGAACACTTTAAAACTCACACCTGACGGTCCACCGGAAGTGATGTGCTGGAAGCTGACTAGAAATGAGGTAATTTCATGAGGAGATTGTGACGGAACCAGGAATGCTTCAGATCCATCACCATGTCCTCCTCCGACAGCGAGGACAGTAGGATCACCTTGGAATCGGGGATGCCGGCCAAGTGACTGGATCATGATATGTCCTGCACTGGGAGGCTCAGATGGGCATTACAATGGGAGCCGGGCTGCGATAGTATCTTTATAGAATCTTTCTTTATTTCTTTCTCTCTCTCTGTTTCTTTATTTCTCTGTTCTTTCTTTCTCTCTGTTTCTTTCTCATTCTCTGTTCTGTCTTTCCCTCTCTTTTTCTTTCTCTCTCTCTGTTCTTTCTTTCTCTAATCTCTCTTTTTTTCTTTCTCTCTCTTTTCTTTCTTTCTCTATCTGTTCTTTCTTTCCCCTCTCTCTTTCTTTCTTTCTTTCTTTCTTTTTCTTTCCTCTCTTTCTTTCTCTCTGTTCTTTCTCTCTTTACTTCTTTTGCTCTCTCTCTGTTCTTCCCTATCTCTCTCTCTGTTCTTTCTTTCTCCTCTTTCTTTCTCTCTATCTCTCTGCTCTTTCTTTCACCTCTTTCTTTCTTTCCCCTCTTTCTTTCTCTCTCTGTTCTTTCTTTTTTTCTCTTTATTTCTTTCTCTTTCTTTCTCTCTCTATTCTTTCTTTATCTCTCTGTTCTTTCTTTCTTTCCCCATGCTGGATCAGGACTGCTAAAAAGCACAGGTAACCTTTTTTTTTCTTAAGCTGTGCTTAAGTTTTGTTTTTGCCGCTGGTGGCCATTAGGATTATTGCTCTGTGGTGTTTGTTCAAGTTTGCCCCCGGTGGTGGTGAGCATCATTGCACTCTAGTTTCATTAGTTAAGTGCACATGATTATAATGCAGGTGTGATTGCTGGCTCTGCTATAAAAAAAGTCACAGGTGTTGCAATCAGTGTTGGTGATAGTGTTCATTTCAACCATCCTTGTGTCATGGTTAGGACATGGTTCATGTCCTGTTTTCACAGGGTTAACTTTTGCCGGCCTCTCTTTGGATCTGGGAGGGGTATTTATACTCACTCCAAACTAGCATTCTCTGTCAGTTATACTGCCGTTCTGGTGTGTCTGACCCCTGGTGTGCGTGTACTCTGCGTTGTTTGTTTGCTTCCCGTGTATGACCTGGCTTGTTCCTTCACTCTGTACTCCGTCTCTCATTTTTGTACAATTGTCTTTTCTGGTTCTGACCTCCTGGCTTGGCTATCGTTACTCCGTTACAGGTTACCCCTATTGTACCGTCTAATGCCCGTTCTGGTTTTCTGATCTATTGCTACGTCCTGACTGTCCTTTCTGTCTAATCCTTTGGTACTGTATTGCTATCTCGTGCTTTGACCTCGGCTTGATCTGGTTTCTGTCTCTGTCTATGCCCCTGTGACGTATACTGACCACGGGTAGGTTACGTCCGAGAGTGGACCCTCTGGGTCTCGGCACTGGAGCTCCCAGGGGCGAGCGCGCCAGGTGGTGCCGACCCCTATACAGGGGCCGTTAGGGGCAGGCCCTCGGAAGACAGATGCCGCGACTGCTAGACCCAAGAGGGGCGGCTCACAAGACTGAGTGAGGGGTGCAAGACTGAGGCACGGAATGCAGAAGGGAGTAGGAAGTACGGAGTGGGAGCAGGGCGGAAACACGGAGTATAGGACCAGGCACCAAGAGGGGAATACGGGACGGAGACACGGAGTACAGGACTGGGTACTGGAGTACAGGACGGAGACACGGAGTATAGGACGGGGCACTGGAGTACAGGACGGAGACACGGAGTACAGGACAGGGCACTGGAGTACAGGACGGAGACACGGAGTACAGGACAGGGCACTGGAGTACAGGACAGAGACACGGAGTACAGGACAGGGCACTGGAGTACAGGACAGAGACACGGAGTACAGGACAGGGCACAGGAGTACAGGACGGAGTATAGGACAGGGCACTGGAGTACAGGATGGAGACACGGTGTACAGGGCACTGGAGTGCAGGACGGAGACAGGACTGAGACAGGGAGTGTGAAGGGGAAACCCCTAAACACTTGGCCAGGACACCATGTTGGAGACGCCTGATATACCCTGTGCTGCCGGCTGATTGGGCGCCCAGGCTTCTGGGCGGGCGCTCCAGGGTTAAGAGACCTGGAGAGCGCGCGCCTGGGGCCTAAGGCGCCCGCAGGAAGCAGGCACGCGCCGGACAGAGGAGAAGGAGGAGGAGGCGGCACAGAGCGGGGAGGCGAGCGCCGGTAAGTATAGGCGGCGTGACAGCCCCTTGGTAACATTGTCCTATAGTTACCTTTCTAGGAGTTTTCCTGCAGCTCCTAGCTCTGTGGAGCTTAGGCCACGCCCCCAGCAGTCACGTGCTTCAGGTCCTGGAGCATGCATTGTCACCACTGCTGCCCGCTCCGCAGGTATCTTTGTGCACAGTCTTTGTACTCAGGACACACGCACTGGCTCAGTTCCTGACACCTTGGTGGAGGAAGGAGCTGGAGAGCATTCCTTGCAGCACTGTCTTAGCCCTGGTGTGGAAGGAATCCTAGGGGATTTCCTTGTAGCTCTGACAGAGCTTGGCAGCAGCGATTCAGGAGGAGAGCTGCATGCTGGTGGTGGACTCTGTTGCCAGGATCAAGTGCAACAGAGTAAAGCTAAGTTGTGTTTCCCCATTTGTGCTTTTTCCTTAGTGTGTGTTAGTACAGCGGTGGGGCCAATGCCTGCGCCACCCAGCTCCCTACCAAGGGATAGGTGTAGGGTGTGCTAGGGTGACAGGTTCCTGATCGGCGCCCGCTGCGGAACCGGCATAGAGAACGTTAGGAGCATTAGTGACACTGACTCAGGGGAGTGCAGGAGGTCTCCACGTCCCCGTTCCCTATCGCAGGGCCCACCGTTGTAACTCTTTCCATACCCCTTGTCTTGTCATTTTAGTTACTGGCCTGCGAGCCGTGTCACACAGGACAGTATCACGTGCCGTTGTTTTAGTTACCGGTCTGCTGGTCGCGTCACACAGGACGGGTCCACGTGACATCCTCTCTTTCATTCTTTTGCTCTCCCACTGTTCTTTCTTTCCCCTCTTTCTTTCTCTCTATGTTCTTTCTTTCCCCTCTTTCTCTCTCTGTTCTCTTTTTTTCTGTCCCCTCTTTCTTTCATTCTCTCTGTTCTTTCTTTCCCCTTTTTTCTCTCTGTTCTTTCTTTCACTCTCTGTTCTTTCTTTCCCCACTTTCTTTCTCTCTCTGTTCTTCCTTTCTCTTTCTCTCTCTGTTCTTTCTTTCTTTCTCTCTCTGTTCTTTCTTTCTATCTGTTCTCTCTCTGATCTTTATTTCCCCTCTTTCTCTCTGTCCTTTCTTTTTTTCTTCCCCTCTTTCTTTCTCTCTGTTCTCTCCCCTTTTTTCTCTCTGTTCTTTCTTTCGCTCTCTGTTCTTTCTTTCATCTCTTTCTTTCTCTCTGTTCTTCCTTTCTTTCTCTCTGTTCTTTCTTTCTCTCTCTGTTCTTTCTTTCCCCTCTTTCTTTCTCTCTGTTCTTTTTTTCTGTCCCCTCTTTCTTTCATTCTCTCTGTTCTTTCTTTCCCCTTTTTTTCTCTCTTTCTTTCACTCTCTGTTCTTTCTTTCCCCACTTTCTTTCTCTCTCTGTTCTTCCTTTCTCTTTCTCTCTCTGTTCTTTCTTTCTTTCTCTCTCTGTTCTTTCTTTCTCTCTGCTTTTTCTTTCTATCTGTTCTCTCTCTGTTCTTTCTTTCCCCTCTTTCTTTCTCTCTCTGTTCTTTTTTTCTGTCCCCTTTTTCTTTCTCTCTGTGGTCTTTCTTTCTCTTTCTTTTTCTCTGTTCTTTCTTTATTTCCCCTCTTTATTTTTCTCTGTTCTTTCTTTCTTTCCCCTTTCTTTCTCTCTCTCTGTTCTTTCTTTCGCTCTCTGTTCTTTCTTTCTTTCCTCTTTCTTTTTCTCTGTTCTTTCTTTCGCTCTGTTCTTTCTTTCCCCTCTTTCTTTGTCTCTCTGTTCTTTCTTCTTTCTCTCTCTGTTCTTTCTTGTCTCTCTGTTCTTTCTCTCTCTGTTCTTTATTTCTCTCTCGCTATCCTTTCTTTCTCTCTCTCTGTTTTCTTTCTTTCTTTTCCTTAGTACCAGTCAGTGTGCCCACAGTACCAGCCACTGTGCCCTCAGTGCCAGTCTTTGTCCCTGTTTCCATTCTTCAAAAGTTGGGCGGTATGTTTTTTTTTTGTCATTACGATACTATAGGATGGCAGTAGTAAACACAGTAGAGAAGAAGGCCTTTGATTGATTGGTGTTTTCTCCTTTCGCTTCCAGTATTACGCCCAGATTATTTCTGAGCGAGCAAAGCCTTCATTTTTTTTCTCTTATTATTGATGTATTGTTGTATTGTTTTGGAATATTTTAACATTCTATGGCAATTATTCTCTTTTTACAATCATTGCTGCTTTTTATTAATCTTTTATAAAATGTATTTTTCCTAATGCCTTCTTGCTATTGCAGTCTAAACACTTTCTTTCTGTAATTTGTGGCACCTTTGTGGGTACGTTCCCATGGGGCATTTTGATTGCGGACCATAAGCAGCAGAAATGCCGACATAAAATTTCCATCAGAAAATATGGGTGCGGATATTATTCCAAAAAAAGTGCGGTCAATTGGTAACATCTGAAGAAGAAATGAATGTGTCATATATTTCATAATCTCATACACATCCCTCAAACTGCAATTTAGTTTGTATTTTTTTTAAATATCTACCTGAACGCTATCTCATGCATTAGTTAAATCCATAGATATTAAGTATTGTCAGTTTGACTTTGTTATCAAAACAAACTTTAGTTATGATTTTAGTCATTCTCCATTACAGGGTTAAACTTTGCACAATAGAGAATATTTAAGGACTCTGAAATATTATTAATAGTATAATGTAAAATTATATTTTGACAGATGTCATTATCTTTAAAATAGGAGACAAGTTGATGAACAGTAACATTAGTAACTAGTGTCTTGTATTAGGATCAGGAAGCGAGGAAAATGTATTATGGAGGCACTTGAGCGTGCTTGAGAGAGATTAAATTGGTGGAAAACTTGGAATTGAATTCTTAAAGTCAAGATGATAAGATGTAAAGTAGCACTCCCCTGATTTGTCTAGAATTCATCCTATAACTAGTGCACTAATATAATATAGTACAGCTAATAATGTCTTATTTAGGTTATCCTTTTTATCAGAAAATTAAATAATTACTTCACTTCATTCATTTGCATGATTTAATGGTGATCCCCTGGAAATAAAATTGCATTGCTATCTTAAGGGGGTTATCATGTCAATAAAAAAAAAAATTCCTTTGTAATGAACTGTGGACTGTAGCACTAAAGTTCCTTCACATAAAAGGAAAGAAACTCCTTTCACAGTTACTGATTATGACTGCACAGCTCCTGTCACACAATTCATAAATCACAGTACAGCCTTGTGATTATATGCTTACTATGCAACAGCCCATTTACCACAGCAGGCAGAGATGGTACTAGCTTTAGCTGCCCATGTGATACTGATGCATCATGGGATTTATAGCAGAGCATCAAGGAATAAAATGCCTCGTGAAATCTTGGAATTGACATAGAATTTGAAGAGAAACAAAGGCTGAAAAACATGGAATTAAGTGCAGCATGCATAAAATCAAGTGGGTTATGTAGGGATGGAATAAAATCACTGCAGTGCATTTTTAAAGACTCCTTTTTTTCTAGAGACTTAGTATGGATAAAAATAGAAATTGCTTACATCCTAAAATGCTGTTTAAAATGTAATTAAACTGTGGAGGGTTCAAAATTATTCAATCACTTTACTGTACTACTCAGAGTATTTGTAACAGTTTATTTTCCACATTGTGCTTCTCACACAATAGTTTAGACCCTTAATACATAGCCCGGTTTGCTCTCCTCATTCCCCTGAGGATACTACGTTTGGAGTAGCCTCTAGATGCAAATCTTGATGTCAAGTCCTCTGCTTGTCTTAAATACGCTTCCTCACTAGAGCAGATATGTTTTGCCCGGAGGAATTGACCAGTTGGAATTCCTTCCACCAATGATTTTGGATGTGAGGATGTAGCGTGTAAAATTGAGTTTACTGCAGTTTCCTTCCGGAACATGTCCATATGTAAAAAACCATCAGATCCTTTAAAGATTTTGATATCCAAAAAGTCTATATCTGGCTGACTATACTTGCAAGTAAGCCTGATATTAATAGAATTGTGGTTCAATATTTTAAGGAAACTGAGAAGGTCCTGCTCCGTTCCCTGCCATATCATGAGAATATCATCAATATAGCGGGCCCAGAACAGGACCCTCTCAATAAAGGCAACAGGCCGGGTAAAAAAGATGTCTCTTTCCCACATGCCCAAAAATAAATTTGCATATGAGGGGGCGAAAGCCGCCCCCATAGCAGTCCCTTGTTTTTGCAAATAAATGGATTGCTTGAACATAAAGTAATTATGCTCAAGGGCAAACCTCAATAATGTCACTAAAAAATGAACAAACCTCTCATCATGATCACTCATCATGAGATAGGTCTGAGTAGCCCGTACACCATCCGAATGTTGGATAGAGGTGTAAAGGGACTCCACATCAAAACTAACTAGCCACATGTCATCCTCAATAGGGATGCCCTCAATTTTTCTGAGGACATCACTCGTGTCTTGTACATATGACGGAGATCATGGACCAGAGGTTTCATGTAAAAGTCTAAATATTTGGACACAGTCTCACAAAGACTCCCGTTACCAGAAACGATTGGTCGTCCTGGCGGGGTGGTACTATTCTTATGAATTTTTGGTATGAAATATATGCATGCTACTTTGGGGAAATCAGGTACCAGGTTATCCCTAAGTTCCTGATTAATCAAGCCATCAAGAAAGGCACGATCTAAAATAGCCTTAATTTCTTGTTGGTAAGCTGACGTGGGATTATAGGTCATTTTGTGATAGCATTGACTATCCCTCAACTGTCTGAATGCCTCTCTCTCTATGCTGCCACAGGCCATAATACCACATTTCCCCCTTTGTCCGCCGGTTTGATCAGCACTTCTTTAAGTTTACTAAGTTCCTTAAGCGCTTCTCTATGAGTGAAGGAAAGATTACCATGTGAGACATGTCTCGAAATTTTTTCAAACTCATCAGTAACCAAACGGACAAAGAGCTCAACATTCGAATATAAATTCAAAGAGGGGAATTTTTTTGGAACCGGCGGTCTAAACTTACCCATATTAGTAGTTCTCTCATTTTCATCACTAAGTTCCTCCAAGACAGCAATAGCCTCAATTTCTCTTGGACTCCATACTCCACCATCATTGCCCTTATCATGTAATTTTTTAAGTATTAATTTTCGTGCAAACAGATCCTTTACCGCTGTAAAACAGTTAAAAGGAGCCGTCGGTGAAAAAGAAAGGCCTAAACTCAGGACTTCCATTTGTGATTGTGTTAGCTGCAACTCTGAGAGATTTATTACCTGTAATCTAGAGGGAGTCAAAGTATCCACTTTCTTATCTCTTTTTCTATGCTGTTCATACCGCCTCTTATAGTTATTCTTCCTCAGATTATATACCCGATGATCAGATCTATATTCATCTTCTCTTGAAGAGATAGAGGACATAGAAGATGACCTGGAGGTTTCCAGACTGTCCCTATTGATGGTTTGCCACCTATATATGTGGCCATTTTTAAAGTCATTCACATCCCTTTGAAACTTCCTGGCCTTAATATCTTTAACCTCTCTTTCCCAGATATTTAATTGGGCATCTATTTCTTTATTAAAGGTCTCCACCTCTGATCCAGATAATTTCTCAAGCAGCTTGGTGCGAATGTGTTCAATTTCCAGATCTACTTTATCCAAACTCCTTTTATTGTTTCCAATAAGTAGTTCTATAAGTGATCTGGAACATATATTACACACCTCCTCCCATCTTGTACGAAAAGTGGAGTCCTCCACTGGATATGATGGCATGATTCTGACCCTCAAGCCTCGGGGTATGAGATTCTTAGCCAGATAGCTCTCTAATGATGCCTTAGTCCACCACATCCTCGTCCTTTTCTTCTACAAAATTTTAATAGAACTCTTGAGGTCCGAGCTTTGCCCACTCTCTGCAGTGCTACTGGATATACCACCTCCATTAAAAACAGTATCCATAGATGATAACCAGCATTGATCTCTAACTTTAGTATCCATAATGGCCTCACAACACTGTAACAAAGTACAGAAACCAATTAGTATATATATTCCCACAACTAGGGCCTTAGAAAACATGGCGCTTCCCACCAAATGTATATACCAAACAGACTAAGGGAGCATGTCGCCATAAAATACACATTGCTTTATTAGATAAATGACATACAAGACATACATACACAATAAAAGGAGATGTGTATACCAGTGGGTGTCATAGATACATAACATCCAAAATGGACAATAGAGGGCTCAGTACAATATTACACCGCCAGAGAGAAAATACAATATAATAGTAATATGGGCACTATGTTACAATTAACTATAGTTACGTGCCCAATTGTATCATATACTATGAAATTGTACATGGAAAATCCTGAGTATAAACATCATCATGACGGTGAAGCAAAGGGCAAGATACATACAAGTTTTCCCCCAAAGAAAACATCCTAAAATGCTGTTTAAAATGTAATTAAACTGTGGAGGGTTCAAAATTATTCAATCACTTTACTGTACTACTCAGAGTATTTGTAACAGTTTATTTTCCACATTGTGCTTCTCACACAATAGTTTAGACCCTTAATACATATGAACTATAAAATCTATTAGGCATAAATCATACTTCTTCAATCTTGCAAACCGGTGTCTTCAATGTCACAATTCTTTACTGAATGATCGTATTCCAGAAGTACACCACAAGAAAAACTTACGGATAATTTTATTATTACTTATTCTAACTTTTATTTTATAGGCATTCCTCAAGGGTTTAAACAAATATGCCTATTTGTGGAAGAAAGATGTTCAAGCTGAATTTCAAGATTTCCTGCATGGAAAGCAAATGGTAAAAGCATTACCAAGTCAAGAACATGCTGAGAATGAGATACCATTAGAAAATGTGTAAGTAATTAATTCCTTCTCCTTTTATGAATTGTAACTTCTCCTTAATATAATATTAAAATTCTGTTTCAGAAGGCATAATAAATATTTACTTTTACAATGTAATATTGGATTTCAGTAAACAAACTCAAGTATTTATAGTATGATTAATCCAGAAGGCTTTACAAAAAATGCATATATATATACAGCTCTGGCAAAAATTAAGACTACTGCAAAATTTTTGGTTCATCTGATTTTTCTCTTTACAGTATAGGTATATTTTTGAGTAAAATGTAAATTGCTCTTTTATTCTATAAACTACTGACAACATGTCTTCAAATTTCCAAGCACTAAACTTTGTATTTATTTTCAGAAAATGAGAAATGGTCAAAATAAGAAAATAATGCAGTGCTTTCAGACCTCAAGTAATGCTAAGAAAACAAGTTCATAATAATTTAGAAACAACAATACTAATGTTTTAACTCAGGAAGAGTTCAGAAATCAATATTTTGTGGAATAACCATGATTTTTAATCACAGCTTTCATGCTTCTTGGCATGCTTTCCACTAGTCTTTCACACTGCTTTTGGGTGACCTTATGCCACTCCTGGTACAAAAATTTAAGCATTTCTTCTTTGTTTGATGGCTTGTGACAATCCTTCTTCCTCTTAATTACATTCCAGAGGTTTTTAATGGGGTTCAGGTCTGGAGATGGGGCTGGACATGACAGGGATTTGATGTGGTGGTCCTTCAGCCACACATTGATTGACCTAGCTGTGTGGCATGGCACATTGTCCAAAAAAACAGTCCTCATAGTTGGGCAACATTGATTAAGCAGAAGGAATCAACTGTTTTTCCAAGATAGCATTGTATGTGGCTTGATTCATTCGTCCTTCACAAAGATTAACCTGCCCAATTCCAGCCTGACTGAGGCATCCCCACATCATCACTGATCCTCCACCAAATTTCACAGTGGATGCAAGACACTGTGGCTTGTACGCCTCTCCAGGTCTCCGTCTAACCATTAGATGACCAGGTGTTGGGCAAAGCTTAAAATTAGACTCATCAGAGAAGATTATCTTACTCCAGTCCTCTATGGTCCAATCCTTATGGTCTTTGGCAAACTTCAACCTGGCTCTCCTTTGCTTCTCATTGATGAAAGGCTTTTTATTCTAGCTTTACATGACTTGATCCCTGCCTCTAGAAACCTGTTATGAACTGTTCTTGCCGTGCACTTCACCCCAGCTGCCATTTGCCATTCCTTTTGTATGTCACTTGATGTTATCCTGTGGTTGCTGAGTGACATCCGAATAAGATGAGTCATCCCGGTCAGTTGAGAGTCATTTTTGCTGTCTGCCAGTCTGTAGCTTTGTTCTCTCCAATGTCTACTGCTTGACCTTGTTGTAATGGATTACGATCTTAGAAATTTTAAGGATGGGGGCAACATTACTCTCTCTGTATCCTTCTGCTAGTAAAGCCAAAATTGAGCCTACAGCAGGGTTTTTATACTTTCCTTCATTAAATAAGATTTGGTTCAGGTGATCACCTAATCAGAAACACATTATTATTATTATTATAATACATTTTTATAGTGCCATTTATTCCATTGCGTTTTACATGTGAAAAGGGGCAAATATAGACAAGTACAATAAACTTGAGCAATACAAGACACACACAAGTACAGAAGGAGAGAGGACCCTGCCCGCAAGGGCTCACAGTATACAGGGGATGGGCGAGGATACACTAGGAAAGGGTAGAGCTGGTCGTGCGGCAGTTCAGTAGACTGAGGATCACTGCAGGTTATAGACTTGTCGGAAGAGGTGGGTCTTCAGGTTCTTTTTGAAGGTTTCCGTGGTAGGCGAGAGTCTGATGTGTAGGGGTAGAGAGTTCCAGAGTATTGGTGAAGCACGGGAGAAGTCTTGTATGCCGTTGTGGGAGAAGAGATAAGAGGGGAGTAGAGAAGGAGATCTTGAGAGGATCGAAGGTTGTGTGTGGGTAAGTACTGGGAGACCATGTCACAGATGTATGGAGGAGACAGGTTGTGGATGACTTTGTATGTCAAAGTTAGGGTTTTTCAAATAAAGTCCGTGGAGCCTCATTTAAGATTCTCAAACACGGGACTAGCCAGATCTTCCTCCAGGGAAGGACCCAGCAAAGGAGTAGCTTCTTTTGGAAACCACCATTACCACCATATGAAGTGGCCCTTTAAGTCAATATCCAGCTCTTTACTAGTTTACAGATATGACAAGGGAAATACCAAGGCCAGGTATCCATCCACAGACAGCTGTTTCGGGGTGTTGCCCCTCATCAGTGTGGAGTAGGATTCTGACTAGGTGGGAGCAATGTCTAGGAGACCAACATCACGAAACAATCACTGACCTCAGGGAGACCAGTCAAAGAAAACACTGCGGCAGCTCCTACTTTTTTCTTTTAAGACAAATTGCAACTGGTACACAACTTAGAGATTGTCCCATGATCAAAATACATTTTCATGAAAAAAATCTTGAAATATGAATATGTTCCAAAAATTGAGATTGTTTTAAAAAAAAAGTTTCAGTACTGAGATATTGTTATAAATGTGCCTCTGCTATGTACTGTCTTATTTGCTGTATCTGACCATGTGGAACAGTAGCTGATCATGGTTGCACATACACAGCTCCTGGTTAGGATAGAAAGCATAAGTGAGTATACTGATGACGTGGCAGGGACTCCCAGATGCTTGTTTCTGTGATGGAATACTTTTCCCTGCTTGTTTAATCACAGGAGCAAAAGTCACAGGAGCGGTGTATGTGCAGCCATGAATTGTAGAAGCTCTACATGTTCAGACACAGAAAATAACAAAGTACATAGCAATTAATTTTTAGGTGGCAGCAGGATCTTCATGTCAACTACTTGTTAAATTACTTAAAGTGCCTACCTCTTTTTAAAAGGTTCATAGCCAGTGAAATTGTGTATTAATATTCCAGGTGCAGTGATCCAAAAACATTAACCTCATAACAGTGCCACCATAGTACTGTCCAAACAGTGCCACCTACAGTACTATACCTTGGTAATGCCAGGACCAGTACCTTCCAAAGTGTGCCAGTCACAATACTTTTAGTAATCTGTTATAACTGATTTCTAAATACTATTATTTCCCTTTTCCAATTAAGTGACAATTCTACTGATATAAAGTCCCGTAACAGTCCGTTGATAGCAGCAGAGAGAGCGTTCATTTTACCTAGAGTTACAGAAGTGATTGATGGACCGTTGTTAGAAGACTTTGACTCAGAAATCTCTGCATATGAGGTTAGTTATCGCATTGGTATTCCATGGCTATAGCTAATTTTTAGCTAACATGTAGTTACTTGCTATGTCGTCGATATATACCTCATAAAAGGGTAAATTTAGTTATTGACTCTGGGTTAGGGATGTTTTAGCTTCAACCTTCTTCTTTACCATGATTCCAGGTGACCTTCAGAGCTAAGAAAGTGTCTATGATTTAATGAGATCCCTATCGTCTGTGTACCCTGTAATGCCCTGCAATATTCAGGATATGTTTTCATTATATTGTCCAAATACATTTTTGTAGTTATTACCAAAAATAAAATGGACTGTTATTTTCTTAATGTCAGGACGCCAGAGACAGCATTCAGAGACTCCAAGATCTTCAGCAATGCAGATGGATTCAAATAGATTTTCGGCCAATCAAGCAGGTTCTCAGCGCATATACCCTCCAGTGGATGTGGACCTTTACAAAGTACCTTATAGAACAGGTAACTTGCTTTTCTTAGTTTCATTGCATCAGTTTTAAAGGGAATCTGTCACCAGGTTTTTGCTACCCCATCTGAGAGCAGCATGATGTAGGGGCAAAGCCCCTGATTTCAGGGCTGTATCACTTACTGGGCTGCTTACTGCAGTTATAATAAAATCACAATTTTATCTGTTGCAGATCTACCTTTTCTCTGAATGCTGAGCTCTGTACAACCCCGCTCACACTACTGATTGACAGCTTTCTATGTGCACTGCTTCTAGGCAGAGACCTGCCAATCAGTGGTGGGGGTAGGGTTAGACCGAGGTCGTGAATATGGAAGACTTTGTGACAGCAGGTTTACAAGTCCTCTAGTAATAATCGCCGGCTGATAACATAGTGGTTTTATCAAAACTGCATCAAGCAGCTCAGTAAAGGGCCTGTTACACAGTGATATCGCTAGCAATATCGCTAAAGCGTCACCGATTTTGTGACGCAGCAGCGATATCACTAGCGATATCGCTACATGTGATACTCACCTCCGACTGGCTCCCTCACTGGTTATCGGTGATCGCGCGAGATCGGCCTGGTCCATTTCTTGTCGTCGGCTTCCTGCTGGTGCCGACGAGCGAGCCATGGACGCAGGCGGAAGACGGTCACTCTCGCCGCATCTGACAGGTGAGTACGACCGCCGACCGCTGCTGCATCGCTATTGAGGTCTGCCTGTTTGGCAGCTCACTAGCGACCATTTAGCAATGCACCAGCGATCCTGACTGGGTCGTATCGTGGGCGGGATCGCTGGTACATCGCTAAATGTAACGGGGCTTTTAGTGACACGTTCCCAGACCCAGGGTCATTGTCTATACAATATGCTGCTCTCAGGTTAGGTGGCAACAACCTGGTGACAGATACCCTTTAACTGACTAGACTATGCAAATATCATCACACATCTGTTCATTTGTGTATACAGTTGTGGCCAAAAGTATTGACACCCCTGCAATTCTGTCAGATAATACTCAGTTTCTTCCTGAAAATGATTGCAAACACAAATTCTTTGGTATTATTATCTTCATTTAATTTGTCTTAAATGAAAAAACACAAAAGAGAATGAAGCAAACAGCAAAACATTGATCATTTCACACAAAACTCCAAAAATGGGCCAGACAAAAGTATTGGCACCCTCAGCCTAATACTTGGTTGCACAACCTTTAGCCAAAATAACTGCGACCAACCGCTTCCGGTAACCATCAATGAGTTTCTTACAATGCTCAGCTGGAATTTTAGGCCATTCTTCTTTGGCAAACTGCTCCAGGTCCCTGATATTTGAAGGGTGCCTTCTCCAAACTGCCATTTTTAGATCTCTCCACAGGTGTTCTATGGGATTCAGGTCTGGACTCATTGCTGGCCACCCTAGAAGTCTCCAGTGCTTTCTCTCAAACCATTTTCTAGTGCTTTTTGAAGTGTGTTTTGGGTCATTGTCCTGCTGGAAGACCCATGACCTCTGAGGGAGACCCAGCTTTCTCACACTGGGCCCTACATTATGCTCCAAAATTTGTTGGTAGTCTTCAGACTTCATAATGCCATGCACACGGTCAAGCAGTCCAGTGCCAGAGGCAGCAAAGCAACCCCAAAACATCAGGGAACCTCCGCCATATTTGACTGTAGGGACCGTGTTCTTTTCTTTGAATGCCTCTTTTTTTCTCCTGTAAACACTATGTTGATGCCTTTGCCCAAAAAGCTCTACTTTTGTCTCATCTGACCAGAGAACATTCTTCCAAAACGTTTTAGGCTTTTTCAGGTAAGTTTTGGCAAACTCCAGCCTGGCTTTTTTATGTCTCGGGGTAAGAAGAGGGGTCTTCCTGGGTCTCCTACCATACAGTCCCTTTTCATTCAGACGCCGACGGATAGTATGGGTTGACACTGTTGTACCCTCGGACTGCAGGGCAGCTTGAACTTGTTTGGATGTTAGTCGAGGTTCTTTATCCAACATCCGCACAATATTGCGTTGAAATCTCTTGTCAATTTTTCTTTTCCATCCACATTTAGGGAGGTTAGCCACAGTGCCATGGGCTTTAAACTTCTTGATGAAACTGTGCACGGTAGACACAGGAACATTCTGGTCTTTGGAGATGGACTTGTAGCCTTGAGATTGCTCATGCTTCCTCACAATTTGGTTTCTCAAGTCCTCAGACAGTTCTTTGATCTTCTTTCTTTTCTCCATGCTCAATGTGGTACACACAAGGACACAGGACAGAGGTTGAGTCAACTTTAATCCATGTCAACTGGCTGCAAGTGTGATTTAGTTATTCCCAACACCTGTTAGGTGCCACAGGTAAGTTACAGGTGCTGTTAATTACACAAATTAGAGAAGCATCACATGATTTTTCGAACAGTGCCAATACTTTTGTCCACCCTCTTTTTTATGTTTGGTGTGGAATTATATCCAATTTGGCTTTAGGACAATTCTTTTTGTGTTTTTTCATTTAAGACAAATTAAATGAAAATAATAATACCAAAGAATTTTGTGTTTGCAATAATTTTCAGGAAGAAACTGAGTATTATCTGACAGAATTGCAGGGGTGTCAATACTTTTGGCCACAATTGTATTAGGACATTGCTTTAACATTTACTAAGAACAAGATCTTGCAGTTTTGGAGGATACCTGTTTGGAATATTATCATGCTGGTTATCTGATGGCTACACGGTGGGCATTGTTGACAACAAAACAAGACCACTAGGGAGTGGATTTGGACAGTTAATGCTTAAATACAAGGAAACATGACAAGGGGAAAATGGAAACATGCTTTGCATCACTGATTTATAGTGGAACCTTGTCAGATTACAACAAACAGGAGTTTTGGGTTTGTTTGTGTATGTGTAAGCCAAGATTTTCCAAGAGACATGTTGCGTAATATCTACCCTGTTTAGGTTTTATTGCAGGTTCCCATCTGGTCTGTTATATCAATTGTAGTGCAGATACCAAATGTTAAATCTGTGATTATTGTGCCATAAGCACAACCGAATGCCAACATTTCGTACGAGAGTTGCAAATACATTTTGTATTCATAAAAGCATATTAGTTACTTGCAAATGTAACCCCTGCTGTCATGAGATCTACTAGCCAAGAAAAGTTTAGATCAGACACAGTTGGTTAAAATCTCTTTTATACATATAAAGGTGTAAACAAAAATCTCATCATAAAGGTCAAATAAAGTGAACAAAACTAGTTGTATTGTACTTTTATACACCAGGATAATATGGCAAGGTATTGAAAACCTGTTTACAATAATCACTTCTTATTGAATATTTACAGTTGTGCTCAAAAGTTTACATACCCCAGCAGAATTTTTGCTTTCTTGGCCTTTTTTTCCAGAGAATTTGAATGATAACACCAAAACTTTTTCTCCACTCATGGTTAGTGGATGAGTGAAACCATTTATTGTCAAACTACTGTGTTTTCTCTTTTTAAATCATAATAACAACCCAAAACATCCAAATGAACCTGATCAAAAGTTCACATACCCTATTTCTTAATACCATGTATTGCCCCCTCTAACATCAATGACAGCTTGAAGTCTTTTGTGGTAGTGGTGAATGAGGTTCTTTATTTTCTCAGATGTAAAGCTGCCAACTCTTCTTGGCAAAAAGCCTCCAGTTCCTGTAAATTCCTGAGCTGTCTAGCATGAACTGCATGCTTGAGATCTCCCCAGAGTGGCTCATTGATATTGAGGTGAGGAGACCGAGATGGCCACTCCAGAACCTTTGCTTTGTTCTGCTGTAGCCAATGACAGGTTGACTTGGCCTTGTGTTTTGGATCATTGTCTTGTTGGAATGTCCAAGTGTGTCCCACGCGCAGCTTCCGGGCTGATGATTGAAAATTTGCCTCCAGTATTTGCTGATAACGTGCTGCATTAATCTTTTCTTCAACTTTAACCAAGTTTCCTGTGCCTTTGTAGCTCACACATCCGCAAAACATCAATTATCCACTTCCTTGCTTTACAGTAGGATTGGTGTTCCTTTCATCATAGGCCTTGTTGACCTCTCTCCAAATGTATCGTTTATGGTTGTGGCCAAAAAGTTCAATTTTGGTGTCATCACTCCAAATTATCTTGTTCCAGAAGTTATGAGGTTTTTCTCTGTGCTGTTTTTTTTCTTATTGTAGGCGAGATACTTCATGGCATTTGTGCAGTAATGGTTTTCTTCTTGCGTCTCGACCATGCAGCCCATTTTTCTTCAAGTGCCTCTTTATTGTGCATCTTGAAACAGCCACACCGCTAGTTTTCAGAGAGTCCAGTATTTCAGCTGATGTTATTTGTGGGTTTTTCTTTGCATCTCAAACAATTTTCCTGGCATTTGTGGACAAACTTTTTGTTGGTCTACCTGACCGAGGTTTTGTTTTTACAGAGCCCCTGAATTTCCATTTGTTAATCACTGCTGACTAGCATTATCAATTCCTTGGATATCTTTTTGTATCCCTTTCCTGTTTTATACAGTTCAACTACCTGTTCCTGTAGATCCATTGACAATTCTTTTTGCTTTCCCCATGACTCACAATCCAGAAACGTCAGTGACTGGATGAAAGATGCAAGAGTCTGTCTGGATCCCAGAAACTCACTCAGCTTTTATGCACACACACTGATTACAAGTAAACAGGTCACCAGTGAGGATGTTACCTTTAGTAGCCAGTCAAACCCATTTTTGTCAACTTCTGTGCATGTTATCAGGCTAAAATCACCAGAGTATGTCAACTTTTGATCAGGGTCATTTGGATGTTTTGGGTTGTCATTATGATTTAAAAAGAGAAAACACAATAGTTTGACAATAAATGGCTTCACACAACCACTAACCATGAGGGGAGAGAAAAGTTTTGGTGTTATCATTCATATTCTCTGAAAAAAAGGCCAAGAAAGCAAAAATTCTGCTGAGGTATGTAAACTTTTGAGCACAACTGTATACTTAAAATGGTTTTTCAAGAATATTTTTTGCCCACTTTCCAGCCATGTCAAGCACGGGATGTCTGCTGCCCTCGGTCATGTTGATAGGTTGCAATCATGACATTGTAACTGTAATGCACGTGACCACTGTTCCCAATCACTGGGATAATCAGTGTCCTGTCAATTACCTTGGTCATCATTGATGAATGTAATGATTGGGTATATCAGTCACCTGTACTGTAGTTGTGATGTCACTGAGAGTAAGCACCAGAACAGCAGAGGGTGAGCAGCATTCAGTTTGTTATTGTCAAGCCTGACAAGTCTGAGAAGTAAAAAAATATATATTTTGGAAACCCTTTTAAGAGTAGTTGGTGGTTAGTAAATATTATCACTATTTATTACACATTTCCTTTATTGTAGACTACTGCTACGCTAAAAAGCTTAGATTCTTTTCTAAGAAGATCTGAGCCTCAGATAGAAAGTATAACAGGCGAAGAGCGGGATACAGGATCTTTCATGAAGATGATGCGCCTTTTTAATGAGGTACAAACTTTTCTTTAAATATAATATATGGCATATTAATAATTTCCTTCATGTTAGTATCTGTTTTACCATATCATAAGCATTTATATCAGTGAATAGGAAATTCTCCATAATTATAACAGAAGCCTAAAGCAATTTACTCACACTGCAACAACGTGGCAAAAATTAGACCACAGAATTGATCTGTGCTGTCAGTGTCTACAATGTTGGACTTGGGTGGTAAGGACCCACTAGTAATGTTGACTTTGAGGTCTGCCTGTTCAGTTACATACAAATATTACATTACCCTTAATGATAAATTCATATAATGATAAACTGGGTAGATTGTTGAGTGACTAATGAGATGCTGCCTGTGTCTGCACATAGTGAATCAAATATATTGTACCAATTACTGTTTGGGGATAAGTGGCTTACTCCTGCACAGGGGCCCAGCGGGGATTCACCAGTTCCCCTGTGGGCCAGTCCGAGCCTGAATGTCTAGCTCTTTTGGAGGATTGGCTACACTGGTTACAAACCTACAACTTGTGAGTAGTATTAGCTTACTTGTGTTGGACGCATGGTGGCTAAGTACTTTGCATTGTAACATTGCAGTGCTCGGTTCCTGGATTGAATCTCACAAAGTAGTATGGGCCAATTCATTAAGACTGGGATTGTTAGTCTTAATGAAGGGGCGTGTAGGAGTAAGATGCGCCTAATTCATCTAGTGGCGAACACCACTTAATGAATTAGGTGCATCTTACAAGGTCTGTTCACTTCCTCAAGAAATATTACTTCAATCGGGGACTGGAGTGCATGATGAAATTTACACCACTAAAAGAATGAGATGTGCACTTAGCCACACCCCTACCCATGAAGCTCTGCCCATTTTAGTGAAACTGGCAGAAGACTGGAAAAAAATTTGCGCAACTTCTCATTGCATAAAAAATTGACAACATTTTATGGTGATTTAGGGTACATTTCTGACATAAACACCTTAATAAATTCGTTCCTACAACAGGATGGATTTGGTAAGTTCTCTCTGTTTGCAAGGGTATCCTTAGTGTAATTTTGTTTCCTACCACAAACCCAAAATATTCTGAAAGGTTAATTGGCTTTATGAAATTGAACATTGAGAGATGAGTGCCTAAATGGCAGCCAATGATCCTATCCCCCTCTCTAATTTTCCACATAACAATAAGAGTTGGCAGGTTGCTTTTTGAATCCCTTGTGTGTGGGGAAGAGGGGTTACAAATGTTTATTACAGTGGTTCAACCTTTGTATAAAAGTTCATTCACTGACAAGTGGAGATCCCTGTCATTGTAGCTCATACTTGCAAACATAAAGAAAAACAATCTCTCTAAATGTATAGATTGCAGTGACAAGAAAAAGTCTATGGTTATTGTTTTTTTAGATGTAGTTATACCCAGTGAAGCTTCTTGTGCCTTATACATTGCCGACACATACTTTACACGTACACATTACACTAATATTCCCTCCAGAACATGTCAATAACTATGAGCGGCTCGGCGAGGCATGTGTCTTTGTTATAATTAAGTAAATGAGGTATCGGTCCTGTTGGCAGGAGCCAAAGTGTTCCTTTCCGTTGACCTGTTTTGTTTCCGCTAATGTGATCTGTTTAACATAACTGGATGTGACTACAATTAGTACTGGCTGGCCTTTCGTACAGTCATACATCAAGTTTTGCCCTCAGCACACATTAATTAGAGGATAAATTCTTATGCAAGGAAGTGCTGCCAGTCCCCATGAGTAACCAGCAACTATATGTCCTAGAGTCCAAGCGATAGATTCATCACAGACATTGCGGCACTGTCTGATGTTTGATCCCCGGTTAGGGTTATTGACATGTCCATGTGAACATGACTTTCCTAATGAATAAGGTAGAATAAGCACAATTATCTTGTATGCATAGTTTAGCATGGAACTTTCTGTATCTACCGGATTTGATATATACAAAATCTTCCAAAAAAAAGGGGGGCTCCATGGGCTGCTTCTTTCTGTTGCTGCATTTGGGTGTCTTCAGATTCACAAACTTTATTAGAAGATGCAGACTATTTGAGGTCAACCCAGTAATTGTAAGATGAGAGTTATCCAGAAAATGCCCAGCTAATTAATATTTTATTAGTAATAACTAATAACACAAATTCTTTCATAAAAACAAATAGAAAAAGTGAAATAAAATAAAAGTTGAATGTCCAGTAGGTGTTTCTACTGGATACTGTTGCAACTTCAATATTTCAAAAAATCCATGTACACAGCCTTAATTATATGTATAGAGGTACGCCGACAAATTGCAAGATATGAAAGATTAAAAATAAATCTTTATTGGTATTTAGTAAAAAAAAATAATCAATAAAATGATATTCGCTCAAACTTCTGGAACAAAAGAGGAGTACGGGAGCATAAGGACACAAGGTAAGTACAAACGATCTTTTGTACATAGGGTACTCAATACACAATGATAAGATCAAAAAGGCTTTCAATTGAGAAAAAGGGCTGTTAAATCAATTTCAGGAAAAGACGTTGTTGCTTATTTTCTATAAGACTGTATTAATATATTCAATATTTCAAAGTCAGAATCACCCTTCACAAAAAGCCTGATGTGTCGCTATTGAATTCAAGCTTAGAGGGGATATTCTTGCTCTAGAGGGGACATTTTTGACCTATGGTTATGTGGGTCAGCAGTTCTTGTGCAATTGTACTCCAATTTCCTAAATGGAGTACAAAATCTGGCATTTTTTTGTGCAGTTGAAGAATAAAATGTCACTCAAAAAGGCGCAAAAAAACCTTTGAATTTGTAACATCTTGCACCATTTTGATGAATTTGGAGCAAAATCCAGCAATGGAATAAAAACAGTGGAATAAAAACAGAAAATAAAAAAACAATGCAAATGGTGAATTATGTTTTTACGGTTTTTTTTGTTTTTTTAAGTACAGTTTCTATATCTAAGCAAACTTTTCCATATTTTATATGTGCTCACATGCCATATTTTTAATCAAAAACTGTTCAAGCTGCTTTCAATTGTGTATGTAAACTTTAATGCTTATGTACCATGTCTTACTGAATAAGGTTTCTTCTAAGCAAGTGGAAATGGAGGTGCAGTTCGCTGTGTTGCAGAAGACAGTCACACTTTTGGGAAAGCATCAGATGTCTCTTCCAACAGAGAGTGAGCTCCTTTATAGGACAATGCCAGCACGCTGGAACAATATGAAAACCAAGGTGTCTCTTGCCAAGCAGCGTCTGGGTCCTAGGATACAGGAGGAAGCCGAAATGGTCACCAGGGTAATTTCTCAGATGATACCTGCATTGATGAATTCTTTTTAAAGACAGTCTATATGTATGCTGCTACTACTTGAGAGAAATCTATTCTTTATATGCCTTCGAAGCGTAAGGAAGTTTAGGAAGGCATCTAAACAAAGTTTAGCCCAAAGAGTTTCTGTTCCAGGTTCCATTTTTATTTTGACCATGTACTAAAACAATTTAAAGACCCAATTATGTGGTAGAACTCTCTGCACTGGGGTACTTTACCACAATCCATCCATAAATAATGCTGACACTGCCACCACACAGCCTTTTAGTAGTCATTTAAAGCATTCATTCAGATGCCATATTGTGAGGCAAGGAGGTGCTCAGCAACAACCAGAGAATTGTATAAAGTCCACTTTCAAACCACGATTTGACTATTTAGTTTACTTAATTGCATAATCGCAAGATGTAACACAAACATACGGCTACAGCTGTTTCATGTGTTTGTTATGTTTCATCCAATCCATGACACCTGATGTCAAACCGCCCCTCTTAAATCCGGATAGCTCAACTTTAAAGTGAACCTGACAGCTGATACATGCTGCCGCATGTAGGCATTGACCTTTCAATCCAGGGCAACGGGCAAGGAAAAGTCACCAGATCTCCCCTATCTGTCTAGTCCCGGCATGGCTCGGTCCCCGGTAGCTATTAAAGTATCTTTTTCTCTGAAACATCACAGTATTTTAGAGTCAAACATATCTGGCTGAGTTCACACAACCAGTGTCTGATACACACTGCCCCTGGATCAGCTGTCAGGTGATCTTTATTGATACCAAAATACTTTACAATAAAAATACTCTATCAAACATGGGCATATTTATTACCCATAATGAGATATAAAAACATATTTTCTGCACCAAAATTATCTTAGAAAATGGACGTGTGGTCATTAAGACCAATTTGTGGCCTCCACTTTGAGAATCAATTGTGCTTTTCTCCTTAGCAGTGCTTTATGTGTAGCCCCTTCCTGTAGCGGTATTTGTGTTTCCCTTCCCTTAGCGGTATTTCTGTGTATCCCTTCCCTTAGCAGTGTATCCCCTTATTTTAGCAGTTCTTGATGTACACCCATGAAACACATGCAATGAGGAATAATATCCTGTGCCACCTCTGTTCAATGAGTCTAGGAGAGCGTTTTCCTGAGTGCAAAGATCACATATGTTCACTAAAACTCTGAAATTGGAATAGCGGATTATTTTAACAATATTGAATCGGTCACACACACAGTTGCATACACCGCGTCGTACTAGCTTTGACATGTAAAAAAGTGATCAGTGCAGAATATATAACTGCGCAAATGAATTTGGTCAATACAGCACAAAAATTCACAATAATTCAGTGTATACATTAAACAAAATTCATAGTGCCCAATGGGCTAAATTTAAGCAAAAGCACAAGCTACTTTTCATTGTCCTTATTATATCTCAAAAAGGATAAGTGATCCTATGCGTTGACA
This sequence comes from Dendrobates tinctorius, assembly GCF_039654945.1. NCBI lineage: Eukaryota > Metazoa > Chordata > Amphibia > Anura > Dendrobatidae > Dendrobates > Dendrobates tinctorius. Next base: position 55,246,371 of record NW_027361675.1, read on the forward strand.
TTTGTTTGAAATCTGCATTTCACGCATGCAAATACGATTTGTGCAAACCGGCTCACATGCAGCAAAGAATTTCCAAATACATAGGCCTTACTGGGGGCTAATACTGTGTGAGTCTGTGATAAAGAAAATTACAAATATTCGGCAGAAATACTAGAGTGAGCCTCAGATTTTTTCCATGCAAAATACAAATCAGATCTTTATTGTGTAAACGCATCCCTGTCAAGTGCCATCTTTTATGATCCATAATACTTTGTTCTCTAGGTCTTGGATCAGTTTTCTCTGTCTTAAGTATCTATAGCAACCTCTTCTTGTTATGCTTTACTTTCTCAGAGGTCAAGATTAATAAGTGAAGCTTAAAGGTTTATACACTCAGATGTTATATTAATATACGTAAAATGTACATAGACAGAAGAGGTCAATCCAATTTAATTACTAAAGTACTACTGAATTGCACTACTGCTTGTAAGTCAGCTTATTCACTTGTATGCTAGTCTGTGCAGGTTAAGTGGTGTCACCGAAAATTACATGATGATTTTCCAGTGATATCTTTAGAAAAATGTAGCTTTTTTTAGAGCTTGAAAACAAGACATCCCCTGCTTGGATAAACTAATATGGGTAATAGAGTTTTCTAAGGCTCTGTTTACAATGCCAATTATTTTTTTCATTTTTGGGTTACGTTTCGAACAGCCAAATATTATAGAATATTCAGAGCACAATAAAAAAAACTAAATTGTTTTTGAAAAAAATGCAATAAAATTTCCTGTAAAAGTTTATCAAATTTTCATTGGAGCTGGCCCTATGTAGGAGAAGAAAGTCTACAAAGAACTCCATAATAGACAGAATAAAATGAGATTAGAGCCACTCAACACTATTAGACCGGGAGTCACACTTGCAACTGCAATGCGAGAAACTCACTCGAGTCTCTTGCCTCAATACTCAGCACTGCCACCGTACTCTGGACCGGAGTGCTCACCTGCATAGAAATACATGGAGCTGCAAACTCCGGTCCATAGTGCCGGCGGCAAAACCAGGTACTGAGGCGAGAGACTCATGCGAGTTTCTCACATTGCAGTTGCAAGTGTGACCCCGGCCTTACAGTCTTAATAGTGTCTTAAAAATTTCACAGACCACCAACTTTGGAAATATGGCTTTGTCCAGGCAGATCTAGTCAGGCAGCATTTATTATGATAGATGTTTAATTGCAGCTTAGCACTCAGTGTGTGTTTTCAACGGCTAAGGTGTTTTTTTTTACATTTATTGAAAATACCCACCAAGAGTAAAGCCGCAATCCAATATTTGCCCTGATGGATGCTGCCTAATTAGAAGTACTGCCTGGACAAAGCACTAAGGCCAGGGTCAGACTTGCATGTACAATGCGAGAAACTCGTGCGAGTCTCTCGCATCAATACCTGGAACTGCCGCCGGCACTCAGGACCGAAGTGTGTGGCTGCATGTATTTCTATGCAGCCGCACACTCCAGTTCCGAGTGCCGGCGGCAGTGCTGGGTATTGATGCGAGAGACTCGTGCAAGTTTCTCGCATTGTACTCGCAAGTCTGACCCCAGCCTAATACAAAAGTTGGTGGTCTGTAAGTTTTTTATGACATCACTCAGACTGTGATAGTGCTGAGCAGCTGCAATCTCTTTATTTTATTCTAAAACATATAAATAGTATTAAGATCATGTGCATTCCTGCTTCAAGTAGATGTGTAGTAATAAGCTAAGGAAGCAAGTAAAAGTGCAATAAGGTTTTATCCAGTTAAAATCAATTATAATGAATAAAGGTTATGCTAACCTGATTGTGTTGTGATCACACAACATTTAAAGGGCATGTATTCCCAGCTGCAGTAGGACCACGGGTCCTGAGAAAAGATAAAATTATGTGGAAAGGAAAGAAGTGGAGAATCTGCACTGCTGGTGAATGAAAGGTAAATCCCAGGTCTACACTAGGAGATTATGCAGTTTTTATTATGTCTATGTGTTTCAAAGTACCATACTTCTGCTTCAGGACAAAAACCATATCAGGTTTTTGTCCTGAAGAAGAAGTATGGTACTTCGAAATACAGTTAATAAGTAGCAGTAATTTAAAAGCTTTACTTAAAGGGAATCAACCCTCATTAGTTGTATATGAGGCCATAGCAAGCTGAATAAAATAATAGCTTGATATCTGCGATCTGATGTCTTATTTCAGGGAAATCCACAATTTCTTATATGTAAATGAGCTGTTCAGGGTAAATGTACTATATATTTATATGTAAATGAGCTGTGCAGGACAATGATCAGCATCTAGCTCATTTTTGGTCTTTGAATCAGTCACGGAAAAAGAAATGACCAGGCTCCTTGTATCTTCTCGCCCTACTACCTGCACCAGTGACCCTATTACCTCACACCTCCTTCATTTCCTTTCCCCAGCTATCACCACTCACCAAACTAAAATATTTAACCTCTCCCTCTCATATGGTATCTTCCCATCCTCATTCGAACATTTTTTTATTTATTTTAATCATTTATATAGCGCTATTAATTCCACAGCGCTTACAAACATTATTGGCACTGTCCCCATTGGGGCTCACAATCTAGAATCCCTATCAGTATGTCTTTGGAATGTGGGAGAGAACCGGAGTACCCGGAGGAATCCCACGCAAACACGGGGAGAACATACAAACTCCTTGCAGATGTTGTCCTTGGTGGGATTTGATCCCAGGGCCCTAGCGCTGCAAGACTGCAGTGCTAACCACTGAGCCAGCATACATCGATTACTTAAAAAACCATCCCTTGACCAGAACTGTGCTGCTAATGACAAACCACTATCTCTCAGATAATTCTCTTCTTGACCCTTTACAATCTGGTTTCCGCTCCTAAAGGGCCTTTTACAAATAGCGATAACGCTAGCGATATCGCTAAAGCGTCACCGATTTTGTGATGCAGCAACGATATCGATAGCGATATCACTACATGTGACACTCACCTCCGACCGGCCCCCCCACTGGCTCTCGCTGATTATGCAAGATCATCCTGGTCCATTTCTCATCGTCGGCTTCCTGCTGGCTCCGACGAGCGAGCCATGGACGCGGGCGGAAGACGGTCATCATTGCTGCGTCTGACAGGTGAGTAACGACCGCCGAGCATCGCTGGTGAGATCTGCCTGTTTGGCAGCTCACTAGCGACCATTTAGCGATGCACCAGCGATCCTGACCGGGTCGTATCGTGGTCGGGATCGCTGGTGCATCGCTAAATGTAACGGGGCCTTTAAACTCTACTGAAACTGCCCTTACTAAAGTCTCTAGTGATCTACTAACAGCTAAATCCAATGACCACTGCTCCCTGCTGATTCACCTGTATCTCTCTGCAGTATTCAACACTGTGGATCACCAGCTCATCCCACTCTATCGGCCTCAAAGATACCGTGCTCTTCTACTTCTCTGACCACTCTTCACTGTATCTTTTACTGCTCCTCTTCCTCTCCCATTCCACTTACTGTCAGGGTTCCACAAGAATCAGTCCTTGGTTCCCTTATCTTCTCCTTATATACTGACTCTATTGAACAAACAATCAGTAGATTCATGTTTCAGTAACATATCTATGTTGAGGACACCCAATTATACACATCGTCTCCTGACATCACCCCTGATCACAAAATACCACTGATTGTCTTTCTGCAGTACAATATAATTCAAGCACTCTTTACCATTCACCTTTTGTGTCTTACCTATTTCCTCATAGATTGTAAGATTGCAAGCAAGACCCTCACTTCTTTTGGTATCTATCTGTTGAGTGATGTGTTATTTTGTAATGTCTTTATTGTCTGTACAAGTATGTAAACTGCTGTGGAATATGTTGACGCTTTAGAAAGAAAAATTATTATTGTTATTACTCATCATCATCATCATCAGAGAGACACATGGTGCTGAAATGGACCTAAAGAGAAAGTGACAGTGGCAAGGCGGCGAGGTCTACGATGCGACTAGCGTCTCTATGTTACAGTGTTCATTTTAGGACATAATCAGATATCAAAGTCAAACAACAGAATAATGTCAGTTTATCTGACTTTGATATCTGAAGCTGATATCTGACTTTGACATCTTACTTTGATATGTGACTTTGACATTTGATATTTGACCATGTCCTAAAAGGGACACTGTACTGTGGAGTAAAACTGACCTTCCCCCATGCCTCCTTTGGATCCTCCAGATGACGAACTTCAAATGGGCCTGGACATGTGCTGGTGTGAGCTGGGGGACCTTCTGTAGCCTGCAGGATTTTAATTAATGACGGCATAGTGTGTTACTAATGGTAATGTTTGAGACAGTGGTCACAGCTCTCTTCAGGTCAAGACCAGGTCCTCTCATATAGTTCTGGGCTGATTCCTGACCTTTCTCAAAATCATCCTTACCCCACGAGGTGAGATCTTGCATGGATCCCCAGGAAAATTGAAAGTAATCTTGTGTTTCTTCAATTTTCTAATAAATGCATCAACAGTTGTTGCCTTCTCACCAAGCTGCTTGTCTATTGTCTTGTAGCCCATCCCAGCCTTGTGCTGGTCTACAGTGTTGTTCCTGGTGTCCTTAGACAGGTCTTTGATCTTGGCCATGGTGGAGAGGTTGGAGTGTGATTGAGTGTGTGGACAGGTACCTTTAATACAAGTAACAAGTTCAAACAGGTCCAATTAATACAGGTAATTAGTGCAGAGTTGGAGGGCTTCTTGAAGAAAAACTAACAGGTCTATGAGAACCAGATGCATTGTAATTAGTGTTGAGCATTCCGATACCGCAAGTATCGGGTATCGGCCGATACTTGCTGTATCGGAATTCCGATACCGACTTCCGATATTTTTTCAATATCGGAATTCGGCATCGGAATCGGAAGTTCAGTTGATTGACGGCCTGACGTCATCATGATGCGCGGTGTGTGCGCATCATGATGCGCCGTCATTTCGGGCCTGCCGGGGGTCTCTGCCGGCCTGCCGGGGGTCTCTGCCGGCCTGCCGGGGGGCTGTGTGGACTGCCCGGGGTCTCTGCCGGCCTGCCGGGGGGCTGTGCCGGCCTGCCGGTGGTCTGTGCACCCTGTGGGGGTCTGTACCGGCCTGCCGGGGGGCTGTGCCGGCCTGCCGGGGGGCTGTGCTGATGTCCGGGGGTCTGTGCAAGCATCGTCCGATGGGACTACAAGTCCCATCGGGCGATGCCTGCTACCATGACAGTGATTGACACATTAGCCAATGATGGGACAGTAGTAGTCCCATCATCCGGCTAATGTGTTAAATGTTAAAAAAAAAAAAAAAATACTACATACATACTACATGCATGCTACATACATACTACATACATACTACATATATACTACATACATGCTACATACATACTACATGCTACATACATACTACATGCATACTACATACATACTACATATATACTACATACATACTACATACATACTGCATGCTACATACATACTACATACATACTACATACATACTACATGCATGCTACATACATACTACATATATACTACATGCATGCTACATACATACTACATGCTACATACATACTACATATATACTACATACATACTACATACATGCTACATACATACTGCATGCTACATACATACTACATGCTACATACATACCACATACATACTACATACATACTACATGCTACATACATACTACATATATACTACATGCATGCTACATACATACTACATGCTACATACATACCACATACATACTACATACATGCTACATATATACTACATGCATGCTACATACATACTACATATATACTACATGCATGCTACATACATACTACATGCTACATGCATGCTACATACATACTACATGCTACATACATACCACATATATACTACATACATACAATACATTCATACAATACATACATAGACATACAGTACATATAACATAGAGTAACATACTTACCAATACTTGTCACATTGTTCCCCGAAGCCATTGTCTTTCCGGAATAAATATTAACATAACAAACCACAAAAATACTCACCCACGATCCGAAGCAGTCCACGAGTGTGTCCCACGACGATCTTGGGTAGAGAACGGCAGCATCAGATGATGCTGCCGTTCTCTACGGGCTGCAGGAATCCAATGACGGAAGGTAGGTATCCTTCCGCACTGTATTCCTCCGCCACTTAAAAAAAAAAAAAAAGTCCCTAGTCTCACTTTATGCCATTGCTGCGTGGGAATTTCCCACACAGCAATGGCATAAAGTGAGACTAGGGACTTTTTTTTTTTTTAAGTGGCGGAGGAATACAGTGCGGAAGGATACCTACCTTCCGTCATTGGATTCCTGCAGCCCGTAGAGAACGGCAGCATCATCTGATGCTGCCGTTCTCTACCCAAGATCGTCGTGGGACACACTCGTGGACTGCTTCGGATCGTGGGTGAGTATTTTTGTGGTTTGTTATGTTAATATTTATTCCGGAAAGACAATGGCTTCGGGGAACAATGTGACAAGTATTGGTAAGTATGTTACTCTATGTTATATGTACTGTATGTCTATGTATGTATTGTATGAATGTATTGTATGTATGTAGTATATATGTGGTATGTATGTAGCATGTAGTATGTATGTAGTATGTATGTAGCATGCATGTAGCATGCAGTATGTATGTAGCATGCATGTAGTATATATGTAGTATGTATGTAGCATGTAGTATGTATGTAGCATGCATGTAGTATATATGTAGTATGTATGTAGCATGCATGTAGTATGTATGTAGCATGCATGTAGTATATATGTAGTATGTATGTAGCATGCATGTAGTATGTATGTAGCATGCATGTAGTATGTATGTAGCATGCATGTAGTATGTATATGGTATGTATGTAGCATGTAGTATGTATGTAGCATGCATGTAGTATATATGTGTTATGTATGTAGCATGCATGTAGCATGCATGTAGTATGTATGTAGTATGTATGTAGCATGTAGTATGTATGTAGTATGTATGTAGCATGCATGTAGCATGCAGTATGTATGTAGCATGCATGTAGTATATATGTAGTATGTATGTAGCATGTAGTATGTAGCATGTAGTATATATGTAGTATGTAGCATGTAGTATGTATGTAGCATGCATGTAGTATATATGTGTTATGTATGTAGCATGTAGCATGCATGTAGTATGTATGTAGTATATATGTGGTATGTATGTAGCATGCAGTATGTATGTAGCATGCATGTAGTATATATGTAGTATGTATGTTGCATGTAGTATGAATGTAGCATGTATGTAGTATGTAGTATGAATGTAGCATGTATGTAGTATGCATGTTGTATGTATGTAGCATGTAATTTTTTTTTTTTTTTTTTACATTTAACACATTAGCCGGATGATGGGACTACTACTGTCCCATCATTGGCTAATGTGTCAATCACTGTCATGGTAGCAGGCATCGCCCGATGGGACTTGTAGTCCCATCGGACGATGCCTGCACAGACCCCCGGAGCCTGCACAGCCCCCCGGCAGGCCGGCACAGCCCCCCGGCAGGCCGGCACAGCCCCCCGGCAGGCCGGCACAGCCCCCCGGAGCCTGCACAGACCACCGGCAGGCCGGCACAGACCACCGGAGCCTGCACAGACCCCCTGGCAGGCCGGCACAACCCCCCGAAAGGCCCGTACAGACCCCAGAGAGGCTGTACAAGGGCAGGAAAGGGTTTTTCTTATTCCGATACCGGAAGTCCCATAGACTTGAATGGGACTTCCGGTATCGGAATCGGCGATACCGATACTTTTTTTAAAGATCGGCCGATACCATCCGATACGATACTTTGAAGTATCGGACGGTATCGCTCAACTCTAATTGTAATGCATCTCCATGGTGCTATATAAAAAGTGATCATGCCTAAGGCAGCATCAAATGTGGATACAGTGCACATTGTTTAAAAAAAAGTTTTCAAGTTTAATCAGATCAGGAATATCTTGAATATCTGTTGCTTATTCTAATGTAATGATATTATGTCACTAATTACTTGTGGACAAATACCACTAGCATGTAGGGCTTCAAGGAGTTACAAGAGTTTTACATTGATTATCTCTGAAAGGACCACAGTGTTGTCCCTTTTGTTTTTCTGATCTTCAAGATTCGAAGCTCCGTAAATGTCCGATATACTTAGAATAGACCATTAGTGTTAAATGCCTAAAAAAAACCTTTATCATTTTTTATTTTGTTCAAATTTAAGATTGAACAAATGAGAGCTAGTGGTTAGTATTGTAATTTGGTATTTAAATATGTTGAGCCACTTTTTAATTTTAAATTTGTAATATTCTTTTACTGTAAGTTTTACATTTTGACATATGACTTTGTTAATAGGATTTGGAACTTTTTCAACGTAAGCTTGATATTCTGGGTACTGACATTGAGACTTCTGAGGTGGACCAGTATGAATACACATCACAAGAGGCCTTTAAAACCATTCAAAACTTTAATGCTCGGGTGCAGACTCTGCAAATTAAAGCAAAAGACCTAAAAGAACTACAAGAACTTCTGGAGACTACAGTGGTTGACTTCTCCATTTTAAACAAGTACGTGTTATCTATATTTTTTCATAGTAAGTTTTCCAAGGTTAAAGGGAACCTGTTACCAGTTCATAATGCTCCGGAAGGCAACCACCATCAGATAAATAATATTTGTTTAAAAGTGGGTAAAAAGTTGTTACCTCACTTCTGCTAAAATAAAAAAAAAATAATATTCATCTATCTAATCACTGAAACCTCCAGTGCCGATGCTCAGGTGGTCCCTACCAGTCTTTGTTTTCTTCCCTGATGACATACATTCGCTTTACCTCTGCAGCCAATCGCTGGCATCAACAGTGGTGCTGCCATAGACTTTTGAGGCCAGTGATTGGCTACTGTGGTCCTGTGATTGTATATGATGTAACCCCTACAGGGAAGGAAGCAAAAACCAGTAGGGATGACCACTGATATGGAGCTCATATTGGTGAATTTTCTATTTTTGTTAATTCTATCGGCTATCGCATTTCTACTTTTAGTAAATATTTTTTAAATCCTGGATTTTTAGAGCTTGAGGCTAAAGCTACATTATCTAGATCAATCTTTACTCAAAGTATCTCCCTAAACTGCTGTTGCTCTAGACTAACAATGGGAAAGTAGCCTAATGTTGAAGTCCAGTTGGTGACAATAGATGTTTTATAATGTTGTTTAATAGTTATCGTATTTCTGCTAGTTTTTGCTCTATCTGTCACAGCTGTGATGACCTGCTGCAGAAACTCAGTCTTGTATGGCAACATGTCAATTCAATCCTTCAAGAGCAGGACATATGGAAGAAGGAGTTGTGGCAGAATATGAACACAGATGAATTGTACAAAAAAACAACAAAACAACTAATCATTTTGCAGTCTTTTCCCGGAGAGGTTCAAGAATGGGACGTATACAAGAAAACCTTGGAAATTGTCAATATCATGCCTGTAAGTTTTTTCCTTAAACTTTTTTAATGCAATGTTTTTTTCTTTATGAAATCTATATACTATAGACAATACTTATTTCACTTATCACAAACATTCCAGGGGCATCTGCATAATATTTCATGATGTACTGTATGTAGTGGTTATCTGAAAATAGTGCAGTGGTGTAGTCTCCCACAGAGTTTATCAGCAGTCAATGACTTTAGAGCGGCTGGAAATGTTATTTATTCCTTCTTTAAGTATGAACTATATCTGGTATTATTATTATCATACATTTATATAGCACCATTTATTCCATGGCACTTTACATGTGACTATATGTCTCTTTTCTATTCCTAATGGTTCTTTTACCCTTGCCATATTTTTGCGGGCCGTTTTTGCAGCCCCAATAGATGGGGCCGCAAAAACGGCTTGCAAAAATACATCGGAGTGCCGTATGGCCGTGAGGACCGTATATACGGCCATGAAAAAATATCGAGCTTGCTTGATTTTTTTCACGGCTCATGGACACGGCCTCCATTTAAATCAATGGTACCGCAAAAACAATGGTCGCTTGTTTCTGCGGTACACCGTATTTACGGATCGCCATTTTTTTCCCTTCAATTTGTTACAACAAGGAAAACCAGTGATCTTAGAAGGTTTTTTGCGGAGACCGCAAAAATCACGGCAATATGGCCCGCAAAAGCGGCCTGTAAAAATGGGCTGCAAAAAACCCGGAAAGTGTAAAAGAACCATTATACATCACAGAACAGATAAAAAGGCTTTTAATGGCAAGAACTATAATATCTAAATGTCATTCATAAGAAAGTGTATGAGTAAGAGTCTTATCAGCAGTATTTTTATGTTGACGCCAAGGTAAAATGCTTTTAGTAGTTTTTTTTAAGAATAACATATTGAATGTGTTCTTTATTCAAGGAATGTTATTCAGGCTATACTGTACAAAAAGCATTTTCCTTTAATATTCTAGATGACCTTGCCATTAATAGAAGACCTTAGTAATCCTGCAATGAGGACAAGACACTGGAACCAACTTGTCCGCCAAACAGGAGGATTGCTTCGCGTTACTGCAGATAGTTTAAAGGCGATGACCCTGGGTGATTTACTTTCTATGGACCTACAGAGTATGTTATCCATATAACTGTTTTCATTAAGTCCATTTACAAGAATACCAAAGTAGTAAGATATTTTTATGTGAAAGTGTCTTTGCTAACTTCTTGATAAGTTGGGCTTCAGGTGATGTCCATTTGATAGTTGTACTGTATATGCTATATTCACAACCAAACTATAATAATAACTGCTACTTCATTGCTGAGAGTTGTACACACTAGCAGCGTGCAGCATGTGCCAGGTAAGGGGCATCTGGAAGATATCTACAAACGCTTCCCTCTAATAAGCTCTCTACGCTTCCCTTTAATAAGCTCTTTAGAGGCTTGAAGAGTACTTTTTTTTTTAAATGTCCATCTATTATGTCATGTCTCTGCTCCTTTTGTGTATATACAGTATTTTTGATTCTTCAGATGCTTTGTTATGCTATGCCTAAAAGTTTGTTTTGTAACATCACTTATTCTACTTTTTTTCATCATTAAAAGGTATCATAACTACAAGATTATTATTTTGTTTCTCCTACTAAGAGCTTCAATCTGTCATCCTTCATACTGTTTCTTTCTGTGATTGTCAGTTCAATGGCTGACAGCTTTCTTTGTATAAATGTGCTATTGAGATAGCTTTCAAACACTGATAGGACCGCCCACTGGTCCAAAAATCACAGAAATTAAAAATCCCAGATTAAAGAAAGAAAACACAAGTTATATTGAATGTGAATCAGCTCATCCGGCTCTATAACATGATACCAGGAGACTGGGCTGCATTTTTATGGTGACTAGTTGCCTTTAAAATTTTATTTTTCTTAAATCCAGCACATATAGTTGAATATAGTTGAATCGCTTTCAACAACTTATTTATTTTATGTTTTAATTTAAAGAAAATGACAAATCACTATAGTGTTACTGGATTTGATCTTTTCTGGAAATCTCTTAGGGTTTGTGCACATGCTGCGGATCCGCAGCGGTTTTGGTCCTGTGGATCCGCAGCAGTTTTTGCTGCGGTGTATAGTACCATTATAATCAATGGAAATCAAAAACTGCAGTGCACACGGTGCGGAATTTTCCGCGTGGATTTGCTGCGGTTTCAAAACCGCAGCATGGCACTTCTTTGTGCGGAATCCGCAGCGGTTTTACACCTACTTGATTGTCCAGGTGTCAAACCACAGGGGAAAACCTCAGGCTAATCCGCAGGTCTTTTGACTTGCGGATTTTGCAAAATCCGCAAAGAAAATTCCGCAGCAGAATCCGCAGCGTGTGCCCAAACCCTAAATCTACTAAGTGTAAAGGGGAATTAACACTGCAAGATTATTATCTTGCTGTGTAAACAGGCGGCCAATAGCCCAATGAGCGATCAAAATGCTCCTTCATCAGGTGATGGATGATCTTTTATGCTGCATGAAAGATCATCCTTCTTGGCGGTGTATCATCCTTGCGCTACCTAAAACAATGGTAGCTTATGCGCACTGAGAGGTCTAGTATAGATCGCTCAGTGCACATCATTTACATTCTGTCCATCTCCGATCTTATCCTGTCATTGGCTGGTCTGTGTAAAGGGACCCTAATTATGGTGGCAAAGTTAATAATGCATATTAATGCAATTATGTTAGAAATAACACAGATCATTTTCATTGCAATTGTATATTAGAACACACAGAAGATGTAAGGACAATTGTACAAAGAGCAATGCTAGAAGTGACAATAGAAAGCTCCTTGAGGAACTGTGAAGAAGTTTGGCTAAGTAGAATATTTGACCTTGGTCCTCACAGCCGAGTCATCTCACCCAGAGCCAAAAATGAGGTATTTTTCTGAGAAATGCATATGTAATATTAACTTCAGCTTAAAGGGCTATTCTCATGTTATTACATTGCTTTAGTTAGACAGCATGGCAATAAGCAATTTTGCAATTGTCTTGCTTTTTCTAAGTGTCCATAATGGGCAATTTATTTTGTGTAAGATACATGCTCACATTTTCTTTCATGTTGTTTAATTTCTGAACAAATGTTTTCAAATGGATTTACCAAATGTAATTGGAGCGCCCACCAGGGCCGTGGGGTACTCTGAGCCGGGCCCGTTGGTTTCAGTGGGGAATGTCACGGCAGCTGCGACCCGGTCCATGGCCCTGGGCGTCCATTGTAAAAGGGGGATGGTTGAACGTGTGGATTATGATTAAAGTTTATGAGTGAATGATTAGTGACGCCACCTGTGGTGTTCGGCAATGAAGATGTTAAGCCGACGCTGCAGACAGATCCTCTGGGACAGATGGTGTGGTGCAGCAATGATGTGGTGGCCCTCCACAGGTAGGGCAGAAGTCCCAGGGCAGTGTAGGTGAAGAGATAGGGGAGAGACGTAGATGGTGCAGTGTCAGGCACAGAGATGTAGCAGTGCTGAGGGTGTTGGCACAGGAATAAGTGGAGGACACCAGGGCATGTAGTTCCAAAGCTTTACTCACAGTCTGTTGTGCATACAGGTGCCCGCATCCGTGCCGTGTCCTCCGGGTCAGGGGCTCAGTCAACCCCCAAGCTAATGAAGCACTCCGTTCCAACACTCCGCCAACATGTGCCTTTTCTGAACGTCTCCCTTCTTGCGCCTATGGTGAAGTACTCACAGTACTGAGTTACACTGGAGTTCCTCCTTTCTGATGTTCCTATGAACTCTACTTGTACGGCAGACAGCTGTAGCCTGCTTCAGGGACTCCTTGCTACCTAGTCCCGGCTCACTCACATTGCTGTTGTGCCCCCAAGTCTTGCGTGGGAATAAAGTGGTGACAACTTCTATTCCTCCGGTGTCTGCTGCAGGACCACTAGTATCCATACAACCTCAGGGACCGGACACCGGCCTTGCGCTTTGAACTTGGGAAGGGTTCTGCTCTAACCCTTATCCTTAGTCCTCCTTTCCTCCTTACGTTCCATACAAATCCTTCTTTCTTATGGAGAATTAGGCTTTCTGTATCTCTCCTTCCTGTGCCAGCAGACCCAGCTCACTGAGGTCTGCTGCAGCACTCCCTTCATCCATCCCTCTCCGGGTATCTCCTCTCACAGACTCCTGTGACAGACTGACTAAATTCTAATATATTCCCACTCTTTTGGTGCATACTAAGCTCCACCCACCTCCCAGCACTCTTCGTGTTCCGAGCAGGGAGCCACCAAAGGGTGCTTTGCTACACTACTATGTTGTGTGGGATGCAGGTGTTGGAGCGTGGTCAGGTGTCTCCACCTTACCTGGATGGTGGGGCACCACACCTCAGGAGGATGTCCAGTACCTCTGTGGCGACTGAAGCCTCAGGGGTGCCACATACCCCCCTGTTAAACACAGCACGTGTGTGGGCTGCAAGTGAAACAAAGGTGAAACAAAATAAGGAACATACAAAATTTTTTTGAATGCTTGATAAACAATTCTTATCTAAACTTCCCAATATGGGAGGCTCCGACTCTTGAACGTTACAAACAATTTAACTAACTATCTATAACTTATTATATTACTTTTCCATTTCAGTACCTTTTATCATTTCACATTTCCCTTCTTGACCATAAGTGACAACCGCTGATGCCTGGTTCGTCACCTACATCTTTATTCAAATTTTTCATCTCTTTATTAAAACATTCCTAATAGTTATTACTATCAATTAACTTCTATATAAAAGCTGTTTTATAACTATTAATACTCTCATAAGGCACATTATATAACTCTTCACATCAAAACTTCAATAATTCTTGTGAGTGCTGGACACCGCTCCCAGCCGGCATTTCTTGCAGTGTCCTTTAGGTCGGAGCCATGCTCCAGGTGAGGTAGTCTTTATTCTTAGGAGACCTATGTAAAACCAAGAGAGGGCACCTAAAGAGGTGCAACTATATACAAGAAATAAATGCTGCCAACGCAACTAGGCAAACTGAAGACAACTGGAACATAATTGTAAACAATGGGGCACAACAGTGCCAATACCCTCCTGGGTAACAGTTATTTGTTTGGGAAATGTTCTTTAATGTTGGTCTCCTCCTTTGGCTGCTTCCAGGGGAGAACTTCAGGTTTTCCTCTTCCTGTTGATGATCTACAAATTGCAGGTATTCCTTCTCCCAAGGAGTTAGGTTGGTGGCTGCCTGTGCTGATGGGGTGGCAGCTGGTGGAACTGCTACCTGTGGTACAGCAGGGGTAACAACTTGTAACAATGGATGTTGAACTTCAGCTTCAGATGGTATCTCCGCTGCTTTGCTTTTTGGCTTAACAGCTGGTGAAACTTTTGCCTTTGGCCGCTTGTAGGGTGAAATGCGGGGATCATGAATTTCTGGAAGGGGGAACCCATGATGTATAGTAACACCCATCAGCTGCTCAGACTCCTCTGCCGAGATCAGAAGATATCGAATGTGACGCGCTTGCTCAAGCCTTACTCTTTTCAACAGGGACTTCTTCCATTTCCCCATCGCAGTCAGCTTAGTGCTTTTGAATTGAGAGCACAATTCTTCCATTTGTCCCATGCGGAGTATCGGCCCGTTGCACGCGGTGTACGGGATCTCAGGGGGCAACCCGGATACAGGGGCGGCGATCGTACCTGATGCTTCCCGTTGGTGACTTGGCTCCGGTGCAGGCATCGGGCGGCAGCCGATGGCAGCAGTGGTGACTTGAGCTCCCTGGTCAGAGACTGGAGATGGTGGTGGAGCAGATGGTGGCTCCGGGTCCGCAAGGGCCTCCGGTGGGACTTGCGCAGCCGCGCTAGGTCCAGGCAGGAGCACAGCTTCTTCCTGCTCAGCTCCCGGGCCATCCGGTAACTTCTCCTGGCAGGCAGCGCTCAGCGGTGGTTGCAATGGGGAGATGGTGACGGGCGCTGCCGGTGGTATCGCAGCGTCCGCAGGTTCCACAGATGCTGCCTGAGGGAGAACCAGTGCAGCGGCGGTGGGTACCGATGGTGTAGGTACCGGTGGTACAGGCCCCTCCTGGGCGCGCTGCAGGTTCAGGGTCCAGAGAGCCTCTTGTCTCAACCGCAGGCGGTGTGTCAGCTGGGCAATCTCGTCCTCCAGCTGCTGGCGGTTCATTGTGGAAGCAGGGTCAGAGCTACTGCGCCGGGGAAGTTCAGCTCAACCTCCTTGCGCTCTTTGGGCCTCCTCCCTTCTTCCATCATGGCGTCCTGGCGTTCTCTCTCCTTCCCGGGCTCCTTTTCCGCTACAGGGCTTCGCTCCTCCTTCTGGGGGTGGCGTCTCCTTCCTACTCCTCCATACCAGGCCAGTATATGAACCCCTCTGGGGGTGGGCCATGTCGCTGTAGCATTGAAGTTTAGGCAGGGGAGGCCCAGGACTGTTCGCACTCTTTTCTTAGGACCACCCATGTTGTCACACCCTTCTTCACCGTGCCGGTGGCCTTTTTGAGAGTCCACTTTACAGTCTATAATTTTGGACATTCTCAGCAATTAAGTCCAATAAATCTTCGGCACACAGAACCCGGTGGCACCAGGCTTCGTCATCCTGTTTGTGACGCCAAGTTGGAGCACCCGCCAGGGCCGTTGGGTACTCTGAGCCGGGCCCGTTGGTTTCAATGGGGGATGTCACGGCAGCTGCAACCCAGTCCGTGGCCCTGGGCGTCCATTGTAAAAGGTGGATGGTTGAATGTGTGGATGATGATTAAAGTTTATGAGTGAATGATTCGTGACGCCACCTGTGGTGTTCGGCAATGAAGATGTTAAGCTGACGCTGCAGACAGATCCTCTGGGACAGATGGTGTGGTGCAGCAATGATGTTGTGGCCCTCCACAGGTAGGGCAGAAGTCCCAGGGCAGTGTAGGTGAAGAGATAGGGGAGAGATGTAGATGGTGCAGTGTCAGGCACAGAGATGTAGCAGTGTTGAGGGTGTTGGCGCAGGAATAAGTGGAGGACACCAGGGCATGTAGTTCCAAAGCTTTACTCACAGTCTGTTGTGCATACAGGTGCCCGCATCCATGCCGTGTCCTCCGGGTCAGGGGCTCAGTCAACCTCCAAACTAGATGAAGCACTCCGTTCCAACACTCCGCCAACATGTGCCTTTTCTGAACATCTCCCTTCTTGCGCCTATGGTGAAGTACTCACAGTACTGAGTTACACTGGAGTTCCTCCATTCTGATGTTCCTATGAACTCTACTTGTACGGCAGACAGCTGTAGCCTGCTTCAGGGACTCCTTGCTACCTAGTCCCGGCTCACTCACGTTGCTGTTGTGCCCCCAAGTCTTGTGTGGGAATAAAGTGGTGACAACTTCTATTCCTCCGGTGTCTGCTGCAGGACCATTAGTATCCATACAACTTTGGGGACCGGACCCCGGCCTTGCGCTGTGACCTTGGGAAGGGTTCTGCTCTAACCCTTATCCTTAGTCCTCCTTTCCTCCTTACGTTCCATACAAATCCTTCTTTCTTATGGAGAATTAGGCTTTCTGTATCTCTCCTTCCTGTGCCAGCAGACCCAGGTCACTGAGGTCTGCTGCAGCACTCCCTTCATCCATCCCTCTCCGGGTATCTCCTCTCACAGACTCCTGTAACAGACTGACTAAATCCTAATATCTTCCCACTCTTTTGGTGCAGACTAAGCTCCACCCACCTCCCAGCACTCTTCGTGTTCCAAGCAGGGAGCCACCAAAGGGTGCTTTGCTACACTACTATGTTGTGTGGGATGCAGGTGTTGGAGCGTGGTCAGGTTTCTCCACCTTACCTGGATGGTGGGGAACCACACCTCAGGAGGAGGTGCAGTACCTCTGTGGCGACTGAGCCCTCAGGGGCGCCACATAATTTTCTCCAAATAAAACCTTTGACATTAATCAAACCAAGGCATTAGGCCATGATAATCTCCTCTTTGTAGGGATCTAGTAAGGGCATAGCTACAAGAACTTGTACCTCTTGTGTTCACTTGATCTAAAGTCTATAAATAAACTATTTTAGGAACTTGCCAATTCAGTGTCTGGCAGTCACCACACCAGAGGAGATGTAAGCAGGAATTTAACAACTGGAAAAGGCAGCCGAAGGCTTAGCAGGCAATCGGACCGTGGCTTTCTCCTTTCCAAAAAGCCAGGCAGAGGAAGCACAGTGTCGTTATACGAGTCTTTGAAACATATAGAGGTAAGGTAGATGAATGTAACAGCTGTATTCTATTTTTCATTGGCTAAGTCACCTTCCAACATAGGTTTTCTTTGATAAGATAGAAGCATATTCTTTTAAGACATCATTTAAATTAGGGTGGGTGTAACTGCCATACTCCTTCCCTTCCCCCTTTGTTCATGTACTTCATATTCTCATTCCTTTATGCCTTTCTGTTCTAAAATTCTGCCAAATAAATGCATTTGTGTTTTAGAAACTACTGAAAATGTTTTTACACGACAAAATAAATGATTTGTTCTTTTATTGTACCCTGCTTATATGCAAAAAAATAATTTAAAATGCATCTATTCACATTAAGTTTTACTTCACAATGAAATGCTTGATGGGTAAATATATGATCTGTTTCTACAAAGTATTGTTACAACCGGTACAACTGTATACCTTCTGTTGAGGTATAACTTACTGCAACTTGTTATACTGATATTCCATGTATATATGATCGATAACTATGTGCATATACCACTAGGAGTTTGGTAAAGTTCTGCTCATCAGAAATACAGAAGCTATATTTGAAGAGCTGGAACATCATCAGTTGGTGTTGACAAGCATACAACCCCATGCAGAAGCTGGATCCTTCCTTGATGATGTGACAAAATGGCAAAAGAAGTTGCAAGTTATTGAGACTGCTGTCCAGCTATGGCTGTCTGTTCAGGAGAAATGGACGCAGATGGAAGAGGTTTTTACTTTTCATCCTTTGTTTTATTCTTTATTAAAGTTACTTGAATTGAATCTCTTCCCAACATTGGGCAGTATGTACCAGTATTTATACCCATGATCCTAAGTCAAAGAGGCAGTAGTCACTTCAAAAAACATGTCCCAAACAGAAATCATCACGGAAGGTGCCGTGAGGACCCAAGAAGTGAAAAACAATGATATTGATAAAAATATAAGTTTTTATTGATTATTGATTAAAAATAACATAATTATATTAAAAAGACAGGACTAATGGTCTCCAACATGGGGGGTAAGGAAAAACCAGCAAGAAGGGTATATGGTATCTCCACAATGTGCAAATAGCTATTTCAAGTATATCCAAAAATCATAAAGAATCAGAAAGAATCCCTCCAAAGCCAGAAAAATGCAATGTATTTGAGGCCTATGTTCCAACAGCAGTTACAAAGAACTTGCCAAAATTAGGTGCTAGGGGCACTACAAAAAGGGAAAGGAGGAATTGGCCTAAGTGTAGGGGATGGCTGGGGAGGGAATAGATTAGCGGGAGTTATGTCCGAAGAAAGGGGGCACAGCAAGAAATAATACCATGGATGAATGAGGTACAATAATTGTGATAGGATTTTACCTGTCGCTGGCCACTGAAGGATGAGGCCGCTGAAAAGGCTGAAAGCTGGTGAACCTAGTTCCCCCACCGCCGCCCGACAGCACTGTTTCGCATAAGTTGCTTCTTCCCAGTCCCAGAACGCCCTGGGAAGAAGCAACTTATGCGAAACAGTGCTGTCGGGCGGCGGTGGGGGAACTAATTATAACATAATTATGTTATTTTTAATCAATAATCAATAAAAACTTATATTTTTATCAATATCATTGTTTTTCACTTCTTGGGTCCTCACGGCACCTTCCGTGATGATTTCTGTTTGGAGTATGTACCAGTATGTTCCATTTTGCAGGGAGTTCCTGAAAATAGACCGGTAGGTTTAGGTGATTGTGAAGGCACATGTGCCGTGCCCTCACAATCACCACTGGGAACTTTGCTTAACTGATAGCCAAGCTCGTGCTGTAACATCCAGTTTAGCCCTCTAAAATTTATGATCATAATCGATTGCAGCATTTACAAGGTGGTGAAAGAAATGGGAGCGTCCTTTCCATAAAATCATTGGCATGGCCATGACTCAGTTGCGAGGAGGCACTGGTTGTCAGGGCAACCGTAGATCAAGTAATGACCATCATGGCTCATACTACTTTTATCATTTCTTATTAAATATGTTTAAGTTACCATTGATCTATTTATTTTATCTATCTATCTATCTATCCTCGTCCTAAAATATATCTTACATGTGTTCTCAAACCTGATGCTCTCCAGCACTACATAAAATTAGTAATTTTTCATTCTTTTACTTTACTATCCATAGGTTTTCTCTACATTAGCATTTCGCATAGCCATGCCCAGAGAAGCCAATTTGTTTGCTGATGTACATCACCATTTTTGCCGGTTAATGAAGTCAGTTGAGGAGAATCCAAACATATTGCAGAACTGTACACGAAGAGGTGAGTGGGTTAACCCATCTTGTTTGTCAATCAGCTTTTAGAAAATTGGACCCAAAAGATCCTCTATTGGAAAAAAGCAGAGATAGATAATACTCATCCTCTCCTGCTCCAGCACTAGCTCCTTTCTGTGTTTTAGCTGCAGCAGTGACAATCTTGTCAACAGCCCACATCACTGCTGCAGTCAATCACATCGATTGCATGAACCGCTGAGCCGACTGATTGTCTGCAGAGGTGATGTGTGTTGTCAATGTGATGTCACCACTGCAGCCAAAACTCAGACTCCAGAGAAGTGGTGGTAAGCCAGGGCTGGAGTGGGGGAAGGGTGAGTACTTTCTGTCTTTGTTATTTTACATTGCAGGAAAAGTTTGAGAGCCACTGTTTTTTAAAAGTGTAAAAGGAAAAGTGTAAAGGAAAATATGTGCTAAAGATCTTCTACTCTGAATACCATTGTATCGTTTACATAAAAAAGAAAAATTCTGCATATAAAGTTGAACAACATCGATTCATTGCTTTACTTATATTGTACTAATGAAAAACTGTGAACTGTCCCGCTGCATTATAGGAGCTATTAGGGATGTGTCTCTTGTCAGACTTGTAATTCAAAGGTGAAACTCAGGGCCGGCATGTATATTTAAAATGGTGTACAATGGTGGGCATACACATTATAAAATGCATGTAAATATGGCATGTGTTCATGTTTTTTTTACATTTAATACGTTTGTACATTTTTTCCTGAAGTTTGAGTTCCCATAGAGAACCCTACGGATGGAGAAATGACAGACCTACAGCATGCTTTGAACACAAATGGCACAAAATCACCAAAAAACAAAGTGATGTGTGCTCAGTAATTTACTAATGACTTCAAATTTCTATAATCTATATTTATAATCTATAAATTATGGAAAGTATAGACAATATTCTTGTAGTAACAAGTCTAAGTCTAGTTTCACACTAGCGTTTGGCAGAGCTGCGGAGGGCTGCGTAGTTCCTCTTTGAAGCTCCGCCCACTACCGCACCTCCTCTGGTCAGCTCCACCTACGTCTGCATGCGGCCTGCGTACCTATCCTTAACATTGGGTAAGCAGGCCATGCGGATGCATCCGCATGCGTCATTTTGGCGATGTGACGACCACAACAAATTGCAACATGTTGCGTTCAACGCGGGTCTCCGCAGCGTCAAAATGACACAAGCGAATGCATCTGAATACATCCACACCCAATGTTAAAGATAGGTATGCAGGCCTCATGCAGACGTAGGCAGAGCTGACTGGAGGAGGTGCGGCAGTGGGCGGAGCTTCACGGAGGAAGTACGCAGCACTCCACAGCTCTGCCGAACGCAAATGTGAAGCCGGCCTAACACATTAGCAGCACAGATCTCTTGCGTTTTGAGAGTCTTTGACGTATCCGTTTGCGGAAGAGCTGTCAGTTTGGAGGTCTGGCTACCAAGCTCATTAATGCAGATATCTATAAAAAGAAAAAAAATAGAGTGAGCTCTTTATGAGCATATTAATGTTACATTGTCACAAGCAATCACAGGTGAGAAGTATGAGGTCTTAACATTTTTTTCTGTATCTGTCGTCAGCAAGAATCTTTCAGTGTACTAGTACTAAAGATCTTGTGTAACACAAAATTCTCAAGAGCTGGACAATCTCTTTGAGATGATTAGTGTTACTTTTAGATAATATAATACTTTTCTTTTGCTTTTCTAGGTTTGCAGTCTCTTCTAGAGATGCTGAATTATAAACTTGAACGCTGTCAACGAGCTGTCCGCCTTCACTTAGAACAGAAGCGACAGCTTTTTCCAAGACTCTTTTTTTTATCCTTGGAAGATACACTCAATATTGCTTGTTATGGTACGTATTTATGTCATATAAAGTGTTTTTATTTATTAATTACTATTTATTATTTCATGTGTATCATATCCACATGCTGGCATAAAATTTTGGGAAATCCAGTTAACCAATGCTTATTGTTTGAAATAAGAGTAAGGCCAGGTTCACATGAGCTTGCATCACAATCTGTACACAGATCACAATGCCTGGACTGGCTGGACGTCTACTGACCTGAACTTACAGCCTCATTGACAAATATAAAGCTTTAAGTTCAGGTTGGCATTCCCACCTCTAGACCGGGCATAAGGTCCATATACAGACTTGAAATTACGCTCATGTGAACCTAAGGCTACTTTCACACATCAGGTTTTCGGCGTCAGGCGCGATCCGGCGTTGTGCCGGAACGCCGGATCCGGCAAATGTTTAGTAAAACCGGATGTGACGGATCCGGTTTTCTGCCGGATCCGTCTTTTTCTTGACAGACAAAACCGGATCCGTCTCATCCGGTTCATCCATTTTTCTATCCGTTTTTCGACGGATTACGCCGGATCCGGTTTTTAAAATTGACCCTTGTGGCCTTCCGAACGGGATTGGCTACTGGAAAACTATATATAGCATGTTCCTACAGCCCTTCTTTGACAGGTTGTAGAGGAGAAAGTGCAGGTTGGAGAGAAGAGCAAGTTTACTGGCGAAGATGGATGTTGTCATTGGAAATATTTTGAAGAATTTGGCGGATTTTACAGCGGAGGCAAATCGTTTGAGGGTGATTGTTCTGGAGAAGGAGAGAGCGAGACAGCAGCGCATCAGGCATCGTAGACGACGTTTGTGGATCCACCCCATCACAGCCAAGAGAATGACGCGTGGGGTCTATTCTACACTATGCATGGACCTTCGACGAAACCCGGATAAATTTTTTGGATATGTTAGGATGAAAATGGAGAATTTTGATTACTTGGTGGAGCGCATTGCACACCTCATAAGAAAAGCGGACACCTATTGCCGCTTCTCCGTTTCACCTGCAGAGCGTCTGATGGTGACTTTAAGGTAAGCCACATTTATTGGATATGATCGTATCAGAGCACACTTTCACTGCAATCTTGTTGGTGGTAATTTGTATCTCCAAGTGTTAGGTCAGTTTTGGTATGTAATGCTGTGATTTAAAACTAATTTATTGTTTGTTAATTCCCCACAGATTTCTTGCAACTGGAGAATCCCTTTCGTCACTGCATTTCCAGTACAGACTCGGGATTTCCACCATATCTGGAATTGTGAAGTACACATGCCGTGCACTGTGGGACTCCTTAGCTGAAGAGTTTTTACCAGAGCCCACAACAGAGAGGTGGATTGAAATTGCTGACAAGTTTCAACAGATATGTCAGTTTCCAAACTGCTTGGGCGCTGTGGACGGGAAACATATCCGCATTGTAAAGCCAGCTGGATCTGGATCGGAATATTTCAATTACAAGAAATATTTTTCAATTGTCCTCATGGCCATCGCTGACGCGGAATACAAATTTATTGCGGTTGATATTGGGGCCTATGGCCGCTCCAATGACTCTCAAGTTTTCAAACTGTCTGCCATGGGGCGTAAACTGTATGGAAACACCTTCCAGTTCCCACCACCTAGACCGCTGCCGCAAACATCTGGTCCACCTATGCCATTTGTCTGTGTAGGGGATGAAGCCTTCCAGCTGTCAGAACACCTTTTGAAACCGTACTCTAGCAGAGGATTGACAAGACCAAAACGCATTTTTAATTACCGCCTCACAAGAGCAAGAAGAATGGTTGAATGTACCTTTGGTATTCTGACAGCCAAATGGCGGGTCCTATTGACTGCGATCAACCTCAAGACAGAAACTGTGGACGAGGTGATCAAAGCGTGCGTGGTACTCCACAATTTTGTTATATGCAAGGAACCCATTTCCATTGAGGACACCTCTGAAGAAACCACCTTGCAAGATTACCATGACATTACCACTAGAAGTTCTGTGACGGTTTCAGTAATGAGGGACAATTTTGCACTATACTTTATGTCACCTCAAGGCAGAGTACACTGGCAGGATGACAGAGTGTGAAAGATTTGTGCCCTAACCAAACTTGTGTACCTTCTGTACCAACAGTATATACCTTTGCCAACCAAAGTTGGCTACCTTGTCATGGTCTCTATTTTTAGCTTTAGGCCACAGGTGTGTACCTGGTTGTGTTTTATGCAAAGTATTTCACCTTTTAACAAAAGTTGTGTACATTGTTCGGAAATCACCAACAATAAACACAACTTTTTAGGTGAAATACTTTGCTTCAAACACAACCAGGAACACAACTGTGGCAAAAAGCTAAAATTTACCCACAGTTATATACCTAGTTTTGAATACCATTTCACCTTTTAAATACCCTGTATTTAACCTTTTTCGCCGCAGAAAGAAATGACAGACAACCAGTGTAAAATAATTTAACTTTTATTGAAAAATGTTTTTTTTAGTAAACTTTTTTAAAATTTTAATAAACATGTTTAATAAAAATTTGAAACTATAAAACTGAAACCATAAAACTGGTCATTTTTATTTAAATACACACATTATAATTCTGTGTAGTGTGTGGTGGAAATACTGCTGTAGGGGCTGCGGGACACTTCGACACTGGGAGTGTGGAGAGAGGACTGGGATCGTTGTGGGGAAGGAACAGTTAGAGGTGAAGGTGTGGAAAAAACTACTGAATGGGTGGACATGTGGGAAGCAGAAGAGGTGGTGGGTGGTGGAGTGGAGGGTTGGGCAGGGACTGTAGGAGCAGATGATGTTGATGGCAAGTTGTATGGGGAAGGAGTTTGGTACGGGGCAGGTTGCTGGAAGTGGGGAGATGTCTGGTACGGGGCAGGTTGCTGGAAGTGGGGAGATGTCTGGTACGGGGCAGGTTGCTGGAAGTGGGGAGATGTCTGGTACGGGGCAGGTTGCTGGAAGTGGGGAGATGTCTGGTACTGGGGAGGTTGCTGGTACTGGGGAGTTTGCAGGTACTGTGGAGGTTGCTGGTACTGGTGAGGTTGCTGGTGCTGGGGAGGTGGCTGGTGCTGGGGAGGTGGCTGGTGCTGGGGAGGTGGATGGTGCTGGGGAGGTGGATGGTGCTGGGGAGGTGGATGGTATGTAATAGGAGGGGGAGGATGGAAAGTGGCTGGAGGTGGATGGTATGTAATAGGAGGGGGAGGATGGAAAGTGGCTGGAGGGGGTGTAGATGTAATAGGAGGGGGAGGATGGAAAGTGGCTGGAGGGGGTGTAGATGTAATAGGAGGGGGAGGATGGAAAGTGGCTGGAGGGGGTGTAGATGTAATAGGAGGGGGAGGATGGAAAGTGGCTGGAGGGGGTGCAGGTGGAGGAACTACTGTGGTGGGAGGAGGAGGAGGTTGGGAGGTAACTTGCTGGAGAGCAGCATGGCATGAATGCATTACATGCATCTGCTGGGCAGGAGAGAGCGTTTCCATGCGCTCCACAACAGACCTGAAAAAGGTGTGGTTTGGCGAAGATCTTGCTTCTGAATGCATGGTTTGCAGAAGTGTCTTCACCTCCAGAATGCTGGAGTTGATCTGCTGATAGCCTGCGGAGATTTGCTCTGACAAGACTTTTAGACAGTTCTGGAAAGATGCATTCAGATGCAAGAACTCTGGCGCATAAGTCTTTTCCTGACCCCTCTGCCGCTGCCGCCCAGTACCCGCAGGTGTACTAGAGGCGGCAGGGGCAGAAGGGTGGGGTAAAGGGAAAGCGATCTCCTCACCAGCAGCTTCATGTAATGTAGGCGGCCACGATGCTCCTGTGCTGGTGGATGGGACAGATGGGTCGAATGTGTGGGAAGGCTGGGAAGGTGCAGATGTACCGGGGCGGTCGAAGTGTCCCTCGGTGCCGGTCTCCTCAGGGATCGCCTCAGAAGGGTCCAATCGTGCCGGCTCCCGAGTGCTGCTCACCGTGCTGTGGAATAAAGAGAAAAAAAAACAATTAAAATACTGACATGGTATGGCCCTGGCTGAAAAAAAAATTTACATCTAACATTTTTTTTCACATGTGGTGTGTAATATTTACCTTCTGGTGACCATTGTTTCCCGGAGGAACGACAGGGCTTCTGCGTACTTGTACTTGCTCCTGCGTCCTCCAGATCCACTCAGGGCCCGCATCTCTTTATTGAACTCCTTCTTGAAACGATCTCTCACAGACCGCCACCGATTCACAATTCTGTTCCCTGAAACGAGAAAGGAGTGGTTAGTATACAACATCAGTGTTTCCCAAACTCCAGTCCTCATGGTCCCCAGGGGTCATGTTTTCAGGATTTCCATAGTAAATAGAAATCCTGAACACATGATCCGTGGGGACCACGAGGACTGGAGTTCGGGAAACACTGGTTTAAATCAAGCAACCGGTACTGTATATACTTACGCTCTGTAATCTGGGCCCGAACATCGAGGTCCTCCCAGCGGCCCACAAGGAGCGAACAGATTTCCTCCCAGAGTCGTCGGGTAACGATCAGGTCAGCGTGGCGGCGGTCAGCCATATTCCAGAGCGGCTCCCTTTCTCTGACGAGATCGATGAGGCGGTCCACATCAATCCCTCCATCCTCAACGTCAGAGTCGGGAGCACGCTGTGAAGGCTGTTAAAGAAAAATACAAAAATAACATAATTAGCCTCCACAAAAGAAATGAAATAAAAAGTGCAAAAAAACAAAGCAAAAATATTTATACTTACACGCTGGTGACCGCCGCGTTGCTGTCGCCGACGACCCTGGGAGGCACTGCGAGCACCTCTTGGCCAAGCACCAGATTGGGAAGACTAGAGAAGAAAACAAAAAAAGTTATGTCTTTGGATGTAGGCATTTGTTTGCTGTGTGTGGTCTGCAGAACATTGTTTTCTATGTGTTGTGTGTAGTGTGATGTTGTGTTTCTGCGTTTGATGCAAAAAACTTACGAATTGTGAGCCCACTCCAGGTGTCTGTCCACCCCTTCCTTCTTCTTCTGGGAGCTCCTCTTCATCTTGTGATTCCTGTTTTGAAATAAAAGGCCATGAATAGACATATATTACAGAGAAGATGGATTTTGGAAATAAAAACTTACCGTCAAACGCTGACGATGCGAGGGAGGGCTCCCAGAAGATGATGTGCTGTCTTCCTGGTGGCCACACTCCATGTCTGTGGGTGGTGTTCCAGCTGCTGCCATTGCTGCTGCTGCTGCTGCTGCATCTATTGGGCGGCTGTTGAATAAAGAGAAACAAAGGGCCAATGAATATCTTGATATTCAATAGCCCTAGTTTGGAGGAATGGGTGATTTGATAATTACCGTCTCTCATCTGCTGCTGGACTCCCCTCCCGTTGTTCAGCATGCTGCTCCAATTGGGGTGGTGCTGATGGTGCTGCTGCAGATGTCTCCTGCCTTCTCCTGCGCCTGGTTGCTGTCTTGGGTGGCATGTTGGGTGTGGCTGTGGGTCCCACTGTCTTGCTTTTATATATGTCTTGTGGGCAGAGCTACTGAGCATGCTCAGACCAAAAAAACGGATCCGGCCGCCGGATCAGGCTTTCGCCGGATCCGGCGCATTGCGGCGCTCATAGGCTTTCATTGTGTGAAAAAGCCGGACGCGCCGGATCCGACAAAAAACGTTACAGTAGACGTTTTTTCCAGACGCCGGATCGCGACACATTGCGACACATTGCCGGATCCGGCGAAAACCGGATGAAACGCATGGCCATCCGGCGCGATCCGGCGCAAATGCAAGTCAATGGGGGGGAAACCGGATCCGGCATTGCATTTCGCCGGATCCGGTTTCTGTCAAAAGCGCCGGATCGCGCCTGACGGCGAAAACCTGATGTGTGAAAGAGGCCTAAGGCTATCGTTACGCTGCAGTTTTGCCCTGCACCTAGTGTGCATTCCATGAAGGTCTCCATTAAAAAATTTGAAACTGGAATCAAGGATGAACAGGAGTGAAAAAGAGCTAATCAGTGACCTACCCACAATATGTCTGAAGCATGTATTAATTTATTATTTATTTATTATGCTTTGCTTATATAGCGCTATCATATTCCGCAGCACTTTACAGACATCATCATCGCAGTCCCCATTAGGGCTCACAATCTAAATTCCCTATCAGTATGTCTTTGCAATGTAGCAGAAAACCGGACTACCCAGAGGAAACCCATGCAAACTCCTTGCAGATGTCCTTGGCGGGTGGGATTTGAACCCAGGACCCCAGTGTTGCAAGGCTGCAGTGCTAACCACTAGAGATTAGCGAACTTGTTCGGAAAAGGTTCGCCAATTTCAAAGTCGGCGCGATCCTTGCACATTCGGATTTGTGCTCGGATTCCCCAGCATTTTCCTCAAAATCAGCAAAATTCAGCCAAAGTTCTGTAAATGATCGAGTTTCCACTTATGCCTCTGTTTGGACTTTGGCTAGGATAGTGGTGCAGTATGATGAGCGGGGGGATGTGTTTGATGAGGGAAGGGGGTGGGGAGAGGTCTGAGGAGCAGCGGACTCTTTTTTTTTTTTTTTTAGTTAGCTTAATGTGTGGAGATTCCGGCAGCCAATCAGGGCGCATAAACCATCCACAATTTCCAGACGCAAGTCTTGTGTCATTGGCTGTCAAAGTCATTGCGGAATGTAGCTTCTGGCGTCAACAATGCCGGTCTTGATGAATCAGGGCCAATATGTTACAAATTAATATGATTTTGGCAAATATCCATTTTGAAGTCAGTAGTTAAGAGAAGCTTAATGCCAGTGCTGTTTATACTGGATGGAATGATAATTCTTCTTACAATGAGAGAAACCTTTTATCCCAAGCTTCCAGGTATTTCTAAATTTTAACTGACAATAAAGCCAATCTGTCTGTGATCTAATATCAGTGGTTTATTGTTCCGAGCAGCATGATCTTATCAAACTGCACATATTTTATTCCTTCCGTGAGCTTTCCCAGCATCTAATTCTCTCTCGTTTTCAAGCTTGAACATAAATAAAGCATCAGAGGCTTCTCAGGTCACACCGGAGTTACATATGTTAATTTGTAATTCAGGATATTCCCTCCTTAGTATTTGCAGAAAATTCCCGCTAGCTTTTTCTGTTGGATCCCAACATCAAACCCTGCATATGCACAAACAACAGCTGATGGTGTTAGCGGGGTAGCAGAATGCTTCAGCTTGTTCACAGTGGTGATCTGTCAGTCACAATACTTTATCTTTCAATCTAATGTGATTATCAACAATAGGATTCTGGCAATTACTATTCCATCTTTCTAATGTTATTATGAACGATGGGGCATCATCCGGTATATTACTGTTGGAATAGCACTATAATAAGCATACATTATTCATTTTCTACCTGCATGAAGCTGAGTATTTTTTTTAATTTAAACTGATTTATTACAATATGGCAATTTTAGGCTCGTAATGATATGGCCCAGCAATTACCATTGCTACTACTAATATTTTCTATTAGTTCATACCATATAAATTCAGGAAGTTGTTTCACAACCACTATTTCCAAATTACCTTAAAGGGGTGGTCCACCTTTTTGAACATTTTTTCTTAAATATATACAATTGGGGATAAAAATCATTTTTTCAATTTGGTTTCATTAAAAATGTTTAACTGCCTCCTATAGCTGCTGTATTACACTGTCTATTGCTGACTGCAAAATGAGTTAACAGGGTTGGTCACAGGACAGTGTATTGCCCAAACCGTTCCAGTGCAACCATCCCCTATATTAATTACCTTTCTTCCCTATCCCCACTCTCCCCATACCATTTAACTTATAAGAATGATACACAGGAGACTTTCTTTTTGGATATAATTGGCCACAGCTGCCATATATTATTATTATTATTATTATTATTATTATTATTATTATTATTATTATTATTATTATTATTATAACAGATTAAAGAATTGGGGGAGATCCTTGGGGCTCCAAGTATTTTTCAATAGAATAATTTTACCCTCGGCTGTAACCCCAAGCTTGAGGGTACCATACCACAATCAGTGGTAAAAGAACAGCACCATTGGTTCCCAGGGTACACCCCAGTTCAGAGCCCCATTAATTGCCAGATCAGTCAATCAGTAATTCCATCTCTGTAAATTCTCTCCATAATAAATTCCACCAACCCCAAAGATCCCCCCATCGCCACAGCAAACGCACTCTGACACCTCAAGTGCACGAGCCTTGCACCAGCTCCAGCGCACGCTACATCCCTCCATGAATGGAGAGTGCCCATAAGGTAATTCTAATCGCATTCAGATGTACCCCATTGCCTCACCAAAAATTCCCCTCACTCTTTTCCAAGTTGTGATGTCATACACAAACGCCTCCATTACATGCTACAAAACCCACGATACCCTTATTCAGTTTTACCCTCACCCTATTAATACCTTTTTGGGATCTAGCTTCTCACCAAGTCCTTCTAGGCAGTATGTCTGACCACACTACCACCGTTTTTAGAGATACCAACCTGAGCTTCACGAGATCAAAACAAATAAATTTTATCAATTCTCTAACCGCTCTTACACCTAAACCATTGCCTCCTACATGCAGAGCTAGTATATTTGGCATCCTATCAAAATGTGCGGCCTTATGCAATTTGGGTAAAACCTTGCTCCACACCATACCTCTAAATCCAAGCAATCTAACAATTAGGGCATCTCTATGAAAATCTAGCTGCCTTTCCTGATAGCAGCATGGCATGCCCCCAATGAACGTACGAATGTCCAAAATGCCAGGCAAAACTTCGGCCTCCATCTGTAATAGAAGAAACCAAGTTAACACACTTCGAATTATCAGCCAATTTTCATGCCTACCTTAAAAAACAACAACCGCCCCAACATCTTAATGAGTAATATAAGACTTATAACGAACAGAGCTCCACCTTCCTCTCCCTTGCATTTCTTCTGGCCTAAGGCCTCTGTTTGCCGCCGCAGTCGCTGCACCTATTCAAAAAGAATGGGAGGCAAAACAAGACGAATTCAATCCCACCTTCGCTAAACAATTTCACTTGACAGCTGTGAATTCATATTGGGAAATAAAAAACCTATCTTCATGTCACAGCAAGGGTCCCTTCTTATCCCTCACAAGTTGCTGGTATTCCTTAAAACAGTATAATGGGCTCATCACTGAACCAGCCACTGGCCCCAACAAAACCCTTCTGTGTCTCCCAGCCTGATAAGTTTTGACTTTCTATTCCAAGGCTGCATTATTCTGTCCGAACAACAAACCTCTTCCCATAACAAACCTCCACCTTTATTTTTATAGGGCGACACTAATTACCCCACTCTCAGAGCCCTGAAAAAGGCTAATGAAAAAGCTAACCTAAATGGCACAGTCTCAAGCTCAGAAATACAAATACCAACTGCCCTTCTAGTCATTCCAAAACGTCAAATGAAACTGGACGTTGGTTATCGTATAATACCTGACCCTTTCTATAATCCTTTAAAGCCTATTTGACCATAAATTCTTTAGTCACCTCCTTCTGTCCCCAAAGTTTAAAACCAAAAGCCAATGCCACTCAAAAATTATTGATTTTGACTATGGACCAACGCATTTCCTCTGCTTGTTTAATAAAAAACAAAACTGCAAACATTCTATACCTATCCGAAATGACCTCACCCCAATACATTAATCGGCTTATCCATACTCACCAAGCCGATTCATAAGACTCCAACGTATGGTCAGCAACCGATTCCTGAATCAGTTTTCTTGCTCCTCGATAACCAGCCCCCACAGGTGTATTGGGGACTCCAATACCGAATACTGAGACTCTGGGGCCAATTTACGAAAGCGATCTCACTGAAATTGAGATAAAGAATCTTCAATAGAATTCTCAATTCCCGGAACATGTATGACTCGCCCCAGAGGTCGTGGGGTACTCGGGGCCGGGCCCGTTGACTTCAATGGGAGATGTCACAGTGGCAGTGACCCGGTCCGTGGCCTCAGGCGGTCAATGTAAAAGGGGTAGAGTGATGAGGATAAAGTTGTTGAGATGATTCGTGACGCCATCTGTGGTTTCTGGTCGGTTTGACCAGCGCTGCAGAGTTGCTTCTCTGGGACAGGTGGTGTGGTGCAGCAATGATGTTGAAGCTCCCCACAGGTGGAGCTGTAGTCCCAGGGCAGAGTAGATGAGGTTGGCAAGTGGGGAGATGATGTAAAGAAGTAGATGTAGCAGAGCCGGGTGCAAGGCGCAAGAATAAGTAGAGGACACAAGGGCATGTAGTTCCAAAGGCTTTACTCACAGTCTGGTGCACACAGATGCCTGCTTAGGTGCCGTGTCCTCCAGGTCAGGGGCTCAGCCAACTCCCAGGCAAGGTAAAGAACACCTTTCCAGCACTCCTCCAACATGTGCCTTCTATGAACGTCTCCACACTAGCGCCTAATCTGAAGTACTTGTAGTTGCGTATTAAACTCAAGTTCCTCCTTCTTGATGTTACTTAGAACTCTACTTGTACGGCAGACAGCTGTAGCCTGCTTCGGGGACTTCTTGCTATCATGTCCCGGCTCACCCACGTTGCTGTTGTGCCCCCAAGTCTTAGATGGGAATAAAGTGGTGACGACTTCTATTCCTCCGGTTTCTGCTGCAGGAACAACAGTATCCATACAACCTCAGGGACTGGACCCCGGCCATGCGCTTCAAACTTGAGGAAGGGCTCTGCTCTGACCCTAGTCCTTACTTCTCCTCTTCTCCTTACGTTCTGCACTAAACTATCTTCCTTCTGAAGAATCAGGCTTTCTATGGCTCTTTCCTGTGCCAGCAGCTCCAGGTCACAGGAGTCTGCTGCAGCACTTCCTTCACTCCATCCCTCTCAGGGGATCTTCTCTCACAGACTGACCCTTTCCTAATATTCTCCCGCTCTCTTGTGCAGTCTAAGCTCCACCCACTTCCCATCACTCTTCGTGTTCCAAGCAGGGAGCCACCAAGGTTGCTCTGCTACACTACTGGTGTGCGTGTGGGATGTGAGTGTTGGAGTGTGGTCAGGTGTCTCCACCTTACCTGGATAGTGGGGTACCACACCTCAGGAGGAGGTGCAGTACCTCTGTGGCGACTGAAACCTCAGGGGCACCACATGTACTGCTACAATCAAAGCATTCAGTTGTAGGCAGCGCAAGACAAATTCCCTGAGCAATTTTATTAAAAGAGGGATGAAGACGTTTACCTTTTAATAAGAGCTACCACCTCCATGTTATCACAATAAAACCTGATTTGTTTGGTTCTTAAATTCTTCTCCCCAAGTAGATACAGCAATCACAATTGGTAGTAGCTCCAACAACACCAAATTCTTCACTAATCCTTGCGTTTTCCAATCATTGGGCCATTCAACTGTGCACCACTGCCTCCTACAATAGGCCCTAAAACTTGCACCACCAGCAGCATGCATATAACTCTCTCTCTCTTTCACTCCCTGAATAAACTACGTGTGAAACACGCATTGGAGTGTGAGGTGCCAGCGTTTGCATATATGAATCCTGGTGGGTAGCTTTGGTTAACCCTATATTCTGATGGCCTAGTCATTCTTTATTGAATTTGTATTATGCACTTTACGGTTTTTGTATTAATCATGATAATTTGGCCATGCAATAGAGATTGTTAATATGGATTCCTGGTATCATGGTGAAAAGCAGATTGATAATTGATTATGTGCACATATGCATTGCACTTTATATTAAATAAGACAAATATACAAATATTTTTCTCTGCTTTTCAACATCTTTTAAACCCTTTTTTGGAATTAAAACCCCTTACATTGTCTACTGTGCATGTTGATCTGCTTCCTCTGTAGGAATTTTTTATTGTTTTTTATATTTAAAATCCTGTTGGTGTCTTTGTGACTAAATAAAAATTAAATATTTGATGATTATTTATCTTTGGAGTTTTTTTCTTAAGTAGAATTTTTTTGGTTTCATGTTTAAGGTGTCTACTTAAAAATTTACATATAAGTATTTAGGGTAAATATTTGGTAATCTCCTTTGTTTGGAATAAGTATAAATTTCGCAATCCACATTATCCTGAACCTCATCCTGAATCATGGGCCGGCTGTTGTAATTTTACAAAAAAGTACCCTAGACCACCAAGTCATCTCTGTGCTCTTAACTTAAACGCATATAATGATGCGGAGCTCGTATCCTTGCTGTTGCTGCCGCTAGCCTTCTACAAAAAATGTCGCCCATCGGCAGAATTCTACAGGCAAAATTCAATTTTCCCAATAACGACTGCAACTATAGTTAAGCGAAACAGGTCAGTCATATTCAAAAGTCGCCGACTTTCGCTGAAGTCGGGTTTCATGAAACGAAACCCGACCATAGCGTGAGGTCGGCCACGAGGTCGGCGACCCGAGCACCAAAGTCGCGTTTCAAAAGATGCTTCCAGCGCCCTTTTTCAGCCAATGATGGAGAACGCACACTGTGGGCAACGCGATGACATAGGCATCGGTCGCCACCATCTTTGAGAAGGGCTTGCAAGTGATTGGCTGGCTTTGTGTGGCATCACAGGGGCTATAAAAGGGCGTGAACGCCAACCAACATCTTACTTATGCCGATCTTAGCATTGGGAGAGCTGCTGCTGCTGCTGATTCTGTAGGGAGAGCGTTAGGCAGGGAAGAAGAACCAAAAAACTGCTTCTGCTGTTAGCGATTTCCACTTTCAACACAACACTTTGTGTGCAGTGACAGGGGAGGCTCTATTTTTGTGCATCAGCTCTGTTGGTTATTAGGCTGCCTTATAAGGCTCCCTGATAGCTGCATTGCTGTTTGCACACTGCTGTGCAAACTGCTTTTTTAAAAGCAAAAATACTTTTCTTCCTCTTTTCTGCCCAGTTACCAAGGGTTCATTTTTCCACCCTTTTGTGTGTGCACTGTGCAGCAGTCCTGCTTATTAGGCTGCCTGCGTCCATACTTGGACTGAGAGCATCATTGTCAGCATCCTCAAATCTCTAGAGAGATCCAAAATCTCACCAATCCTATAGACACTCTCCACCTTGTCATACACCATCCAATTTCAGCCTGTTACATTGAGGTGTAATCTCTACTGGGCCAGAGACAATAGTTCTGTGCCCTCAAATCTATAGTGAGATTCAAAATCTCACCAATCCTATAGACACCCTTCACCTTGTCTTCACCATCCAATTTAAGCCTGTTACATTGAGGTATAATCTCTACTGGGCCAGAGACAATAGTTCTGCGTCCTCAAATCTATAGTGAGATTGAAAATCTCACCAATCCTATAGACACCCTACACCTTTTCATACACCATCCAATTTCAGCCTGTTACATTGAGGTGTAATCTCTACTGGGCCAGAGACAATAGTTCTGCATCCTCAAATCTATAGTGAGATTGAAAATCTTACCAATCCTATAGACACCCTACACCTTGTCATACACCATCCAATTTCAGCCTGTTACATTGAGGTGTAATCTCTACTGGGCCAGAGACAATAGTTCTGCGTCCTCAAATCTATAGTGAGATTTCAGCATGTTACATTGAGGTGTAATCTCTACTGGGCCAGAGACAATAGTTCTGCATCCTCAAATCTATAGTGAGATTCAAATTCTCACCAATAGTAGATACACCTTCTACCTTGTTTTACAGTACCATATAGCTGGTGGTATTTTGGGTACATTTTCACAAAAATGAGCTGGTAGGGTGGAAGACACCATGGAAGTGGGCGGGCATTGCCAGTTGGTCCCGATGGTGGTGTTGCATCAGTTGGTAGTGGCAAAAGCACAATAGCACCTAAGGCAGGAGGTGTTGAGCCTGCGTCTTCGTCTGGCTCCACAAGACCTTGAAGGCTGTCTTTTCTGGGAGTAGGTAAACCACTTTTAAAGCCAGAGCTTCAGGAACAAGTTTTGGCTTACATTGCTGACACAGCCTCCAGCTGTCTTGCCTCCTCTTCTGAAGTTTCAAAAAATAAAAGCAGTGAGTCGTCATTGGAGGCTCCTGGTCAGGACCAGCACCTTTCCTTGTGTCCTTCACCCCTACCAAAAGTGAAGAATGTGTCAGGCCACACTACAGATTACTCCATTTAGCTCTTTTTACTTACCATGCCTGGGTTAGCAAGTCAAATCGTGAATTCCCCAGTCCAAGATGAATCTGACATGGAGTGCACTGATGCACAGCCACTGCTAGATTTTCCTGCTGGTACATTCACTCAGAGCACTACATTGTCCTCGCAGTGTACTGAGGCAGAATCAGACCCTGATGAAACTCAGGTGCCCCTTCCCACATACTATACCACCTTACACGGTGACACAGAGGAAGGTGCACATGAAATTGAAGAGGAGGTGATGGATGACCCAGTTGTTGACCCAGATTGGCATCCATTGGGGGAAGAGGGTGCCGCTGCCAATAGCTCAGAAGAGGAGGAGGATCTGCAGAAGGCAACGACATCGCAACAGCTATCTGGCAGGACCGTAGCAGTCCAAAAACATGTTACAAAAACCAAAAGAGTTGCAGGACAGCTTGGCCAGATGGTCAAATTAGCACAGCGTGCAAGGTCTCAAAATGTCTTCCATAGTAGGAAGAGTGCAGTGGGGCATTTTTTTGAACAAAATCCTAATGATCAGGCCAAGGTTATCTGTAAGAAGTGCGCAAAGACCTTTAGCCGAGGAAAAAATCTGAGAAATTTGAATACCAGTTGCATGCTTAGACATTTAACCACCATGCACTTGCAAGCGTGAATGGACTACTAAACCTCACGTACCACATGTGCACCTGCTCTGAATGAAGGTAGTCAGCAACGCTACATCGCTTCCCCCACTGTAAGCCCACCGGTTAGCACACCACCAGCAACAAATGTCGAGGTGTCGTCAAAAGGGCAAAGCAGTCATGGAATCACAATGTTATTGCTACGAAAGACTGAATCTAGGTCTTCAGCAACACCACCAACACCATCACCAACCCTCTCTGTCCGCCATGTCCACCGCTAGTTCCACCATATGCAGCTCTCAAGTCCAGCTCACCCTACCAGAGACTCTCAGTAGGACAAGAAAGTACTCATCCTCTCATCCGCGAACACTGGCTTTGAACGCCCACATTGCCAAACTAATCTCAATAGAGATGATGTCCTACCAGTTGGTTGAAAGCAAAGCTTTCCGCGAGCTCATGGCCTACGCAGTACCACTGTCACGGGGTAGTAAAGGTAAAACAGAAGATGTGGAAACGGGGCCCCTGAACTGCCCCTCAGGCTAAGGGGGTGCCCTGTCTTTCCTTAACTTGGGGGTACACTTAAAGGTAGTGAGGCCCAAGTCCCCGACCTGTCCCTGTCTCCTGTTTAGCCCTGAGCTAAACCCCCAACCCCCTCCCCAGGAGGTGAGACTGGGAAAAAGTGTACCACCCAAAAAACCCAAAGGAAAAATACAACAGACAGGGTAAAAATAAACCGGAACTTAGCTTGCTCTTGTTGTGAGCTTATTTTCGACTTTGCCTCTGGCTTCTGGTGAGGGTTATGGAGCTGGCTGTGCTGACAGAGGAGTAGTGAGTTCTCTATCTGGACTCCCTCTGTTGGTGAAGGGAGGTAATGAAGCTGATCTAAATGGCAGAGACCGGCCACCTGAGGAAGAGGACTGTGATTGGACATCAGGAGTTTCTGATTGGATTTAAGGCAGCCGACTCCCTAGTTTCTTGCTGGTGATTTTTCCTGACTGGCTCCTGGTTTCCAGTTTGGTTCCTGCCTTCCTAAAGCTAAGTTTTCTCTGCTATTGTTCTTATGAGTTTTTGTCTGGTTTACTTAGTTTTTGTGTTCAGCCAGCCCTGGCTGGGACTGGGCTGAATCCCCATTTTGTCTCTGATCAGTTAATCTCTTTTGCTCTGTCTTCAGAATATACCTGAGTGCTGATATAGTATTTTGAAGTCTAGCGACTTCAGGGCCTTTTTCTATCAGGCGTGTTGGACATTCTTTTTGGCAGGGTTTTTTGCGTGATTGCAGACAGCAGCTTTTCTTTCCTGTCCTTTCTAGTTAGCGAGGGCCCCATCGTTTGCTCAGCCTATCTTTCTACCTGTATCTGTGTTTTCATCTTGTTTCACCATCAATACATGTTGGGGGCTGTCTATTGCTTTGGGGTCTGCTCTGGGGCAGTTTAGATTTTCCCTTCCTTTCTTTAGGCTTATTGAGTTCTCCGGCCGTGACGAGGCATCTAGGACCACCGTAGGCACGCTCCACGGCTACTGCTAGTTGTTGTGGTTAGGATCAGGGGTCTGCAATCCGCTAGTTACCAACCTCTCCGGTTTTCTGGGCTTAGCTTGCTTTTTTGTTTTCCCCTCCTCGGAGACTCATTCATAACAGCTCTGCTGCAATGCTCCTGGACAGCAGAGATAGCACTTGACAACAGCAAACAACTGAAGCACCACAGAACTCAGCTCCTGAACTCCAGCTTGGTTGGTCTCCCAAGAGAAAGTGTATAACCAACAGTGATTAGCAGCACCTGAACTCCTTTTATAGGAAGGAGGGGGAGAAGTCACCACCTGCATAAATAATTAAACACATGCAGTTTCCATGCAGTAACCCCGGTGGCAAAAACTCATATTAACCCCGACGACCAAAAAGGAAAGAGGGTTTATATATGAGGAGATCCAGATCTGACAGATTCAAAAAATGGATCATGACAACCATGCTATGACCTACCCAGTCGGCACTTCTTTTCGCGACAAGCCATCCCAACCCTCCACGTGCATGTGAAAGACCACATTGTCCATGCACTCAAGCAATCAGTGAGTGGAAAGGTGCACCTCACAACAGATGCATGGTCCAGTAGGCATAGCCAGGGCCGTTACGTGTCCATCACTGCGCACTGGGTTAATGTGGCGGATGCAGGGTCCACAGGGGACAGCGGCGGTGGGACAGTGCTGCCTAGCCCACGGTATAGGAAACAGTTGGCTGTAGGTGTTCGACCCTCCTCCTCCTCCTCCAGAAGCGAAAGCTCGTCCACAGAGAGCAGTTGCACAAGCACTCCATCCGCAGCTACCAGTGTTGCACACGAGGTGTCCCACTATCGAACAGCTAGTGGTAAGCGTCAGCAGGCTGTGTTAAAGATGTGTTTGGGAGATAACAGACACACCGCGGAGGTACTAGCCGACTACTTGCAGTGACAAACTGAGTCATGGCTGGGCAGTCTACATCTTGAGGCAGGCAAGGTAGTTAGTGATAATGGCTGGAATTTTGTGGCAGCCATAGCCCTTTTAAAACTCTGCCACATACCATGCCTGGCTCACACCTTGAACCTGGTGGTGCAGTGCTTCCTCAATAATTATCCAGAGTTAACACCCCTGCTCCATAAGGTGCGAAGACTGTGCTCGCACATCCACCGGTCGCCCGTACAATCCAGTCGTATGCAGAATGTGCAGCGATTGCTCCACCTTCCAAAGCACTGCCTAATTATCGACGTTGAAACAAGGTGGGACTCCACCCTGCACATGGTTCAGAGGCTGTGCGAACAGAGGCAGGCTGTAATTCATTTGTGGGAGGATACACGGGCAGGCAGTTTGCAGGCAGACATGGAGATGTCTGGTGTGCAGTGGTCGAAGCTGAAAGATCTCTGTAAAGTCCTTCAGTGTTTTGAGGAATGCACACGGCTGGTAAGCGCAGATGACGCCATCACAAACATAAGCATCCCACTTATGCATCTGCTCTTGCAAACTTCGACGCACAGTAAGGAGCAGGCGTCTGCAGCCGAGGAGGAAGAGGAGGAGGGAAGCCTTGATGACAGTCAGCCATTGTCTGCTCAGGGAAGTCTCGTGGATAAGGTGGAGGAAGAAGAGGAGGAGGATGATGGGGATGATTATTTTGGGGAGGAGGATGCTTCTCAGGGGGCAAGAAAAAATATTGCCGTGGCAAGGTCAGGTACAGGGTTTGTGCGTGACTGGAGGGATGTGGATTTGCCAGAAAATGCTCCTCCGCCCAGCACTCGCAGTGCATCCCCCGCATTGCCAAAATGATCAACGATGATGACTACTGGTTGGCCAGCATCCTGGATCCACGCTATATCGGCAAATTCCAAAACATCATGCCACAGGAGAACCTAGAGCTAATATTGGGTAACAAACAAGCAACTCTGGTAAACCGTTTGTTTGAGGCCTTCCCAGCACACAGCGGCAGTGATGTTCTTCCAACAAGCCGTAGGGGGCAACATGAAAGAGGTGTTCGTGGTGCACACAGCCGAAGTGACGTTGGACACAGGGGTTTCATGACCATGTTGTGGACTGATTTTTCCAGTACCGCTCACACGACTGGTAATACTGCATCGATCGAAAGTGACAGGAGACAGCAGTTGTCAACTATGATAACAAACT
Source organism: Dendrobates tinctorius (assembly GCF_039654945.1). Classification (NCBI taxonomy): domain Eukaryota; kingdom Metazoa; phylum Chordata; class Amphibia; order Anura; family Dendrobatidae; genus Dendrobates; species Dendrobates tinctorius. The sequence continues at coordinate 55,286,351 of NW_027361675.1, forward strand.
ACTTCTCCTCCCATATCAATTTTCTCCCTCACCGGTCATTCCCCTTTGACTATTGGGCCAGTAAACTTGACACCTGGCCTGAATTGGCACAATATGCCTTACAGGAGCTCGCTTGCCCTGCTTCTAGTGTGTTATCTGAACTGTGACGCTTCAGGGTATGGACTGCGTCCGAGAGTGGACCCTCTGGGTCGCGGAACTGAGGCCCCCGGGACGAGCGCACTAGGTGAAGCCGACCCCTATACAGGGACCATTAGGGGCAGGTCCACGGGGGTCAGACACCGCGACAGCTGGAATCTAGAGGGGTGGCTCGAAGGACTGGAAAGACTACAGGCTTCAGAGACTGACAAAGGGAAGGAACTCCGTGCAGGAGGAGAGAGGAGAAGGCACGGACGACAGACAGACAGTGGCAGGATTACAGGACAGGGAACTGAGCAGACACGGGAGGACGGAACAGCGACGGGGTACCAGGGAACGTAGGCAGAGGCACCCGGACAGACAAGACAGAGGACGGGCAGGAAGGCAGGACAACAACAAAGGCTGGGACGGCAAGACTGAGACTAGGAAGTGCACGAGACAAGGAAGACCTATAGGCAAGCTATAGGCGGCCAAATTAGAGCAGGTAGGCACACAATAATCAGGCATCCTCCCCTTATGGGAGACGCCTGATATATCCCCTGCTGGCGGGCGATTGGCTGACCGCTAATCGGTCGCCGCCCACCGCAGGGTTAAACAACCCGACGGCCGCGCGCCCGCGACCTAGTGCGCATGTGCGGGCCAGCAGCCGTCGGGAGACCAGGGAGGTGAGGCGTGCGTGAGCAGGAGGAGAGGGGAGGCACGCGTGAGCTGAAGAGAGGAGGAAGCGGCGGCACGCGACGGACCGGGTAAGTAGCAGCCGCGGGGGGACCCGGTGCTGGGGGAACGACGGCGGGCACGACCGCCGCCGTTACAGTACCCCCTCCTTACATCTCCCCCTTCTGAGATTGGCTAAAAACTTTTTCAGAATTTGTGGAGCATTTACATTCTCCCGAGGTTCCCAGGACCTCTCCTCGGGACCAAATCCCTTCCAATCGATAAGGAAGAAGGTTCTTCCGCTGACTTTTTTCATGGCCAGAATGTCTTTAATTTCAAAGATGTCATCGCCCCCTATGGGCTGAGGAGAACAGATAGGAGCAGGGCGGAACCGATCGAGAATGACAGGTTTAAGGAGCGAGACATGGAAGGCGTTAGGAACCCGGAGTGAAGCCGGCAATCTCAATTTGTATGCAGCATCGTTAATGCGTCCAAGTACTTCAAACGGCCCGATGTACCGAGGGCTCAGCTTGTATGAGGGGACTTTCAGACGGATGTGTTTGGTTGAAAGCCAGACTTTGTCACCTGGATGGTAAGATGGAAAGTCTCTCCGTCTTTTGTCTGCATGTTTCTTCATCCGGGCACTGGAGTTCACGAGAGCCTCCCTGGTCTCTTTCCAGACTTGTAAAAAGTCAGCGGCGAGAGCATCTGCCGCAGGACCCCCCGAAGACGTGGAAATGGGCAGTGGGACGTCAGAGTTCAGACCTGTAACCACAAAAAACGGTGACTTAGAGGTGGACTCATTAGGATGATTATTGTGAGCAAATTCTGCCCAGGGAAGAAGTGAGACCCAGTTGTCCTGGTGGGCGTTGGAAAAGTGACGCAAGAAGGACGTCAGAACTTGATTGACTCGTTCCACTTGCCCGTTGGTCTGAGGGTGGTAGGCGGAGGAGAAATCCAAAGATGTCCCCTTGAGCCGACAGAGGGCCCTCCAGAAACGAGAGGTAAACTGCACACCTCGATCGGATACGATCCATTGAGGGAGTCCATGCAGCTTGAAGATCTGATGGACGAAGATCTCGGCCAACTTAGGAGCCGAAGGCAAGCCGGGTAATGGGATGAAATGGGCCATCTTGGAGAAGCGATCTACTACCACAAGGATAGTAGTACAGCCAGCAGAGGAAGGCAGATCTGTCACGAAATCCATGGCAATTTGCCGCCAAAGCGCCTCTGGAACAGGTAGCGGGTGAAGAAGACCAGCAGGCAGATTCCTAGGCACCTTGTTCTGCACACAAGTAGTACAGGATGCTACAAAATCTTTCACGTCCTGTCGAAGAGAGGGCCACCAATAGTAGCGGGAGTGAAGCAAGCGGGTGTTTTGATCCCGACGTGTCCTCCAATCTTAGATGAATGCCCCAAACGTAGCACCTCCAGTCTTCTGCTCTGTGGAACGAAGATTTTGCCGGGAAGAAGGGTAGAGAGGCTTAAGGGGGCAACGGTGATGATTTTCGTAGGCTCAATGACATATGATGGATCCTCCTCCAATTCTGGTGATTGCTGAGACCTAGAGAGGGCATCCGCCTTGGTGTTCCTATTCCCGGGTCGAAAATGGAGCTGGAAATCGAAGCGGGAAAAGTACAGCGACCATCTAGCTTGCCTGGCGTTGAGTCTTTGAGCGGACTGAAGATAGGCTAAGTTTTTGTGGTCAGTGAAAATTAATAAAGGGATGAACCGCCCCCTCGAGCAGATATCGCCATTCCTCCAGCACCATCTTTATGGCGAGCCACTCCCGATCTCCGATTGAGTAATTACACTCGGCAGAGGAAAAGGATTTGGAAAAAAACCACAAGGAACCAGACGTCCGGAAGATGCCCGCTGGGAAAGTACAGCCCCAGCCCCGGTGGAGGAGGCATCCACCTCTAGGATGAAGGGCCTGCTGGCTACAGGGCGATGCAAGACTGGTGCAGACGCAAAGGAGCATTTCAAAGCAAGGAAGGCATCTTCTGCCTCAGGAGGCCAGGAGTTCGATTTAGTTCCTTTATGGGTCAGGGCTGTGATGGGCTTGGTCATGGAGGAAAAGTGGGGAATAAACTGTCTGTATTAATTTGCGAATCCCAGGAAGCGCTGAATGGCTTTCACACCGACAGGACGAGGCCATTTGAGGATGGCAGAGAGCTTCTCGGGATCCATCTCCAGGCCGGAATCCATGATAATGTAGCCCAGGAAAGGCAATGAGGCTTGCTCAAACAAGCATTTCTCCAATTTCGCATAGAGATGATTCTCCCGAAGATGTTGCAAGACCAGGCGAACACTTCTTCGATGCGAGGACAGATTGGGTGAGAAGATGAGAATATCATCTAGGTACACCACAACACAGGAGTACAGTAAATCCCGAAAAACCTCGTTGACGAATTCCTGGAAGACTGCCGGGGCATTGCAGAGTCCAAACGACATGACCAAATATTCATAATGGCTATCGCGAGTATTGAAAGCCGTTTTCCACTCGTCCCCAGCGCGGATTCGGATCAAATTATAGGCTCCTCGCAGATCCAGTTTGGTAAAGAGCCGGGCCCCCCTCAGCCGGTCGAAGAGCTCTGGGATCAACGGAAGAAGATACCGATTTTTAACAGTGATATTGTTCAGTCCTCAATAATCAATGCATGGCCTGAGGGATCCGTCCGTTTTCCGGACAAAGAAAAAGCCCGCGCCAGCAGGAGAAGAAGATTTTCGGATGAAACCCTTGGCCAAATTTTCCTGAATGTACTCTGTCATGGCCGAGGTTTCTGCTGGAGAAAGGGGGTAGGTTCTCCCCCCTAGGGGAGCTGGCTCCTGGAATCAACTCGATGGGAAAGTCAAAAAACCGGTGTGGCGGCAAAGAATCTGCTTCCTTCTTACTGAAGACGTCGGAGTACGTGTGATACGGAGCCGGGAGTCCTGAAAGGTCGACTGGCTCCAGAGGCGGGTGAGGACGGACCACTGACAACAGACAGCTTTCCTGGCAAGTATGGCCCCAGCGTAGAATCTCCCCAGAGCGCCAGTCCAGAACCGGTTCATGCAACCTGAGCCAGGGTAAGCCAAGGAGAAAGGCGTGAGACAAGTTGGGGAGGACATAGAAAGCTATCTTCTCCTGATGAAGAGCTCCCACTTGGAATTCCACTTCGGCAGTAACCATGGTGATAAGTTCCGGAAGTGGTCTGCCATCCACAGAGGAAATCGCATGTGGATTTTCCAAGGTAACCACCGGAATCTGGAACTTGTCCACCACCTCTAGCCGAATGAAATTACCGGCCGCACCCGAGTCCACATACGCCTCCACAGATCTACGCTCCCGACCTAGCATAATCAAAGCAGAAATGGTAAGGGGCAGAGAGGAATTAGGGTCACCTAGGGAGGCCTCTCTTACCTGGCCTAGGTGGAGGCGTTTCCCGGTCTCACAGGACAGGTCCGTAGAAAATGATTTGCTCCGCCACAATACAGACAAAGACCCTCCGTCATCCTCTCCCTGCGCCGTTGCTCAAACAATCTTAGACGGTCAACCTGCATGGCCTCAGGGGCGAAACTGGTAGAGGGTGCTGAGGAACGCGGAATGGGGGCTTGATAGAGCCTGAAGGGTCTCTTCTCCCTGGCTGCTTCGCGAGAGCGTTCTAGGAACCGGAGATCAATACGAGTAGCCAGGGATATGAGGTCCTCTAGAGTGGTGGGGGTATCCCGACCAGCAAGCTCATCCTTTATTTTGCCAGAAAGGCCCTTCCAGAAGGCTCCCACCAGGGTCTCATTATTCCACGTTCCGAAGACAATGTCCGGAAGCGGATGGCATACTGTCCCACGGTGAGCGAACCCTGACGTAGGTTAAACAGAGCCTCAGTAGTAGAAGCCAACCGCCCAGGCTCGTCAAACACCTTGCGGAATGTGTCAAGAAAATTTTGGATACTAGAGACCACAGGATCATCCCTCTCCCACAACGGATTCACCCAGGCCAAAGCCTCTCCCTCAAGGTGGGACACGATAAACGCACCTTGGCACGGTCAGAGGGGTATTGCTGGGGCAACAGCTCAAAGTGCAGTCTGCACTGGTTCAGGAAGCCCCGGCATAGCTTAGGATCCCCGCTATACCTGGGGGGGTTTTCCCAGGCGAGGTGGGGGATGAGATGCTGGTTCCCGGGGTTGGACCGAGGCAGTCGCCGAGGACTGTAAGGACAGTAGGCGGTCATCGACGGATGCCATGTAGTTTAAGATGTAGGACTGGGCGTCGCGCTGCTGTGCTAGCTCCTGCTGGAGACCTGCTAATATGGGAGCATGCCCAGGATCGGCAGTTTGAAGGGCGGAAAGCCGGGTGTCCATGGACTTCATAAAGGACATAATGCGGGTTTGGTTCTCCCGTAAGAAAAGTAATTCTTTTTGCGTAGCGGCCGCGGCTCCAGCAGGGTCCATGGCCTGATTATACTGTGACGCTTCAGGGTATGGACTGCGTCCGAGAGTGGACCCTCTGGGTCGCGGAACTGAGGCCCCCGGGACGAGCGCACCAGGTGAAGCCGACCCCTATACAGGGACCGTTAGGGGCAGGTCCACGGGGGGTCAGACACCACGACAGCTGGAACCTAGAGGGGCGGCTCGAAGGACTGGAAAGACTACAGGCTTCAGAGACAGACAAAGGGACGGAACTCCGTGCAGGAGGAGAGAGGAGAAGGCACGGACGACAGACAGACAGTGGCAGGAGTACAGGACAGGGAACTGAGCAGACACGGGTGGACGGAACAGCGACAGGGTACCAGGGAATGTAGGCAGAGGACGGGCAGGAAGGCAGGACTGAGACTAGGAAGTGCATGAGACAAGGAAGACCTATAGGCAAGCTATAGGCGGCCAAATTAGAGCAGGTAGGCACACAATAATCAGGCGTCCTCCCCTTATGGGAGACGCCTGATATATCCCCTGCTGGCGGGCGATTGGCTGACCGCTAATCGGTCGCCGCCCACCGCAGGGTTAAACAACCCGACGGCCGCGCGCCCGCGACCTAGTGCGCATGTGCGGGCCAGCAGCCGTTGGGAGACCAGGGAGGTGAGGCACGACCGCCGCCGTTACATGAACGAGTCTTCAGTGCTGCTGGATCAATCCTGACAGAAAAAAGGACCCATCTGTTGACCCAAAATGTTGATGATCTAACCTTCATTAAAATGAACCATGCATGGGTTTCAAAGGATTTTGTCCCACCCTCCCCTGCTGACACGTAGGTTGCCAGGAAAATGGCTTGCTTTTGTCCTCCTCTTCCGCGGACTTCTCCAGTTACTCCATTTGCAGCTGCTGAATGTCCAGCATCAACATATGCCAATTTTTCCACCTCCCTAACTGGGCTGCCTCCCCCCACAGGGCCGGGGTCACCACCTGGCGCACGCACCCGTGCGAGTGTCGTTGCCCTGGACAGGTGGGTGGGCACACTGTTTGGCAACGGCACTGGCACAAGGTCCCTCATAGTACAATCAAGTGTCTCTGACGGAGGGGGTGCACACCCACCGTCAGACACACCAGCGTACTATGAGGGGCCCTGTGCCAGTGCCGTCGCCAACGAGTGGGCCCCCCTGCTTGCTCAGGATCACAGCACTTGCAAAGTTGAAATACTTACCTCTCCCTGCTCCACCGCCGTGACGTCTTCCGCGTTTCCTGACAGTGACATTCTGGTCAGAGAGCACAATGACATCACATCTGTACGCCCTCTGACTAAACAGTCCAAGTGCAGTGAGATGGAAAATGGGGACGACGAGGAGTCCAGACTAGTACAGGGATTCCCTAGCAAGGAGACTTATTTAATTGTTTTCAATGTTGGGACAGCTATTTTTGGGGAGCACTATACTCTGGAGAATGATATACAGTGGGGAAAAAAAGTATTTAGTCAGTCAGCAATAGTGCAAGTTCCACCACTTAAAAAGATGAGAGGCATCTGTAATTTACATCATAGGTAGACCTCAACTATGGGAGACAAACTGAGAAAAAAAAATCCAGAAAATCACATTGTCTGTTTTTTTTTTCATTTTATTTGCATATTATGGTGGAAAATAAGTATTTGGTCAGAAACAAAATTTCATCTCAATACTTTGTGATATATCCTTTGTTGGCAATGACAGAGGTCAAACGTTTTCTGTAAGTCTTCACAAGGTTGCCACACACTGTTGTTGGTATGTTGGCCCATTCCTCCATGCAGATCTCTTCTAGAGCAGTGATATTTTTGGCTTTTCGCTTGGGAACACGGACTTTCAACTCCCTCCAAAGGTTTTCTATAGGGTTGAGATCTGGAGACTGGCTAGGCCACTCCAGGACCTTGAAATGCTTCTTACGAAGCCACTCCTTCATTGCCCTGGCGGTGTGCTTTGGATCATTGTCATGTTGAAAGACCCAGCCACGTTTCATCTTCAATGCCCTTGCTGATGGAAGGAGGTTTGCACTCAAAATCTCACGATACATGGCCCCATTCATTCTTTCATGTACCCGGATCAGTCGTCCTGGCCCCTTTGCAGAGAAACAGCCCCAAAGCATGATGTTTCCACCACCATGCTTTACAGTAGGTATGGTGTTTGATGGATGCAACTCAGTATTCTTTTTTCTCCAAACACGACAAGTTGTGTTTCTACCAAACAGTTCCAGTTTGGTTTCATCAGACCATAGGACATTCTCCCAAAACTCTTCTGGATCATCCAAATGCTCTCTACCAAACTTCAGACGGGCCTGGACATGTACAGGCTTAAGCAGTGGGACACGTCTGGCACTGCAGGATCTGAGTCCATGGTGGCGTAGTGTGTTACTTATGGTAGGCCTTGTTACATTGGTCCCAGCTCTCTGCAGTTCATTCACTAGGTCCCCCCGCGTGGTTCTGGGATTTTTGCTCACCGTTCTTGTGATCATTCTGACCCCACGGGGTGGGATTTTGCGTGGAGCACCAGATCGAGGGAGATTATCACTGGTCTTGTATGTCTTCCATTTTCTAATTATTGCTCCCACAGTTGATTTCTTCACTCCAAGCTGGTTGGCTATTGCAGATTCAGTCTTCCCAGCCTGTTGCAGGGCTACAATTTTGTTTCTGGTGTCCTTTGACAGCTCTTTGGTCTTCACCATAGTGGAGTTTGGAGTCAGACTGTTTGAGGGTGTGCACAGGTGTCTTTTTATACTGATAACAAGTTTAAACAGGTGCCATTACTACAGGTAATGAGTGGAGGAAAGAGGAGACTCTTAAAGAAGAAGTTACAGGTCTGTGAGAGCCAGAAATCTTGATTGCTTGTTTCTGACCAAATACTTATTTTCCACCATAATATGCAAATAAAATGAAAAAAAACAGACAATGTGATTTTCTGGATTTTTTTTTCTCAGTTTGTCTCCCATAGTTGAGGTCTACCTATGATGTAAATTACAGACGCCTCTCATCTTTTTAAGTGGTGGAACTTGCACTATTGCTGACTGACTAAATACTTTTTTTCCCCACTGTATGAGGTGTATGGTGGATACACTGGAGCATTCCAAAGGTGGACATCAGACACTGGAGCAGCATTTACAGGGCCCATTATGCACTGGAGCATTAGAAATGGGGCCCATTATATATGGAGCATTATTTGGGCCCATAACACAGTGGAGCTTCATCCATGGGGACCAATATATACTGTAGCATTATGTGGAGCTCATCATATACTGTTTCAAACATTATATGGGACCAATGATTCTGTATGGAGAAATATATAGGCCTCATTACTCTGTATAGCGCACTATGCGGTGGCCATAATACTGTATGGAGTAATATACTGTCCGTTTTTGGAACTATTGGAGAATTTAAAATGGATATCAGTCATGAGATGTAAGAAGTGAAGTGTTTTCATTGTACTATACCGCCATTTCTCTGCCGTATCAGAGGATCATGAATTGTGGCATGTGTTAAAAGAGCCCATTCACACCCTTTGGCCCTGGGCCCACAAAAATCTGGAGCCAGCCCTCCCCCCCACAACTTTAGCCAAATAACCCCCAGTTTTCAATGCCTAACTATTATTATAAAGTAAATTAAGGTTGACAAGCTTAAGTAATAAGAATTTATGTTTTTGGCACTAATATGAGCACTGTAGGTGTGTTTCCTGTCCTCCACTCACTGCCGACTTTTCTTCCCATTGACTTGCATTGGGTTTCGTGTTTCAGTCGGCCTTCGACTTTTCACGATAATCGTCTGATTTCGTTCGGCCCGACTTTTGAGAAAGTCTGGTTTCATGAAACCCAACTCGACTCGAAAAAAGGCAAAGTCGCTCATCTCTAACTGCAACTTTCTCAAATGTCAGTTTATGCAAACGCTGCCCCCTGTCTACTCCCTGTATCGACGACATCAACTTGTCTTTAGGAAACCTACACTCCATAGCCACTGAGTCTATCAAAATGCCCAAAAAGCTCAACTGTCTAGTATGTCTCTGTTTTTTTCCCTAGCTAAAGGGACCCCAAAACACTTTGCCATCCAACACTTGGTTTCCAATAAATTCTTACAAACTAATGACTCAGACGGACCAATAGACAAAAAGTCATCCAAATAATGAATGACGGACTGAATGTTGGAAACATTTCTCACCATCCATTCCAGAAATTAATTCAACACTTCAAACAGTGAACATGAAATTGCACAGTCCATCCGCAAACACATATTGTCACATCGCCATCTGATACAGGGACTGCTGTTCCTGCTTCGGCCACTTGGAGGCACCAGACTGGCACGTCGCTGTCAGACCCAAGCTCTGCTATTCCGGTCTTGGCCTCTGGGAGGCGCCGGACTGTCATGTCACGTTCAAACTCGGGGACGGCTGTTCCTGCCTCAGCCACTGGGAGGCACCGTGGTCCGCCCGTGGGTACTGCTAACGGAGGAAGCTCCTCCGCAGGCATCTGGCAGCCGCAGGCTGCGCTCCTCTGTTGATCATGAAGGGGTTGGTGCATCACCATCTGGCCTCGTCCTGGGGGGTGGTCCTAATGACATCATCAGACCGTGAACCTTTGAGGGATGATCTGATCCCTCAAATACCTATAGTCTTGGTTTCCCCAGTGCGCTAGTTTATTTGCTATCTTTGATTCTGACCTTTGCCTGGATTTATGACTCTGCTCCTGCCTAACGATTTTGTACCTCTGCCGCCCTCCTGGTTTACGACTCAGACCTTGGCCTGGTTTTTAATGCTGCGACTGCCTAACGATTTTGTACCTCTGCCTCCCTTCCGGTTTATGACTCTGACCTTGGCCTGGATTTCACTCTGCTACGGTCTGCCTTTTTTGTACCTCTGCTGCCCGCCTGGTTTAGACTTGGATTCCTGACTACACTTTTGGTCCCATTTTTTAACCCCTTTCTGGCGACCATCCTGCTCTGGTCCGCTGCTCTTATTCAGAAAGCTACCTCCTGGGCTCTGCTGTAAATCCAGATCAGGATACAAATGCAGCTCACCAGACATAGCATTCCAACATCGGAGCACGAGACCGCTGTGTCAAAGCGCACAATCCAAGGCAATGAGAAAAAACTTTGTCCAGCTCCACGATGTAGTGAAAAATATTCTTTATTCACTCAATAGAAATGAGGTTTAAAAGCCAGCATGAGTTACAAGGCATGCGATCGATCTACGCGTTTCGAGTGGCTAGGCACTCTTAATCATGCCTAGCCACTCTTAATCATGCCTAGCCACTCGAAACGCGTAGATCGATCGCATGCCTTGTAACTCATGCTGGCTTTTAAACCTCATTTCTATTGAGTGAATAAAGAATATTTTTCACTACATCGTGGAGCTGGACAAAGTTTTTTCTCATTGCCTTGTAAATCCAGATCCCTGTATCGGGGTTGCTCAGGGTGCTGTCTTACTGCAGCCCAGACTCGCAGACGGACGTCACACATATTGTGATAAAAACACCCTTCCCAATAACAACCCAATAAACATATTGTCACGCTCGCTCCTTGGCTGAATGGCGCGAGCCGGGGGGTTGTGGCCCCACTGTGCCACAGACCAGACTACCCTGGAAGGGGCGTAACTACGGCAGCTACCTTGGTCTTCACTGGAGCCTCTGATGGTGAGGTCAGGCTTGTGCGGCAGGTAGCTGCCGGGTGCCACTCCAGGGTGGTGTCTGGCTGTGGCTGCTGATCCCACTCGGGAACAGGACACCTGGACAGGTGCGAGTGACAAGCAGGCTAGACAGGCAGGCAGGTAGACACGACAGGCACGGCTTGGAGACACAGGACAGGCGGGCACGGCTTGGAGACACAGGACAGGCGGGCACGGCTTGGAGACACAGGACAGGCGGGCACGGCTTGGAGACACAGGACAGGCAGGCACGGCTTGGAGACACAGGACAGGCGGGCACGGCTTGGAGACACAGGACAGGCGGGCACGGCTTGGAGACACAGGACAGGCGGGCACGGCTTGGAGACACAGGACAGGCGGGCACGGCTTGGAGACACAGGACAGATTGGCGTGGTATGAGAAGGAGCAGGTAGGGACCTGTTCACACAGCAGGTGTAGGCAGGAGGGAGTGGTGTATGCTGGAACAGGATCTGGACCTGTTCACACAGGAGGTGCAGGTATGGATATAGGCAGGAGGGAGTGGAATATGAAGGAACAGGTTTGGACCTGTTCACACAGGAAGTGCAGGTAGGCAGAGCTGCAGGAGTGCGGAACAGGCAGAGCTGCAGGAGTGCGGAGCAGGCAGAGCCGCAGGAGTGCGGAGCAGGCAGAGCTGCAGGAGAGCGGAGCAGGCAGAGCTGCAGGAGAGCGGAGCAGGCAGAGCTGCAGGAGAGCGGAGCAGGCAGAGCCGCAGGAGAGCGGATGCACAGATAAAGCTGCAAGGACACAAGGAAAGACACGGCAGAGAATAAACCACAAACAAGTAGACTGACAGTCGGACAGAGGTAAGACTGAGTTCAGACAGAGACACAGGGACAAAGACACAAGGACCAGGGAATTCTGCCTCCTGGCAGGCGGACAGAGTACAGACAAGGAATTGGGAACAAGACTCAAGGGCCAGGATATTCAGCCTCCTGGCAGGCGGACAGAGAAATGCTAGGCAAGGTACCAAGATAAAAGAGTACACAGTAAGAGCCTTCAGAGAAGGCAAGATACAGAACAGGGCCTGGCTGGCTCAGCAGCAAGGAGCTAACTGAGTTTAGACATTGCACAGGCAATGTTTCAGTGGGAGTGGTGAAACTAAATAGTCAAGGGCTCCAGGTGATTGGTCAGGGACAGATTACCCAGGTGCACCCAGACTGCATAAGAACTGCATAAGAACCAGAGAGTTCAGGCCGCCCCCCTATACACACAGTCAGGAAACATGGAGAGCAAGCAGGAAAACAAGAGGCATAGCACATGGAGCTCAGGGCTGGCAACAGACAGATTTCACAGCATGGCTTGAAGCAGAAAGTAAGTTGGTGTGCGGGGGATGGGAGGCCATGCAGTGACGCCAGCAAGGTTGTTACACATATGTTCTCTGGATGAACTGGAAGCAGTCTAAACGACGATTCACTGTCCATTTTAACTAATAACGTACCATTCCCATAACGTCATAACGTCACACCCATCTGACAGCCTCATCAAATGATGTGTAAGCCACGGAACACAAATCGGGATCAATTCCATTGTTAACCGACAATCCATTTGGGTACGAAAGGTTATGGATAAGGCGAAAATTTATTCGGCTCCTTTTTTAGTACCACTCCCATTGGTGATACAGTGAAATCCTCAACTTGGGTATTTTGAAAAAGGCCCGCCATTCACCCGAGCTTTGCCTCTTTTCCTATTTTTTCCGAAACAACCCATGGACGCAAAAGCACCAACTTTAAGTTTTTTAACGAAAACGGAACTTGATGGTTTGGAGGGGGAATTTTAAAACATTCCATAAAACCTTGTAAATGCAATCAGCCCTTACTCTGTCCAGGAATCTATTTAGAAAGGGGGCCATTGTGGGAAGATTCACCAGCGTCTCCTCCTTTTTAATTAATGGTACCATCTTTTCTCTTCTCTTTTTTAAAACATCTGACTTCCTCGTGGGATGACCCATTGCAATGTGAGCAGACATGGCTAAATTTACAACTGGACCTATATTTACATAGCCCCTCATTAAATTGCCAACATGCTCCAGTTTTCTCTTTCTCTCCCTGTGAACCCTGACCACTGCCTCCCCCCGATCCGTGTTGGTTCCTACCACTTGTGCCCCCAAGAAAGGACTAACCATATCGATAAGGCTCCATAACCTTTAACCATAGTCCAATAATCTTTTGGTCCCATCTAATAATAGGGCGTACTGCATTCCTTTGCCGAAATTATTTGTTGTAACGAAACCAGGCTTGTCCCCCATATGTCCTCTGTGCCTCCCCTATAGCATCCATATAGCAAAACAGGGCTAACAGTTCTCTGGAGCCTTTTTAGAGATCACGCTTGCTAAAATCACAAACCCCTGAAGCCAATTTATAAAAGCGTTTGGTATGAACTGCCATCTCCGTTTTTATTCCTCTTCTTTTTTGCTATAGTCCTTTTTCCCTTATCAAAATTAAATTTCTCTAATGGCAGCAGGGAAAATATCTCCATGTACTCATCCTTCTTTTTTAAATGCTTGTGAACCTTTTTCTACCTTTTTCCTTCCAGTCAACTTTCCATTAATATGCTTGGATACAGCACTCTGTGAACAGACAGCTTCTTTAGCAATGACCTTTTGTGGCTTACCCTCCAATGACCTTTTGTGGAGGGTGCCAATGACTGCCTTCTGGGCATCTGTCAAGTCAGCAGTCTTCCCCATGATTGTAGAGCCTACTTGAACAGCCTTTACAGGTGTTTTTTTGTTAATTATTCTAATTTATTGAGATAATGACTTTTGGGTTTTCACTGGCTGTTGGCCATAGTCATCCATATTAACAGAAATAAACACTTGAAATAGATCACTCTGTTTGTAATGACTCTATATGATATATGAGTTCCACTTTTTGTATTGAAGAACTGAAATAAATTAAATGTTTGATGATATTCTAATTTTGTGAGAAGCACCTGTATCTCCTGAAGACAAAACATTCATTCAGAGGCTGGATGAGAGTCGGCAGTTATTGCTCAGAACATGGATGATTGGAGGGGTGCAAGAGTTTACCTAAGTTTTTGACATATTTACACTGTCAATAAAAAAATAGTTGGGACAGCTCCACACATTATAGCCAGTCATGAAACTTTTTGGCTAGTATTACTTTGTCTTTCACTCTCCTCAAAAGTCATTTTGTCACATTCTGTGACATCGCGAAATAGAATAACGAGGGTTTGCTCCATGTAGCAGTTTTGTGTCAACACTCATGTAGAATACAAATCTACAGGATGTCTCTCCATTACTAACTGTAAATGGATCTCTGAGAAGGCAGGAGTTTTGGTATTAGGCTACATGCCCAACATCAAGAATAGCAGAGTTTTTGATGGACGATATTTTCCCTGCATCCAAAACACTGTGTTCTACATTACAAGCACAGTGGGTGACACATATGCTATGAAGGTGTCTGTTGCGTGGAGTCCTCTGTTTTTACAGCTCATTTTATTTATATCATGTTATGTGTATTAAAGCTATTATTTTTGCTCAATTTGGCTATAACACTCCTTTTTTGTATGTAGGATTAATATTTGCTTTGGGAGAGCCTTCTATTGAGTCCATCTATAGGTCTCGATTAGAGTGCCATGCTTGAATTCATTGATCTTCTTGACCCAGTCTTTCAGAAATGTTTCTACAGGCAGAACATGGCAGGAAGCATGATTTCTACTCATGTGGCACTGTTGCATAATGAAAAACTAAATTAAATGATTAAGACGTGAAGTGTGTCCCAATATTTTTTTTTCTCCATATAGTGTATACAAAAAACTACTGAGCTGCTGTGCACATATATTTCTGGTGAGAATAATTTGTCACTGTTTATAACAGGATATGATCTGGATGTTATAAGTGGCTATATTGTGAAGATATTTAAGCATGTACAAGATCTTGTATATCAAATGGACTCTCAGGAAGATGGCCATCAGATATTGGGTGTGAGAAGTTTTTTAGGAGAGGAACTACATCTTACCAAGGTGAGCAACACATATAATAGGCTATGTAAGGTATATTAGTTTTGTTATAAGGGTATCTGTAATTCAACACTTCCCGCGCCCATGTCTGGCTCATCACAAACAAGATGAGCCTGATATAGGTGCGGGAGCACTTCCTCTCCACCCTGCACAAAGCGACGTGGTGAACAAGACCCAGGAAAGGTCGAAATGTTATTATTAGAGTTGAGCGACTTTTGTTTTTTTAGGGTCGCGTTTCGTTTCGTGAAACCCGACTTTTCCAAAAGTCGGGTCGAGCAAGATCGTCCGATTATAGGGAAAAGTCGGGGTCGTCCCGAAACACGAAACCCAATGTAAGTCAATGGGGAATAAAAGTCGGCAGTGAGAGGAGGACAGGAAACACACCTACAGTGCCCATTTGAATGCCAAAAGCATCAATTCTTCTTTCTTAAGCTTGTCAACCTTAATTAACTTCATAATACAAGTTACGCACTGAAAAATGGGGGTTATTTGGCTACAAACTGTGGGGGGGAGGGCTGGCTCCAGGTTTTCATGTGCCCTGGGCGAAAGAGCGCCCCTTTAACACATACCACAACTCATCATGCTCCGATACGGCAGAGAAATAGCGGTATAGTACAATGAAAAATACCTCACTTTTTACATCTCATGACGAGGCCCATCTATTTCTCCATACAGAATCATTGGTCCCATATAATGTTTGAAACAGTATATGATGAGCTCCACATAATGCTACAGTATATGTTGGTCCCCATGGATGAAGCTCCACTGTCTTATGGGCCCAAATAATGCTCCAAACATAATGGGCCCCATTTCTAATGCTCTAGTGTATAATGGGCCCTGTAAATGCTGCTCCAGTGTCTGATGTCCACCTTTGGAATGTTCCAGTGTATGGTGGGCCCCATCTATCATTCTCCAGAGTATAGTGCTCCCCAAAAATTGCTGTTCCAACATTGAAAACAATCAAATAAGTCTCCTCGCTAGGGAATCCCTGTACTTGTCTAGACAGGTGCTGTAGCTTGCTTAACAGCTCACCAGCCGTTCTCACGCCCAGTATGGATTGCACGTGATTGCACAAAGGTTAGAAAGGGTACCGTATCCCTGGATAACATGTATGGATAGCGCACACATTCAAAATATATGTCTCAGGAGGCAGGCTCAGACGGTGTCAGGCCCAGTATGGATTGCACGTGATTGCACAAAGGTTAGAAAGGGTACCGTATCCCTGGATAACATGTATGGATAGCGTACACATTCAAAATATACGTCTCAGGAGGCAGGCTCAGACGGTGTCAGGCACAGTATGGATTGCACATGATTGCACAAAGGTTAGAAAGGGTACCGTATCCCCGGATAACATGTATGGATAGCGTACACATTCAAAATATATGTCTATACAGCATGAGGCAGGCTCAGACGGTGTTAGGCCCAGTATGGATTGCACGTCATTGCACAAAGGTTAGAAAGGGTACCGTATCCCCGGATAACATGTATGGATAGCGTACACATTCAAAATATATGTCTATACAGCATGAGGCAGGCTCAGACGGTGTTAGGCCCAGTATGGATTGCACGTCATTGCACAAAGGTTAGAAAGGGTACCGTATCCCCGGATAACATGTATGGATAGCGTACACATTCAAAATATATGTCTATACAGCATGAGGCAGGCTCAGACGGTGTTAGGCCCAGTATGGATTGCACGTCATTGCACAAAGGTTAGAAAGGGTACCGTATCCCTGGATAACATGTATGGATAGCGTACACATTCAAAATATATGTCTCAGGAGGCAGGCTCAGACGGTGTCAGGCACAGTATGGATTGCACAAAGGTTAGAAAGGGTACCGTATCCCCGGATAACATGTATGGATAGCGTACACATTCAAAATATATGTCTATACAGCATGAGGCAGGCTCAGACGGTGTTAGGCCCAGTATGGATTGCACGTCATTGCACAAAGGTTAGAAAGGGTACCGTATCCCCGGATAACATGTATGGATAGCGTACACATTCAAAATATATGTCTATACAGCATGAGGCAGGCTCAGACGGTGTTAGGCCCAGTATGGATTGCACGTCATTGCACAAAGGTTAGAAAGGGTACCGTATCCCCGGATAACATGTATGGATAGCGTACACATTCAAAATATATGTCTCAGGAGGCAGGCTCAGACGGTGTCAGGCACAGTATGGATTTGACGGCCCAGATTACACAGAGGAGGAGCAGGGAGAGGTAAAGATTGCAAATGCTGGGGCCCTGCCCAAGCAAGGGGGGCCCACTCGTGGGCGTCAGTACTGGCACTGGGCCCCTCATAGTACAGCGGTGTGTCTGACGGCGGGTGTGCACCACCGCCGTCAGAGACACTTGATTGCACTATGAGGGACCCTGTGCCAGTGCCCGCGCCCAAGAGTCGGCCTACCCACCTGTCCAGGGCAACGGCACTCGCACGGTGTCGTGCGGTAGGTGGTGACCCCGGCCATGGGGGGGGAGGCAGCACAGTTAGGGAGTTTTAGAAAGTGGCATATGTTGATGTTGGACATTCAGCTGATGCAAAAGGCGAAATAGGTGAAGTACCAGGAAGAGGTGGACCAAAGCAAGCCATTTTTCTGTCACCCTATGTGTCATCAGGGGAAGGTGGGACAAAATCCTTGGAAACCCATGCGTGGTTCATTTTAATGAAGGTTAGATCATCCACATTTTGGGTTGACAGACGGGTCCTTTTTTCTGTCAGGATTGATCCAGCTGCACTGAAGACTCTTTCCGATAGCACACTTGCAGCTGGGCAAGCGAGCTCCTGTAAGGCATATTGGGCCAATTCAGGCCAGGTGTCCAGTTTAGCGGCCCAATAGTCAAAGGGGAATGACCTGTGTGGGAGAACATCGATATGGGAGGAAAAGTAGTTTGTAACCATAGTTGACAACTGCTGTCTCCTGTCACTTTCCATCGATGCAGTATTACCAGTTGTGTGAGCGGTATTTGAAAAATCAGTCCACAACATTGTCATGAAACCCCTGTCTCCAACGCCACTTCTGCTGTGTGCACCACGAACACCTCTGCCAAGCTGCCCCCGGCCCGTACGGCTCGTGTGAGAACCATCACCGCTGCTGTGTGCTGGGAATGCCTCAAGCAACCGATTTACCAGAATTGCTTGTTTATTAGCCAATATTAGGTCAAGGTTCTCCTGTGGCATGATGTTTTGTAATTTGCCTTTATAGCGTGGATCCAGGATGCTGGCCAACCAGTAGTCGTCATCGTTCATCATTTTGGCAATGCGGGGGTCCCTTTTTAGGATCCGCAAGGCATAATCTGACATGTGGGCCAATGTTCCCGGTGTCAATGATGCACTGCGAGTGCTGGGTGGAGGAGCACTTTCTGGCAAATCCACATCCCTCCAGTCACGCACAAACCCTGTACCAGACCTTGCCACGCCAACATTTTCACTTGCCCCACGAGATGCATCCTCCTCCCCTAAGTAATCATCCCCATCATCCTCCTCCTCCTCCTCCTCTTCTTCCTCCACTTCGTCCAGGAGAGGTCCCTGAGCAGACAATGGCTGAATGTCATCAAGGATTCCCTCCTCCTCTTCCTCCTCATCAACATTGGCTGCAGACGCCTGCTCCTTAAGGTGCGTCAAAGTTTGCATGAGCAGACGCATAAGTGGGATGCTCATGCTTAGGATGGCGTCGTCTGCGCTTACCAGCCGTGTGCATTCCTCAAAACACTGAAGGACTTTACAAAGGTCTTTCAGCTTCGACCACTGCACGCCTGTCAACTCCATGTCTGCTCTCAAAGTGCCTGGCCGTGTATCCTCCCACAAATGCATTATGGCCTGCCTCTGCTCGCACAGCCGCTCCACCATGTGCAGGGTGGAGTTCCACCTTGTTGCAATGTCGATAATGAGGCGGTGGTTGGGAAGGTGGAGCAATCGCTGCAGCTTCTGCATACGAACGGAGTGTACAGGCGACCGGCGGATGTGCGCGCACAGTCTTCGCACCTTCTGAAGCAGGGCTGTTAACTCCGGATAATTTTTGAGGAAGCACTGCACCACCAGGTTCAAGGTGTGAGCCAAGCAAGGTATGTGGCTGAGTTTTGAAAGGGCTATGGCTGCCACAAAATTACGGCCGTTATCACTAACTACCTTGCCTGCCTCAAGATGTACACTGCCCAGCCATGACTCAGTTTGTCGCTTCAAGTACTCGGCCAGCACCTCGGCGGTGTGACTGTCGCCCAAACACATCATCTGCAACACAGCCTGCTGACGCTTTCCACTAGCTGCTCGATAGGGGGACACCTCATGTGCAACAGTGGCAGCTACAGATGGAGTGCTCGTACGACTGCGCTCTGTGGATGAGCTTTCGCTTCTGGAGGAGGAGGAGGAGGAGGAGGGTCGAACGCCTACAGCCAACTGTTTCCTATACCGTGGGCTAGGCAGCACTGTCCCACCACCGCTGTCCCCTGTGGACCCTGCATCCACCACATTAACCCAGTGCGCAGTGATGGACACGTAACGGCCCTGGCCATGCCGACTGGACCATGCATCAGTTGTGAGGTGCACCTTTCCGCTCACTGACTGCTTGAGTGCATGGACAATGCGGTCTTTCACATGATGGTGGAGGGCTGGGATGGCTTTGCGAGAGAAGAAGTGGCGACTGGGTAGGTCATAGCGTGGTACTGCATAGGCCATGAGTTCGCGGAAAGCTGTGCTTTCCACCAACCGAAAGGGCATCATCTCAAACGAGATTAGTTTGGCAATGTGGGCGTTCAAACCCAGTGTACGCGGATGAGAGACTGAGTACTTTCTTGACCTACTCATAGTGTCTGGGAGGGTGAGCTGGACTTGAGAGCTGCATATGGTGGAAGTAGCGGTGGACAGGGCGGACTGAGAGAGGGTTGATGATGGTGATGGAGTTGGTCTTCTTTCTGATGGCCTAGAATCAGTCTTTCGTTGATATAACAGTGGGATTCCCTGACTGCTGTGGCCTTGCAACGACACCTCAACATTTGCTGCTGTGCTAACCGGTGGGCTTACAGTGGGGGAAACAATGTAGCGTTGCTGACTACCTTCGTTGTGATCAGTTGCACATGTGGCACTTGAGGTTTGGTGTTGTGTCCACGCTTGCAAGTGCATGCTGGTTAAATGTCTAAGCATGCAACTGGTATTCAAATTTTTCAGATTTTTCCCTCGGCTAAAGGTCTTTGCGCACTTCTTACAGATAACCTTGGCCTGATCATGAGGATTTTGTTCAAAAAAGTGCCACACTACACTCTTCCTACTTTGGCAGACATTTTGCGGCCTAGCACGCTGTGATCTTTTGACCCTCTGGACAAGCTGTCCAGCAACTCTTTTGATGTTTGGAACCTGTCTTTGGAGTGCTCCGGGCCTGCCAGATAACAGCTGATGCGATGTCGATGTCTGCTGTGGATGCTCCTCATCTGAGCTATTGGAAGCAGCACCCTCTTCCCCCAATGGATGCCAATCTGGGTCAACAACTGGGTCATCCATCACCTCCTCTTCTATGTCATGTGCACCTTCCTCTGTGTCACCGTGTATGGTGGTATAGTGTGCGGGAAGGGGCACCTGAGTCTCATCAGGGTCAAAATCTGGCTCTGTATACTGCGAGGACAATGTAGTGCTCTGAGTGAATGTACCAGCAGAATCATCCATCAGCGGCTGAGCATCAGTGCACTCCATGTCAGATTCATCTTGGCCTGGGTAATTCACCATTTGACTTGATAATCCAGGCATGGTATGTGAAAACAGCTCCATGGAGTAATCAGTAGGATGGCCTGCGTCATCCTTCAATCTTGGTTGGGGTGAAGGACACAAGGAAAGGTGTGGTTCATGAACATGAGCCTCCAATGACGACTCAGTGCTTTTACTTTTTACAACTGAAGAAGAGGAGGCGATAGAGCTGGAGGCTGAGTCAGCAATGTAAGACAAAACTTTTTCCTGATGCTCTGCCTTTAAAAGCGGTTTGCCAACTCCTAGAAAACTAAGCGTTCGAGGCCTTATGTAGCCAGACGATGACGCAGGGTCAGCACCTCCTGCATTCGGTCCTATTTTGCTCTTGCCACTACCATCAGATCCACCACCAACACCATCATTACCAGCTGCCAACCCCCGCCCAATTCCACGGCCTCTTCCACCAGCCTTCCTCATTTTTGGTAGAAATGTAGACAAAATCCAACAAACTATATAGTAATGTAAAACAAGGTAAAAGGTGTCTATAGGACAGGGGAGATTAAGAATTTCTGCACACACTTGTGGACAGTGGACACTTTTGGATTGTGTGAGGCCCACTGATATCTGAGCGCTATGTGACACGCTCGATGGCACAGCTTCCTGTGACCAAAGTGACGAGAGGATAATGGAGATTTTGAATCTCTGCGTACACTTTTGGACACTGGACACTTGTAGATTGTGTGAGGCCCACTGATATCTGAGCGCTATGTGACACGCTCGATGGCACAGCTGCCTGTGACCAAAGTGACGAGAGGATAATGGAGATTTTGAATCTCTGCGTACACTTTTGGACACTGGACACTTGTAGATTGTGTGAGGCCTACTGATATCTGAGCGCTATGTGACACGCTCGATGGCACAGCTGCCTGTGACCAAAGTGACGAGAGGATAATGGAGATTTTGAATCTCTGCGTACACTTTTGGACACTGGACACTTGTAGATTGTGTGAGGCCTACTGATATCTGAGCGCTATGTGACACGCTCGATGGCACAGCTGCCTGTGACCAAAGTGACGAGAGGATAATGGAGATTTTGAATCTCTGCGTACACTTTTGGACACTGGACACTTGTAGATTGTGTAAGGCCTACTGATATCTGAGCGCTATGTGACACGCTCGATGGCACAGCTGCCTGTGACCAAAGTGACGAGAGGATAATGGAGATTTTGAATCTCTGCGTACACTTTTGGACACTGGACACTTGTAGATTGTGTGAGGCCTACTGATATCTGAGCGCTATGTGACACGCTCGATGGCACAGCTGCCTGTGACCAAAGTGACGAGAGGATAATGGAGATTTTGAATCTCTGCGTACACTTTTGGACACTGGACACTTGTAGATTGTGTGAGGCCTACTGATATCTGAGCGCTATGTGACACGCTCGATGGCACAGCTGCCTGTGACCAAAGTGACGAGAGGATAATGGAGATTTTGAATCTCTGCGTACACTTTTGGACACTGGACACTTGTAGATTGTGTAAGGCCTACTGATATCTGAGCGCTATGTGACACGCTCGATGGCACAGCTGCCTGTGACCAAAGTGACGAGAGGATAATGGAGATTTTGAATCTCTGCGTACACTTTTGGACACTGGACACTTGTAGATTGTGTGAGGCCTACTGATATCTGAGCGCTATGTGACACGCTCGATGGCACAGCTGCCTGTGACCAAAGTGACGAGAGGATAATGGAGATTTTGAATCTCTGCGTACACTTTTGGACACTGGACACTTGTAGATTGTGTGAGGCCCACTGATATCTGAGAGCTATGTGACACGCTCGATGGCACAGCTGCCTGTGACCAAAGTGACGAGAGGATAATGGAGATTTTGAATCTCTGCGTACACTTTTGGACACTGGACACTTGTAGATTGTGTGAGGCCCACTGATATCTGAGCGCTATGTGACACGCTCGATGGCACAGCTGCCTGTGACCAAAGTGACGAGAGGATAATGGAGATTTTGAATCTCTGCGTACACTTTTGGACACTGGACACTTGTAGATTGTGTGAGGCCTACTGATATCTGAGCGCTATGTGACACGCTCGATGGCACAGCTGCCTGTGACCAAAGTGACGAGAGGATAATGGAGATTTTGAATCTCTGCGTACACTTTTGGACACTGGACACTTGTAGATTGTGTGAGGCCCACTGATATCTGAGCGCTATGTGACACGCTCGATGGCACAGCTGCCTGTGACCAAAGTGACGAGAGGATAATGGAGATTTTGAATCTCTGCGTACACTTTTGGACACTGGACACTTGTAGATTGTGTGAGGCCCACTGATATCTGAGCGCTATGTGACACGCTCGATGGCACAGCTGCCTGTGACCAAAGTGACGAGAGGATAATGGAGATTTTGAATCTCTGCGTACACTTTTGGACATTGGACACTTGTAGATTGTGTGAGGCCCACTGATAACTGAGCGCTATGTGACACGCTCGATGGCACAGCTGCCTGTGACCAAAGTGACGAGAGGATAATGGAGATTTTGAATCTCTGCGTACACTTTTGGACACTGGACACTTGTAGATTGTGTGAGGCCTACTGATATCTGAGCGCTATGTGACACGCTCGATGGCACAGCTGCCTGTGACCAAAGTGACGAGAGGATAATGGAGATTTTGAATCTCTGCGTACACTTTTGGACACTGGACACTTGTAGATTGTGTGAGGCCCACTGATATCTGAGCGCTATGTGACACGCTCGATGGCACAGCTGCCTGTGACCAAAGTGACGAGAGGATAATGGAGATTTTGAATCTCTGCGTACACTTTTGGACACTGGACACTTGTAGATTGTGTGAGGCCCACTGATATCTGAGCGCTATGTGACACGCTCGATGGCACAGCTGCCTGTGACCAAAGTGACGAGAGGATAATGGAGATTTTGAATCTCTGCGTACACTTTTGGACACTGGACACTTGTAGATTGTGTGAGGCCCACTGATATCTGAGCGCTATGTGACACGCTCGATGGCACAGCTGTGACAAAAGTGACTAGAGGATAAGGGAGATTGGATTGCTTTTAAAAAAGCAGTTTGCGGAGCAGTGGGTAAACAGCAATGCCAGCGTGTCAGGAAGCCTTAGAAGGCAGCCCAACAACCAACACCACTGATACACCACAATATAGCCTCCCCTTGCACTGCACACACAGTGACTTGTGTGTTGTGCAGGCCAAATCGCTAGCAGCAGAAGCAGTTCTTTTGTCTTCTTCCCTGCCTAACGCTCTCCCTACAGAATCAGCAGCAACCTCTCCCTATACTAAGATCGGCAGAAGTAAGATGGCGGTCGGCGTGCACGCCCTTTTATACCCCCTGTGACGCCCACCAAAGCAAACCAATCACTTGCATGCCCTTCTGAAAGATGGTGGTGACCCGTGCCTATGTCATCACGTTGCCCACAGTGTCCGTGGATCCTGATTGGCTGAAAAAGAGCGCAAAACAAACTTTTGAAACGCGACTTTGGCGCGTAAGTCGCCGACCTCGTGGCCGACCTCATCCTAGGGTCGGGTTTCGTTTCATGAAACCCGACTTTGCCAAACGTCGGCGACTTTTGAATTTTTTCGACCCGTTTCGCTCAACTCTAGTTATTATCATTGTATCATTGTGGTATTTCTCCATGCACCTTGATGTCTATTCACATGTCTATTCACATGTCTACTACATGTCTGTATTTGGAATAAATGTTTGCACCTTTGAAATAAGAGTGTGCGGTGAATTACTCTACATATATATGTATCACAGAGGACGGCATTAGATACATGGCTCTGGGATGTATCACAGATGATGGGATTACATTCATGTCCATTGGGAAACCTTTAGGTCATTGTGGGTTCTTGAGTCTTGTCCTTTCAGACAAGAACTATAATAGCAAAAGCACCAATTTGTAGTGCAGAGAGTTAATCCATTGCTGAAGGTCTATGGCATTCCTTTAAACTGCAGCTTAGCATTCAGAACTTTTGTTAGTTCTTCTGTGTGGTTTACATCTCTCAGACATTACTTATATAAGATAGCATTTTATTGATCAAAGGAGATGTCAGTATGATTACAAACTACGTGCCAGGATGCTCATAAAAACTTCTGACCATTGCATAGCGGGTAACCTGTTTTTGTGTTATTGCAGCCTCTTCAATGTAGCGGCCCTGTGGAGAATTGGCTTCCACAGCTTGTAAACAGCATAAAAGAATCTCTTCAATTTCACCTGTGGGCTGCAATGGAGAGCTCAAATGTAGTTATAACAAGAAGAAAAGAGATACATAGTGCTGGGGCCCGACGGGTGGTGATAAGCAAAACCGTCTCCAAAGAAGAAGCTGCAGCTGAAAAGAAAAGTATGCCAAAGTCAATACTTTAAATAATATTTACAGGTTTTAAGCAGTATTTTATATATCATACATCATAAAATGTCAGTTATACAGAAGATATGGAGAGTTCAAGCTTGAATGCTTGGGAGGTGGCGGGTCTCACAGCCACGCCAAGTGTTTTAAGAAGGGAAAGAGAAAGTATGTCAAGTCTTCAGCAAAAAAAAGAAGACTCCAGTGAAAATAGAGTGGATGCTTCTGTTTCTAAGTAGATATCCTGGTGGTGAGGGGGCAAAATTGTGAAAATTTTTAGTTTGGTTTTAAAATTCCTTCCCTGGTTAAACGTCGTGCTATGCAGCCGAACAATTTGTTGTCGGCCCGTACGCATGGGAATGTGGTTAGGAATAATTTGCAGAAGGAAGTGACACTTGGCAGGATGATCGGACTTTTTGATACTCCTCCTTTGCCTGATTTACATGTTTCCCATCTGGGACTATTTCCGAAAAAGAAGCATAGTAGGTTTAGACTGATACAGCATTTGTCATATACGGCTGGAGAATCGGTTAATGATGCAATTAACCCAGAGTTAGTGTCGTTTCAAACGTACATTTTGATAAGTTGGTGGAGTGGGTTCCCAGACTCGGAAAGGGGTCCTTGTTGGCGAAGACTGAAATTGAGTCTGCATTCCGGCTGCAGTAAAGTTTTCATTTGTTATGTTTTTTTGGGGGGATGGTAAATTTTATGTGGATTGTTGTTTGCCCATGGGGTGTTCAATTTTTTGTGCTTTTTTTGAAAATTTTAGCTTTTTTGCGGAATATAGTGTGAAGGAGTCTGACTTGGATACTATTTTACATTATTTGGACGATTTCTTATGCATTGGATCAGCAGGGTCCCCAGTATGTTTGTGGCTGCTCTGGACATTAGAGCGGACGGCTCATCACAGGGCCGGCTTCAGGTTTTCGTGGGCCCCAGGAGAAAGAGTCTCAATGGGCCCCTTTAACACATACCACAATTCATGATGCACAGAGTTTTATAGGTATAGTACAATGCCAAGGATTTCACTTACTACTTACATTACATGAGTGATATCTATTGTAAATTCTGCAATAGCTCAGAAACCAGACAGTATAGTCCTCCATACAGTATTATGGGCACCACATAGTGCTCCATACAGAAAAATGAGCCCCATATATTGCTCCATACAGTATTATGGGCACCACATAGTGCTCCATACAGAATAATGAGCCCCAAATATTGCTCCATACAGAATTATGGACCCCATATAATGCTCCATACAGTGTAATGAGCCACATATATTGCTCCATACAGTATAATGAGTACCATATATTCCTCCATAGAGAATGAGTCCCATATATTGCTCCATACAGTACATAATAGGCTCAATATATTGCTCCATACAGAATAATGAGCCCCATATGTTGCACCATACAGAATAATGAGCCCCATATATTGCTCCATACAGAACAATGGACCCGATATATTTTTCCATGCAGTAAATAATAGGCCCTATATATTGCACCATACAGAATAATGAGCCCCTTATATTGCTCCATACAATATGCAATATAATAGACCCCATATATTGCTCCATACACTATAATGGACCCCTTATATTGCTCCATACAGTATAAGGAACCCCATATATTGCTCTATTCAGTATGATGATCCTCATATAATGCTCCAAACAGTATAATGAGCCACATATAATGCTTCATACAGTATAATGAACCCCATAAATTAATCCATACTTAATGATCTCCATATAATGTTCCATACAGTATCTGATGGGCCCCATATATTGCTCCATACAGTTTTGGATGGGTTCCATATAATGCTCCATACAGAATAGGCCCCATATAATGCCCCATACAGTATTTAATTGACCCATATATTGCTCCATACATAATGGGCCCCATAAGATGCTCCATATATAATGGGCCCCATAAGATGCTTCATACAGCTGTGGTAAAAATTAAGAGACCACCACATCAAAACCCTGTCATGGGCAGCCCATTCTCCTGACCTGAACTCCATTGAAAACCTCTGGAATGTAATCAAGAGGATGATGGATAGTTACAAACTATCAAACAAAGAAGAACTGCTTAAATTTTTGCGCCAGATCAGTGTGAAAGACTGGTGGAAAGCATGCTAAGATGCATGAAAGCTGTTTTTAAAAATCATGGTTATTCCAGAAAATTTTGATTTCCTGGGTTAAAACATTAGTATTGTTGTTTCTAAATGATTATGATCTTGCTTTCTTAGCATTATTTGAGGTCTGAAAACACTGTTTTTTTAATTTTGACCATTTTTCTTTGTCAGAAAAAAATACAACATTTATTGCTTGTAAATTCAGGGACATGTCATAAGTTTATAGACTAAAAGAACAATTTACATTATACTCAAAAATATACCTACAAAGAGAAAAATCAGGCAAACTAAACATTTGAAAGTGGTCTCTTAATTTTTGCCAGAGCTGTATATAATGGGCCCTATATGATGCTTCATACAGTATATGAGGCTCCAATGTATGATGGGTCCCATATAATGGTCCATATATAATGGGCCCCATATGATGGTCCTCATGTATTGCTCCCAACATAAAAAAATGAAATAACTCTCCTCGCTAGCCGCTGCTCTGCTATGGACTCCTCAGGGTCAGCATCTTTCGGCTCTCAGCACTGTGACTGTTCAGGCAGAGGGCACACAGACATGACATCATTGCACCCTCTGACCTGAAACTTCACAGTCAGAGGAGACAGAAGACGCGCAGCGGAGGAACGGGAAGAGGCAAGTATCGCAGGTGCACAGGCACTTGACACCCATAGCACGCCGGTGTTCCTGATGGCAAGTGGACTTCCCCGCCTGCTCAGGACCCCGACACTTGTTCGGGTGCTGATTCCGGCCCTGGCTCAGCATTTCGGGATCCCTTTGACACCCGAAAAAACTGAGGGCCAAGTTTTTGGGCATAGAAATAGACTTGGTGAGGATGAAATGCCGTATACTGTTTGATAAGCTCACAGATTTTAAAGGGAGCATGCAAGAGGCTTTACAAGCTAAAAAACTTTGGCTCTGTCAGTTACAATCTCTGTTAGGTAAGCTGAATTTTGCTTGCAGGATCTTACCTGTGGGTGGAGTTTTTCATGAATGATGATGCAAGCCACAGCGGGCATTGTACACTCTTTGCATTTTGCTTGGTTGAATTCAGGGCATCAGGCAGATTTGAAGGGTTAGGCTTATTTTTTACATTTGTATAATTATTATTATTTATTATTCCAGCGCCATTTATTCCATTTCGCCTTACATGTGAAAAGGGGTATACGTAATAAAAAGCAAGTACAATAATCTTAATCAATACATGTCACAACTGACGACTGGTACAGGAGGAGAGAGGACTCTGCCCGTGAGGGCTCACAATCTACAAGGGCTGGGTGAGGATACAATAGGTGATCGGTCTATGTGGTTGGAGCCAGTTGAGTCTAACATGGATTTAGTTTTTTATACAGATGCATCTGGATGAGAAGATTTTGGGGCTTACTTCTGAGGCAGATGGTGCATTGGGGAATGGCCGGATGCTTGGGGGCCTTCGAATCTGATTAGAAATCTGGCTTTGCTAGAAATGTTTCTTATTGTTGTGACTTCGGAGGTTTCAGGCACAGATCTTGGAAAATCACCCAGTTGCCAAAATCATAAAAAATAAGCTCATAAATAACCATAGATATCCACCATCTGGTAGCTAAATGAAGCCCCAAACCATATGAGCATGAAACCAAAATTATTGAAAAATCAAGTTTATTAATTATCACATATAAAAATATTTGCACAGATAAAATGTAAAAGAGTACAGGGACAAAAAGAAAGTGATGACCGGACTCCTCAATAATTATACATATTGCTGCATGGCAAGTGACATGACGCTCACAAAACTACTAAACACTGATGGAATGTGAACCTGCATGATTTAAATACCCCAGAATACATATTGTTCAGTGGCTATAAAAGCCCACAAAAAAAACACCCATGGGGAATCATTGCAAGAGACAAGCGCATTACCCCTTTATAATAGTGCCTCCAACTACTGAAAAAATCTCCACCAGAGATATATCTAACATGGGCTCTAAAAGAGGAACACAAATGATCACATATAATATGCGTCCAAGAAGTGACCATGTACACTATACCTGTATCCTAGCAGCGTATGAGGTTGAAAACAAACAGGGAGTCCCATCATTAGAACCCGACGCGCACGTTTCGCCCTGCTTCCTCGGGGGGGCGTGTCCGGGCAGAGGGTGTGCACTGTTTAAATATGAGCCCTAACCAATATGCGGGCAGCTCCAATTAACATGATAACCCAGCCCATATGAAGTAATGGCGCACTGCTCCTTTTAACAGAGGCATTCAGGCGCGGTCACTGTGAACCTCCCACACATCACCGCGAGTTGTGACGTGGCTGTGGTATGCAGAGTCAGCTTATAGGACTGCTGCCTGCATGTCCTGAGCATGCACAAGTCCGCGCATGCGCACTGAGACACATGGAGCTGATAAGATAATAAAGTGTGTAAAAACCACCATGGGCATGTCATGGGCGTGCGCACAAATTCGCGCGTGCGCACTTATAAAATAGCAATTAATAGCTGGAGCTAGTGAAAGTGACATAGAAATTTTTTTTAATGCAGACTAAAAACCTGCTCTATGTGTATGTGCCTATTACATACCTATTCAGTATAAACTCCCCAGGACAATGCCATTAGAATATATGTGTGAACCAATTGATTACAATATATGCATAAGATGAAAAATATTCTAATATCCATAATTTAGTAAAAAAGTGACTTAATATAAAAATGAATAATAACCTGTACTAAAGATAAATGCTTATAGACAGTAGACATAAAAAATTCACTGCTAAACATTTTATGTGAAAAATAAGAAAAATGAGAAAATGCTCCACAATACAAAATACCTATTATAAACACACTAATAAATGGAGCCGGGATAGCATAGTTACCCCAACCAAATCAGGTAACCATACATAACTCTAAGCATGAAGCTACAGGATAAATGTCCCATCCAATATTACATAAAACTATGAATTATTATAGGGGTCCAATCCATCATGACCTAGGGCTCGTTGGTTATTCTGAAATTCCTTCATGAAAAGATGACTCAAGTCCAGCCAAGAAGAAAATAATCATGTAGCATCATCAGAATTCATCTTTAGAGACCCATAGATGAACCTCCCCGGGAATCTTCTCATCCAAGGCCAATTTTGAGGGTATAACCGACTCCATAGGGCCCATATCAAAAATATGAAAAATGAAACAAACACACAAAATAAGTAAAATGCAAATATCAAATAACAAACACCCAATGCCTAAAAATAGTCAAGAATTGCAATATATTAAAATACACATAATTGTGATGAAATACAGAAATCAACTCCTATAAAAAAAGCTCCAAATCCCGAGTTTTCATACAGGCCTAGTGGACTAAGCGTACGCAATCTATAAATCCACCTACACTCCAATTTAGCCAATTCTTTTCCAATGTCACCCCCCTGGAACTCAAAGAAATTATATCAATACCCTTGATCTTCAGATCATGGGTCTTAAGGTACTGTCACACTTAGCGATGTACCAGCGATCCCGACCAGCGATATGACGCGGTCAGGATCGCTGGTACATTGCTAAGTGGTCGCTAGTGAGCTGCCACACAGGCAGATCTCACTAGCGACATCGCTGGGGACGGGGGTCGCTACTTTTCTATCACACCAGGCGATCCTGCGTCCTCCCGCCCGCGTCCACGCGTCGCTCGTCGTCACAGCAGGAAGCGCCGCAGGAAGCTGACGACGAGAAACAGTCCAGCCTGTTCTCGCGCGATCAGCGATAACCAGCGGGGTAGCGGGTTGTAGGTAGGTATCACACATAGCGATATCGCTAGCAATATCGCTATAACGTCACAAGTTATAGCGATATTGCTAGCGATATCTCTTAGTGTGACATGCCTTTTACAGTCATGATATTTTTTAAAATGCCTGGGAAGCGTTTTCAATGTTGTATCATCCATGACAAATTTAGCCTTTTCTATGTCCAGGCAATGTTCCCTTGTACGGATTTTTAATTTGCGGGAAGTGAGACCAATTTATACCTTTTTGCAGGGACAGGAGGCATGGTATATTACTCCTTTCGAGGAACATGTAATGTGTCTCCAAATCTCAAACACTTTTGAACCATCATGATTCTCGAAAGTGTTACTCCTCACCAGGTTGGCACAAGCCTTACATAATCCACAAGGAAAAAATCCCACATTCCCACATCCTATTTTCTTTCTTTTGGCCTCAAAATGACTGTGTACCAGACGATCCCGTAAAGTTTGTGTTTGTAAGCTTTGAGATCTGGTTTCCATGCAGCATTAAACTTGGTGAAGAATTCAGAACTCATGACATCCGGGTTAAATACATGTTGGCGTGGTGACAATGGCAGGATGTTGTTGACTCCGTTCTGGAGCGTGTTTTGGAGGCTGATCTGGTGTACCTTTTGTTGCATATGATTGGCAGAGCATTTATCTTTTGTGGTTGTTTCTGGCAAGATAGCAAGTTTAGCATTTTTGTTTACACTAATGCGTTGGAAGAATGCCACCAAGGATTTCTTGGTCCATAAGGCACTGGAGATGTTCGGTATATTTCGCTATTTTAGGACAGCTGCTGGGCCGTCTTAGGACTGTTTGTAAGCCAGAGTATGAATGCTGTTTGCTTGGGACAGCCTTTGTTTGTTTTGGCCTTTTTTTGGCGCATTCAGGGTTAGTGAACTTGTGAGTAAAAACACTAAGTGTCATGGAGGTCTGTTGTATAAGGAGTTGTGATGAGCGAGCATGCTCGGTAATGCTCGGTGCTCGCCCGAGCATCATAGTGCTTGCGATGCTCGGCGAGCGGCGTGCATTTACGGGTTTGCTCGGTGGGTCCTCGAGTCTTTAGATCGCTAATCAACATACAGGGATTGTCTGCCACGCACTGTAATGCCACAGTCATGTTGGTTGCGGCATAACTGTGATTGGCTGACCGCGCAGCGTCATCAAGTCTATATCAGACCTGGCGCCACCCTCCTCGTCCCAGTCAGTTTTGGATTCACCAGTGTAGGGAGAGTTGCTGCAGCGATAGGGACAAAATAGGTGATGTATCAGTTACTGTGGGTATACCATTGTTGAATCCACAAATCCAGCTAAACCAACAGTCCTAAGAACTAATTACGGCGGGATATATAGATATCATTGATAGGTAGGCATGCAGTGCATGTGGCTGTATATACTGTATATCAGTGCTAGGCAGTGTATGTGGGTCTATAGATATCAGTGCTAGGCAGGCAGTATATGTGGCATGCTTTCTTGTATACAGCAGGAGGGTCCATTCCATTACTGTCTGGTGCTGCTGCCTGTTACAGATATTGACTCATAGCCCCAGGTATCAGTGGCCAGGAATATTTTTTTTTGCATCTTAATCCTGATTATTTTATTTAAAAGCAATCCAGAGCACACAGTTTTTTTCTGCCTTTGCTTGTTGGCACTGCAGAATACAGCTAGATCCTTTCCGTAGTACAGTGTTAAAATACAGCTATTTTAAACAGGAGTTTGGCCGTCACAGCGATCACATCTGAGTGTGCATAAAATTCTGCCAATTTTTTTTACACATCATTTTGATGTGTACCCCTCAGGGGGACTTGTTTGTCAACACATACACTTAGTGTATGTGCATTACAACCATAGGATACCAGCTCCTTTAAATTGGGAAATGATTTTTAGTAGGCCATCCTCCACATCTCCTCCGACACCACCACTATATCACCAGGGTGAACGTGTTCCATGATGCAACAGCCATTTTTTTTTTTAAGGATGTTTATGAGGCCCGTAAAAAAAGAGTTTACACAGTATGTTGATGTGTACACCACAGGGGGAAATATTTGTCAGCACATACACTTAGTGTATGGGCATTACAACCATAGGAGACCCGCTCCTTTAAATTGGGAAAAGATTTTTAGTAGGCCATCCTCCACGTGCCTTCCGACACCACCGCTAGATCACCAGGGTGAACGCGTGGAAGCAGCAGCCAGGTTTTTTTTTCAAGGATGTTTATGATGCCTGTAAAAAAAAAGTTGACACAGTATGTTGATGTGTACCCCCCAGGGGGAAATATTTGTCAGCCCATACACTTACTGTATGGGTATTACATGTATAGGAGACCCGCTCCTTTGTAATGGGAACAGATTTTTAGGAGGTCCTCCTCCTCGTCTTTTCCAAGGTTTATTGGGTTGTGTCCAAATTTGTGGCAGGCCTTGCATTCACTGCATAGGCAAACAGTATGGGAGACCCACTTCCTAATAATGTGAACTTTGCTGTTTGGTCAGCTTCATCAATGCAATTCTCCACTGCCAGTTCTTCAGTCTCAACACTGAAATTCTCCAGTGCTGTTCTTCAGGCTCAACACTGCAATGCTCCACTGCCGGGTCTCAGCCTCAACACTGCAATTTTCCACTGCTGGTTCTTTAGGCTCAACACTGCAATGTTCCACTGTCGGGTGTTCAGCCTCAACACTTAAATGCTCCACTGCCGGGTCTTAAGCCTCAACTATACAATGCTCCAATGCCGGGTCTTCAGCCTCAACACTGCAATGCTCCACTGCTGGCTCTTTAGGCTCAACACTGCAATTCTCCACTGCAGTTTTTTCAGCCTCAACATTGCAATTCTTCACTGCAGTTTCTTCAGCCTCAACACTGCTATACTCCATTGCTGGTTCTTCAGGCTCAACACTGCAATGCTCCAATGCTGGTTCTTCAGGCTCAACACTGCAATGCTCCACTGCCGGGTGTTCATCCTCAACACTGCAATGCTCCACTGCTGGTTCTTTAGGCTCAACACTGCAATTCTCCACTGCAGTTTTTTCAGCCTCAACATTGCAATTCTTCACTGCAGTTTCTTCAGCCTCAACACTGCTATGCTCCACTTCTGGTTCTTAAGGCTCAACACTGCAATTGTCCACTGCAGGTTCTTCAGGCTCACCACTGCGATTCACCAATGCAGGTTTTTCAGCCTCATCAATGCATGCAATTCTCCAATGCAGGTTCTTCAGGCTCAGCACTGAAATGCTTCACTGCAGTTTCTTCAGCCTCAACACTGCAATGCTCCAATGCATGTTCTTTAGCCTCAACACTTGCACTCACTTCATGGGCAAACATTATGGGAGTACCAAATGAATAATGAGAATTTTGGTTTCATGTCGCCATCCAGGACGTCTCTTCAAAGGGTTATTGGGGTGCGTCCATATTTAAAGCACATCTTGCATTCACTTCATGGGCAAACATTATGGGAGTACCAAATGAATAATGAGAATTTTGGTTTCATGTCGCCATCCAGGACGTCTCTTCAAAGGGTTATTGGGGTGCGTCCATATTTAAAGCACATCTTGCATTCACTTCATGGGCAAACATTATGGGAGTACCAAATGAATAATGGGAACTTTTGTTTCATGTGGCCATCCAGGATGTCTGTTCAAAGGGTTATTGGGGTGCGTCCAAATTGGGGCAGGCCTTGCATTCAGTGCATAGGCAATAACAGTATAGGAGACTCACTGTTTAATAATGGGAACAACAAAGAAGATTAAAGTCCACCTGATGGCCCTCCTCCTTTAACAGTCCCTCCTTCATAAACGAAACAGGATGTGTCTGATGATGTATCACACACCACAAGACCAGCTAAGGTTGTAAAATGTTAAAATGACATTTCCCAGTGAATGCATTTGGCTTGGTTGAAAGCAATGCTAAAGTTGAGAAATGCATCAAAAACGCTACGTGTGAACATAGCCCAAGTGGTGGAGGAAAATTTTTGTTTTGGGTTATTTATTTGACCTTACATACAAATCATTACCCTGGAAAGGATGTTTCTTAACATATTTCCCAGGAAAATCAATTTTGGTTTAGTTTTTGTATGTTTTATTGTACGCCCGGAAAAGTGGCATAAGACTCTGATAACATTGTTCACAGCAGTGACCTGGGAGTCAGAAATGCTTCCAGGGGTCTTCCCCATGATGTTCCCATGTCATTTCAGCACTGTTCTCATCGAATTGAGACGTTTTCAGACCATAAAAAGACCCCCAGGGGAGGGTCCCAGCAAAAATGCTCGGGTTTCCCATAGATTTACATTGGGCTCGTTGCTCGAGTCGAGCACCCAAGCATTCCAATTTGCTCAACCGAGCAATGAGCACCTGAGCATTTTAGTGCTCTCCCATGACTAATAAGGATGTTTCATGTGAGATGAATGTGGTGCGATGTTATTTGACACACTCAAAGACTGCCGCGCGTGGAAAGGGTAGCTTGATCAAGCTTTGGGGAGTGGAAGGTTTGGAGGAGTGTCCGGTAAAATGGGTTTCTTTATTTTTGAAAATGAGAGGTTTCCACTTGGGTTCCTTTTCAGTCGGTTTATCAGTTTGTGAGCTATTTCCGACGGTGCTTGATACTGTGTGGTTTGAATGGTGATGGTTTTGGGTCCCACTGTTTTCAGATTGGTGCTGCAATGGAAGCAGCTCGTTGGAGATTTGGGCAGTGTGCAAGATTGGTTGATGAGAGTCGGCTAGATATCAGTCGCTTGTTAGACCATACATGTTATGAGTGGGTATACTTGGGGGTGGTCTTCTCCATATATGACCCCTCCCCTTCACTTTTTTCCACCACTTCATGTTTCATTTGTTCATGTATTTCCGGAACCTCTTTGTTGATATGGGTGTTAGGACATTCTTACATTTATTGGGGTTCCTGAGACTGGCTGGTCGACAATTGGAGCTCTCCAAGGAGATAGCTTCAGTATGGTGGATCGGTGACAGGGGTATGCTCTGAAACAGGATAATGCCGGAGTTACATTTTCACATAGCTTTTGACCGAGCGCCTGATAAACTGGTACTACATGCATGTGGGAATGACTTAGTACAAGGACTTCGATGGAGTTGATCCGCGATATGAAATATAACTTCCTTAGGCTCTGGTCCTCCCATCCGGGTTGGGTATTGGTTTGGTAGGATATTGTTGCGCGCTTGGCATGGAAGCATTTGCATTCAGTGGAGAGAATTAACAAGACATGCATTAAAGTCAATCAGGAGGTGTCACACTTCATTGCGCGCAAGGTGGGGTGTAGTAATTCTTCATTTTGATTTGGAAGTTCTTTATTGGGAATTTTTAAGGTCAGATGGAGTTCATTTGAACTCAATCATTACAGATATTTGGGCGTTAGCCTTAATGGAAGGCGTTTATATTTGCTCTTCATTTTGTGGTCGGTACGCGCAGTCATAAGGGGTCATGCGGGCTCGATCTGGTGTGGAAAAAATAGGGGGGATTTTGAAGGATGTGGTTTGCAATAATGAAAGGGGTACCCTGTGCTTGGATGGATGACCCCCATGTGGTGCTATGTTAGAAATTTTGAGAGGGTCCCTACTGAGCGCAGGTCTCAGCGGGACATTTTAAATGGGTAATATTCAGCAAGGTGCCCTTCGAGCCAGTGCGGTGCGGCTGAGGGCGGTGGGAGATACTGTTTGTTGAAAAAGGTGAAATGGAGCCTACAAATACCCCTCCTCTTTTTTGTGGATGGTTTATGTTATGGATGCACATTGATTTGTATTTAAAGTTATATTTACTGTTTGTTGTTATTTAATAAATGAGGCTGCTGTGTCCTTTACATCCAGCGTCACGGAGTGAGTTGTTTTATTTGGTTGGGTAATTGGTCGGGTTTGGTGGAAGGAGTTTTTTCAGATATGGGAGTGCCATTTCTCATACATTTCTGGAGTCATTTATACTTACTCAACCCTGTATTTCCTACAGTCTTTGTCCTTCTTTCTAAAGTTTAAAATAGATGATCCACCCCTCAAAGTGAGGGGTTGTGAATTCGCTTTCTGGCCTACCTCTGGTTACTACTGAAAGTAGTGGAGCTGGTCAAATTGACAGAGGGGTTGCGAGTTCTCTTTCTGGGCTCCCTCTGGTGGTTACTGGAGGTATTGGAGCTGATCTAATTAACAGAGGCCTGCCACCTGATAATGAGGACGACGATTGGAGATCTGGGGTTTCAGAC
Source organism: Dendrobates tinctorius (assembly GCF_039654945.1). Classification (NCBI taxonomy): domain Eukaryota; kingdom Metazoa; phylum Chordata; class Amphibia; order Anura; family Dendrobatidae; genus Dendrobates; species Dendrobates tinctorius. The sequence goes on from NW_027361675.1 coordinate 55,323,364, forward strand.
TGGGATTTAAGACAGCCGACTCCCTCTATCCCTGCAGGTGATTTTCTTCCTGCCTCCTGAGGTCTTAGTTTACAGCTCAGTCCCTGCATGTTCAGCTAAGTGTTCATTTGCTATTCTGTTTACATTTGATCTGGTTTTGTCTATTTCAGTTTTGTGTGGGTCAGCCAGCTCCGGCTGGGGCTGTGCTGAATCACCATCCATATGTTTCTGCTTGTGCCAGTTTGTTTTTGTCCCTTATTAGATTGGCCTCTTTTTGCTCTGCTTTCAGAATATACCAGAGTGCTGATATAGTGGGCGAAGTCGTGCGACTTCAGTATTTTTTGCATCAGATGTGTTGGACTTTTTTGCAGGGTTTTTTGCGTGATTGCAGACAGTGTCTTTCCTTTCCTGTCCTGTCTAAGTCAGTGTGGGCCCCATCGTTTGCTCAGTCTGTTTTCCTACCTGCGTTTGTGTTTTCATCTTGTCTCACCGACAATATATGTTTGGGGGCTATCTATTCCTTTGGCATCTGCTATGGGGCAGTTTAGATTTCCCCTTTCTTGCTTCAGGCTTATTTAGCTCTCCGGCTGTGCCGAGGCGTCTAGGATCATCGTAGGCATGCTCCACGGCTACTGCTAGCTGTGTGGATAGGATCAGGGGGTCTGCAATCCGCTTAGTTACCAACCTCTCTGGTTTTCTGTGGCTTAGCTTGGGCTTGCTCTCCTCCTCTGTGACCCAGTCATAATAGTGTGGCCTGTGAGATCCATCAAAGTTGCGTAATTTTTGCTCAATTTGGAGTTGCACAATCAGTTTGCGAGTTTGGCATTTTGTCGCCAGACCTTTTGGGCAGATCTGCAACAATGGGCAGACTTGAGGAGAAGCCAGGAGGGGGCATGGATACGCCTGCCTGTCTATTTCATCAAAAGTGACCATATTTCTTATACCAGAAATGTTACTCGAGTCACTAGGGAAAGTAACATTTCTGGTGAGGAGTATGCCACTGATAATATATGCTCCTCTGAATTCAGTGCATCTTATTCTTGCATGCCCCTCCATATCAAATATCAGTTTTAATTAATCGGGGCCTAAGTGTTTGAAACATGTTTTTTTTTATTTCAACTGTTACTTATGTTTTAACAAAGTGAAATAAAACAAGATTTCCTCATACACTGTGAGGGCTGGAACATGTTTCGTCTGTTGGCATTGGTAATAGTGAGGTTCTAAGTGACTCGCCCCCAGAGGCCGTGGGGTACTCGGTGCCGGGCATGTGGATTTCTATGGGAAATGTCACAGTGGCAATGACCTGGTCCGTGGCCTTAGGCGGTCAATGTAAAAGGGGTAGAGTGATGGGGATAAAGTTAAGATGATTCGTGACGCCACCTGTGGTTTCTGGTCAGTTTGACAAGCGCTGAAGGGTTGCTTCTCTGGGACAGATGGTGTGGTGCAGCAATGATGTTGTCGCCCTCCACAGGTAGGGATGTAGTCCCAGGGCAGAGTAGATGAGGTTGGCAAATGAGGAGATAGTGAGGAGAAGTACAGTTGTGGCCAAAAGTATTGACACCCCTGCAATTCTGTCAGATAATACTCAGTTTCTTCCTGAAAATGATTGCAAACACAAATTCTTTGTTATTTTTATCTTCATTTAAATTGTCTTAAATGAAAAAACACAAAAGAGAATGAAGCAAAAATCAAAACATTGATCATTTCACACAAAACTCCAAAAATGGGTCAAACAAAAGTATTGGCACCCTCTGCCTAATACTTGGTTGGACAACCTTTAGCCAAAATAACTGTGACCAACCACTTCCGGTAACCATCAATGAGTTTCTTACAATGCTCTGCTGGAATTTTAGACCATTCTTCTTTGGCAAACTGCTCCAGGTCCCTGATATTTGAAGGGTGCCTTCTCCAAACTGCCATTTTTAGATCTCTCCACAGGTGTTCTATGGGATTCAGGTCTGGACTCATTGCTGGCCACCTTAGAAGTCTCCAGTGCTTTCTCCCAAACCATTTTCTACTGCTTTTTGACGTGTGTTTGGGGTCATTGTCCTGCTGGAAGACCCATGACCTCTGAGGGAGACCCAGCTTTCTCACACTGGGCCCTATATTATGCTGCAAAATTTGTTGGTAGTCTTCAGACTTCATAATGCCATGCACACGGTCAAGCAGTCCAGTGCCAGAGGCAGCAAAGCAACCCCAAAACATCAGGGAACCTCCGCCATGTTTGACTGTAGGGACCGTGTTCTTTTCTTTGAATGCCTCTTTTTTCTCCTGTAAACTCTATGTTGATGCCTTTGCCCAAAAAGCTCTACTTTTGTCTCATCTGACCAGAGAACATTCTTCCAAAACGTTTTAGGCTTTTTCAGGTAAGTTTTGGCAAATTCCAGCCTGCCTTTTTTTATGTCTCGGGGTAAGAAGTGGGGTCTTCCTGGGTCTCCTACCATACAGTCCCTTTTCATTCAGATGCCGACGGATAGTACGGGTTGACACTGTTGTACCCTCAGACTGCAGGGCAGCTTGAACTTGTTTGGATGTTAGGGTACCGTTACACCTAGCGACTCACCAGCGATCCCGACCAGCGATATGACGCGGTCAGGATCGCTGGTGAATCGCTAGGTGGTCGCTAGTGAGCTGCCACTCAGGCAGATCTCACCAGCGACATCGCTGGGGACGGGGATCGCTACTTACCTGTCAGACGCGGTGATCCTGCGTCCTCCCGCCCGGCTCCACGCGTCGCTCGTTGTCACAGCAGGAAGCGCCGCAGGAAGTGGACGACGAGGAATGGTCCAGTAGCTTCTCGCGCGATCAGCGATAACCAGCGGGGGAGCCGGTCGTAGGTAAGTATCACATGCAGCGATATCGCTAGTAATATCGCTGTAACGTCACAAAATCGGTGACTTTACAGCGATATTGCTAGCGATATCGCATTGTGTAACGGGGGCTTTAGTCGAGGTTCTTTATCCAATATCCGCACAATCTTGCGTTGAAATCTCTTGTCAATTTTTCTTTTCCGTCCATATCTAGGGAGATAAGCCACAGTGCCATGGGCTTTAAACTTCTTGATGACACTGCGCACGGTAGACACAGGAACATTCAGGTCTTTGGAGATGGACTTGTAGCCTTGAGATTGCTCATGCTTCCTCACAATTTGGTTTCTCAAGTCCTCAGACAGTTCTTTGGTCTTCTTTCTTTTCTCCATGCTCAATGTGGTACACACAAGGATACAGGACAGAGGTTGAGTCAACTTTAATCCATGTCAACTGGCTGCAAGCGTGATTTAGTTATTGCCAACACCTGTTAGGTGCCACAGGTAAGTTACAGGTGCTGTTAATTACACAAATTAGAGAAGCATCACATGATTTTTCGAACAGTGCCAATACTTTTGTCCACCCTCTTTTTTATGTTTGGTGTGGAATTATATCCAATTTGGCTTTAGGACAATTCTTTTTGTGTTTTTTCATTTAAGACAAATTAAATGAAGATAATACCAAAGAATTTGTGTTTGCAATCATTTTCAGGAAGAAACTGAGTATTATCCGAAAGATTTGCACGGGTGTCAATACTTTTGGCCACAACTGTAGATGGTGCAGTGTTAGGCACAGAGATGTAGCAGTGCTGAGTGGGTTGGCGCAAGAAAAAGGCAATGAGACAGCTGAGTGCAGTTCCAGTTCTTTTACTCACGTTTTTGGCACAGACAGGTGCCCGCTTCAATGCTGCGGTCTCCAGATCAGGGGCTCAGCCAACTCCCAGGCAGATGGAATTAACCTTTCCAGCTCTCCTTTTCATGTGCCTGTTCTGAACGTCTCCTCACTTGAGTTTAAACTGAAGTACTTGTAGTTGTGTGTTAAACCCAAGTTCCTCCTCTCAGATGTTCCTTGGAACTCTACTCGCATGACAAGTGACTGTAGCCTGCTTAGGGGACTCCATCCATCATGTCCCGGCTCACACATAGGTTGCCACTAGAGTTGAGCGACTTTGGTCGAATAGGGTTTCATGAAAAAAAAATTTGTTTCAGATGAAACTGGTCCGACTAGGGCAAAAAAAGTCGGAGTTTCGTCCGAAACCCGACCCCAATGCAAGTCAATGGGAAATAAAAGTCGGCATTGAGCGGATGACATTCATCCACTCAATGCCGACTTTTATTCCCCATTGACTTGCATTGGGGTCGGGTTTCGGATGAAACTCCGACTTTTTTTGCCCTAGTCGGACCAGTTTCATCTGAAACGAATTTTGTTTCGTGAAACCCGATCCGACTAAAGTCGCTCAACTCTACTGCAGACTGTAACACACAGTCATCTTTGGCGTATTGCTTTTCCAGTACCCTTCTCCCATTCCCTATGATTGTGACCTCTCCCATAAGCTTCTATATGAGTTGGAATCCTATGTAAATGCAATAATTTGGAAATCTCTTACAGCCATATTTAATTCACAACATAACATAGAACACATTTTCATTTGAAAAATATAACTAATTTAGAAATTGTTGGCAGCAACACATGTCGAAAAAGTTAGGACAGGGATACAAACAAGTGACAAGAATAGGATAACATTCCTCTCCCAAAACTCCGGTAATTGGTCTCCTCCCTGCTCTGATGTGTACACACTCCTGTAAAAATAATCGGGCGATGCTGCACAATGGTAGACATGGCCTTGTCCTAACTTTTTTTAAGATGTGTTGCTGCCATCAATTTCTAAATGAGTTCCGGTAATTATTTCAGATGAAGTGAAAAAAGTCTAACTTTCAATGTCTGATATGTGTTCTATTTTGTTGTGAATAATATCTGAATCTATATGTTTTTTAAAAAATGCATCCTTGTTTTCCTTACATTATATTCAGCATCCCAACATTTTTGAAACTGGGGCTGTATAATAGACAGTATTTTAGTTTCATTACAAATGTCATTTTATTTCCAAATTTCAATTACTTTCTCATTTTCAGATATGAAAACATCCCCAAGTGAAAAAAGTCTGTCCATAAAATCTGGAGGTGATGAGTGTGAAGAATCCAAGCACTGGGTCCTGACTACACTAAGTGACGTGGCATACCTTCATACTCAGATGAAGTTCTGCCAAGAATATCATGGATGCAAAGAGCAAAGTAACGATACTGTTCAGGTATTGATACTGGTAATTCTTCGTATCTTCAGGACCAAGCCACTCTTTAGGGTATGTGCACACATTGAGGATTCTGCTGCGGATTTTTCCGTGCAGAATCTGCGGAATCCACAGGTCAAATGACCTGCGGTATATCTGCGGATTTACTGCGGATTAGCCTGCGGTTTTCCCCTGCGATTTGATACCTGTCATGGAGCAGGTGCCAAACCACTGCGGAATCCGCACAAAGTATTGACATTAGTGTTGAGCATTCCGATACCGCAAGTATCGGGTATCGGCCGATACTTGCTGTATCGGAATTCCGATACCGACTTCCGATATTTTTTCAATATCGGAATTCGGCATCGGAATCGGAAGTTCAGTTGATTGACGGCCTGACGTCATCATGATGCGCGGTGTGTGCGCATCATGATGCGCCGTCATTTCGGGCCTGCCGGGGGTCTCTGCCGGCCTGCCGGGGGTCTCTGCCGGCCTGCCGGGGGGCTGTGTGGACTGCCCGGGGTCTCTGCCGGCCTGCCGGGGGGCTGTGCCGGCCTGCCGGTGGTCTGTGCACCCTGTGGGGGTCTGTACCGGCCTGCCGGGGGGCTGTGCCGGCCTGCCGGGGGGCTGTGCTGATGTCCGGGGGTCTGTGCAAGCATCGTCCGATGGGACTACAAGTCCCATTGGGCGATGCCTGCTACCATGACAGTGATTGACACATTAGCCAATGATGGGACAGTAGTAGTCCCATCATCCGGCTAATGTGTTAAATGTTAAAAAAAAAAAAAAAAAAAAATACTACATACATACTACATGCATGCTACATACATACTACATGCTACATACATACTACATATATACTACATACATGCTACATACATACTACATGCTACATACATACTACATGCATACTACATACATACTACATATATACTACATACATACTACATACATACTGCATGCTACATACATACTACATACATACTACATACATACTACATGCATGCTACATACATACTACATATATACTACATGCATGCTACATACATACTACATGCTACATACATACTACATATATACTACATACATACTACATACATGCTACATACATACTGCATGCTACATACATACTACATGCTACATACATACCACATACATACTACATACATACTACATGCTACATACATACTACATATATACTACATGCATGCTACATACATACTACATGCTACATACATACCACATACATACTACATACATGCTACATATATACTACATGCATGCTACATACATACTACATATATACTACATGCATGCTACATACATACTACATGCTACATGCATGCTACATACATACTACATGCTACATACATACCACATATATACTACATACATACAATACATTCATACAATACATACATAGACATACAGTACATATAACATAGAGTAACATACTTACCAATACTTGTCACATTGTTCCCCGAAGCCATTGTCTTTCCGGAATAAATATTAACATAACAAACCACAAAAATACTCACCCACGATCCGAAGCAGTCCACGAGTGTGTCCCACGACGATCTTGGATAGAGAACGGCAGCATCAGATGATGCTGCCGTTCTCTACGGGCTGCAGGAATCCAATGACGGAAGGTAGGTATCCTTCCGCACTGTATTCCTCCGCCACTTAAAAAAAAAAAAAAGTCCCTAGTCTCACTTTATGCCATTGCTGCGTGGGAATTTCCCACACAGCAATGGCATAAAGTGAGACTAGGGACTTTTTTTTTTTTTAAGTGGCGGAGGAATACAGTGCGGAAGGATACCTACCTTCCGTCATTGGATTCCTGCAGCCCGTAGAGAACGGCAGCATCATCTGATGCTGCCGTTCTCTACCCAAGATCGTCGTGGGACACACTCGTGGACTGCTTCGGATCGTGGGTGAGTATTTTTGTGGTTTGTTATGTTAATATTTATTCCGGAAAGACAATGGCTTCGGGGAACAATGTGACAAGTATTGGTAAGTATGTTACTCTATGTTATATGTACTGTATGTCTATGTATGTATTGTATGAATGTATTGTATGTATGTAGTATATATGTGGTATGTATGTAGCATGTAGTATGTATGTAGTATGTATGTAGCATGCATGTAGCATGCAGTATGTATGTAGCATGCATGTAGTATATATGTAGTATGTATGTAGCATGTAGTATGTATGTAGCATGCATGTAGTATATATGTAGTATGTATGTAGCATGCATGTAGTATGTATGTAGCATGCATGTAGTATGTATATGGTATGTATGTAGCATGCATGTAGTATGTATATGGTATGTATGTAGCATGTAGTATGTATGTAGCATGCATGTAGTATATATGTGTTATGTATGTAGCATGCATGTAGCATGCATGTAGTATGTATGTAGTATGTATGTAGTATGTATGTAGTATGTATGTAGCATGCAGTATGTATGTAGCATGCATGTAGTATATATGTAGTATGTATGTAGCATGTAGTATATATGTAGTATGTAGCATGTAGTATGTATGTAGCATGCATGTAGTATATATGTGTTATGTATGTAGCATGTAGCATGCATGTAGTATGTATGTAGTATATATGTGGTATGTATGTAGCATGCAGTATGTATGTAGCATGCATGTAGTATATATGTAGTATGTATGTTGCATGTAGTATGAATGTAGCATGTATGTAGTATGTAGTATGAATGTAGCATGTATGTAGTATGCATGTTGTATGTATGTAGCATGTAATTTTTTTTTTTTTTTTTTACATTTAACACATTAGCCGGATGATGGGACTACTACTGTCCCATCATTGGCTAATGTGTCAATCACTGTCATGGTAGCAGGCATCGCCCGATGGGACTTGTAGTCCCATCGGACGATGCCTGCACAGACCCCCGGAGCCTGCACAGCCCCCCGGCAGGCCGGCACAGCCCCCCGGCAGGCCGGCACAGCCCCCCGGCAGGCCGGCACAGCCCCCCGGAGCCTGCACAGACCACCGGCAGGCCGGCACAGACCACCGGAGCCTGCACAGACCCCCTGGCAGGCCGGCACAACCCCCCAAAAGGCCCGTACAGACCCCAGAGAGGCTGTACAAGGGCAGGAAAGGGTTTTTCTTATTCCGATACCGGAAGTCCCATAGACTTGAATGGGACTTCCGGTATCGGAATCGGCGATACCGATACTTTTTTTAAAGATCGGCCGATACCATCCGATACGATACTTTGAAGTATCGGACGGTATCGCTCAACTCTAATTGACATGCTGCGGATTTAAATGTGTGCACTGCGCTTTTCTGCTTACATAGACTAAAAGAGTACTGTACAACGCAGCAGAAACTGTGCACACACCCTAAGGGTCCCGTTTCACTTAGCGACGCACCAGCAATTCCGACAGCGATGCGAACTGGTAAGGATCGCTGGTGCGTCGCTACATGGTCGCTAGTAATCTGCCAAACAGGCAAATCTATTTAGCGATGCAGCAACCATCCAGTGATCCTCGGCGGTCGTTGGTACCTTGCCACACAGCAGCTTTTCTGAATGATTCCAGCCTGCGTCCCTAAGTTCTGCATCGCCAAAGAGGTCGCTCGTTGGGTCAAACACAACAATGCGCGCTGGCCAGCAGGACATCGACGATGAAAAAATGGCCCAGGACATAGGAGCACGATCAGCAATATCCAGCAGGGGGGCCGGTCGCCGCTGCGTGTCACATGTAGCGAGATCGCTGGCGAGGTCGCTGTTGAGTCACAAAATCAGTGACGCTTCAGCGATCTCGCTATGTGAGACGGGGGCTTTAACCTTAGGAGTGACAATTATCTATCTATCTAATAAAATCAGCACTTTTCCATACAAAGATGTGTACAGACTACAGAGCCACCAAGGTAATCAACAGAACCTCTTACTTACAAAAACTACAAAAAATGGGAGCATCACTCCAAAATCAAATGATGGAAAAACAAATGTTAATTAGCCCAATTAACATTTTGGCTCAAATTGGCAAAGTCTTTCTCAAGTGTTATATAAGATGAAGTGAATATGTATAAAGAGACAGCAATAAAGGTGTTACAAACATATTAATTAGCTAATTGAAGCAAAACTAATACTTATGGTATCACAAAAATACATAAGTCTAAAATATATCCCAAACTACCAGTACATGAAGGACATGCAATCAATTGTAATTCATAATGTAAATCCCCCATTTCTGACTGGGCACATTTTTGAGATTTATAACAAATGTCCTATTAACTATTATTTTTCGTGATACTGGCTTGATTTTTTATGTCATATATGTTTATTTATTTTTATTTTTTTACTGATCTTGAGGGGGAAAATGTAATGAAAAATAGGAAGTACGTGTCTATTTTTCACATTTTTCTTATGACCGGAAAGGATTGCTAAAAACATTTTAAATTGCGTACCCCTTTCTATAGAAATTATTCTTTTTATACATATTGAACTTATATATTTTTGATGGGGATAAGGCTAGAAACAGTGACTTAGACTGGCCGCATTGTTAGATTTTTTTAATGTTTTTTTCTATTTTATTTTTGCTTTTATAATTTTTTTTATCTTATTTCACACACTGGGTCCCTCAAAGGTGTGGAATTTTAACATAATAAGACATTCTTTGCATTGCTAATTTCCCCTGTAACTGGTATATTAGCGCCAGTTACAGGTAAATTTTAGCCTTTTGCCTGCATAGCAGAACTGACTGGATCTCCTAGTACACAGTAGCTCCTGCTCTCTACTTACACCCAGCGACCACATGATCTCTTGATCTGGATGAGGAAGTACTATCAGTGCTTCCTAATCTGTATACAGTACATAATCACTGGTTCAGTATTGTGTATACAGCAATAGGAAGGTAAACATGGTATTAAAGGGAAGTGGCCACCAGAAAAAACACTAACTTGCAGATATGGGGTTAAGGCCCCGTCTCACATAACGAGATCGTTAGCTAGATCGCTGAAACGTCACAGATTTTGTGACGCAACAGCGATCTCGCTATCTGTGACAATTAGTGGCAACCGCCCCCGCTGGAAATCGCTGATCGTGCTCGAATGTCCTGGGACATTTTTTGATCGCTGGTATCCCGCTGGCCAGCATCCATCGCTGTGTTTGACGCCAATGAGCGACCTCGTTGGCGATGCAGAACTCAGGGACGCAGGTGTGAGTCGTCAGAAAAGCTGCTGTGTGACAAGGTACCAATGACCGCCGAGGTCGTTATACGGACCGTCGTATCGTTGCTGCGTCGTTGAAGAGATCTGCCTGTTTGGCATCTTACTAGTGACCATGTAGCGACGCACCAGCGATCCTTACCAGGTCGTATTGTTGTCGGGATCGCTGGTGCATCGCTATGTGAAACGGGACCTTTATTCTGCAGGATCATAGCGTTACTAATCTGTACGGCGCCTGCACGTAGCCAAACGTTGTGGGGAGAAAATTAGCTTCATTCCCTCGTCAGCGTTTGGGTTTCAGTAGCTGGTTCAGTCACCGCTCTGAGTATACAGAGCTTCCGCTGTAACTGCACCCCCAGCCCTTACTGACATACGCTCTGCACTGGGGCCGGCTGTGAGTCAGTGTATACTGTGAGGGGTTGACTCACTCGGCTGCTTGTAAAGGTAGACATAAGAACACTTCTTCTGTAAGTCACCTGCTGGTTTATTATAGCACAACATAAACCATGGCAGGGTTTAACAAAATAAACATGGCCTTTCTGGCAAAACAAAAGATAAATTATAGCAAAGTCATTGTGTTGTTGGGACTCGCCCGGAGAGGACACCACAAGTCTTCAGCTCTATCTGGAGCCACCATCTGGAGACCTTCCTCTCTAAACATACAATACAGAGAAAAAAAACGATGGCTGAACATTTAACTCCCCAGCCACTCTCTTCAGGTGGAGATATGGTGAGTAGGCGTCCCACCCAACTGATACCTACTCACCAAAATAACACAGTCCCTTATGGCTGGTTAACCCCTTCAACACACAGCATGCTGGAGACAAACTTATGGGTTTTTAGATCACGGAAGAAAGCAATCTTTGTGACACATATCTCTACTCACATACAATGCCAGTAACCCTGTTACAATATTTAGAGCGGTGACTGAACCAGAACCAGCGCGACACTGCACCCATGACTGAAACGATTGCTGATGGGGAGAATAAAGTTGATTTTAGATTTAGCAATGCAGCAGAGGTGAGAAAGTTAACCCTGCCCCCCACCCACATGCTCTCTCTCTCTCTTTCTCTCTCTATATATGTAATGTCTGTAGACAGTGAGCGTCTTATCCTGAAAAGGGGCAGAGTCAAACTTGGGCTCACATCACTGTATCAGAACAGTAATATACTCCTGGTGCTAAAACAATCATTGCAAGTAAACAACAGGGCGGAGCTTGATAAAAGAGGCATTACTGAAAATCTGTGTTTATATCCCTATCTCATGCTGCTTTCAGATTAACGCCTTAATGAGCTTTTTTCAGTTTTGCGTTTTCGTTTTTCGCTCCCCTTCTTCCCAGAGCCATAACATTTTATTTTTCCGTCAATATGGCCATGTGAGTGCTTGTTTTTTGGGGAACGAGTTGTAATTTTGAAAGACACCATTGGTTTTACCACGTCGTATAGTAGAAAACGGGAAAAAATTCCAAGTGCAGTGAAATTGCAAAAAAAAGTGTAATCCCACACTTGTTTTTGTTTGGCTTTTTTGCTAGGTTCACTAAATGCTAAAACTGACCTGCCATTATGATTCTCCAGGTCATTATGAGTTCATAGACACCAAACATGTCTAGGTTCTTTTTTATCTAAGGGGGGAAAAAAAATTCCAAAGAAAAAAAGTTGTCATTTTCCGAGACCCATAGCCTCTCCATTTTTCAGGATCTGGGGCCAGGTAGGGCTTATTTTTTGTGCACCAAGCAGACGTTTTTATTGATATCATTATGGTGCAGATTAGAGTTGAGCGAAACGGGTCGAAAAATTTCAAAAGTCGCCGACTTTTGTCAAAGTCGGGTTTCATGAAACGAAACCCGACCCTAGGATGAGGTCGGCCACGAGGTCGGCGATTTACGCGCCAAAGTCGCGTTTCAAAAGTTTGTTTTGCGCTCTTTTTCAGCCAATCAGGATCCACGGACACTGTGGGCAACGTGATGACATAGGCAGGGGTCACCACCATCTTTCAGAAGGGCATGCAAGTGATTGGCTTGCTTTGGTGGGCGTCACAGGGGGTATAAAAGGGCGTGCACGCCGACCGCCATCTTACTTCTGCCGATCTCAGTATAGGGAGAGGTTGCTGCTGATTCTGTAGGGAGAGCGTTAGGCAGGGAAGAAGACAAAAAAACTGCTTCTGCTGCTAGCGATTTGGCCTGCACAACACACCAGTCACTGTGTGTGCAGTGCAAGGGGAGGCTATATAGTGGTGTATCAGTGGTGTTGGTTGTTGGGCTGCCTTCTAAGGCTTCCTGACATTCCTGCATTGCTGTTTACCCACTGCTCCGCAAACTGCTTTTTTAAAAGCAATCCAATCTCCCTTATCCTCTAGTCACTTTTGTCACAGCTGTGCCATCGAGCCTGTCACATAGCGCTCAGATATTCATTGGGCCTCACACAATCCAAAAGTGTCCAGTGTCCAAAAGTGTGTGCAGAGATTCAAAATCTCCCTTATCCTCTAGTCACTTTGGTCACAGCTGTTCCATCGAGCCTGTGACATAGCGCTCAGATATCAGTGGGCCTCACACAATCCAAAAGTGTCCAGTGTCCAAAAGTGTGTGCAGAGATTCAAAATCTCCCTTATCCTCTAGTCACTTTGGTCACAGCAGCTGTGCCATTGAGCCTGTCACATAGCGCTCAGATATTCATTGGGCCTCACACAATCCAAAAGTGTCCAGTGTCCAAAAGTGTGTGCAGAGATTCAAAATCTCCCTTATCTTCTAGTCACTTTGGTCACAGCTGTGCCATCGAGCCTGTCACATAGCGCTCAGATATCAGTGGGCCTCACACAATCCAAAAGTGTCCAGTGTCCAAAAGTGTGTGCAGAGTTTCAAAATCTCCCTTATCCTCTAGTCACTTTGGTCACAAAAGCTGTGCCATCGAGCCTGTCACATAGCGCTCAGATATCAGTGGGCCTCACACAATCCAAAAGTGTCCAGTGTCCAAAAGTGTGTGCAGAGATTCAAAATCTCCCTTATCCTCTAGTCACTTTGGTCACAGCAGCTTTGCCATCGAGCCTGTCACATAGCGCTCAGATATTCATTGGGCCTCACACAATCCAAAAGTGTCCAGTGTCCAAAAGTGTGTGCAGAGATTCAAAATCTCCCTTATCCTCTAGTCACTTTGGTCACAGCTGTGCCATCGAGCCTGTCACATAGCGCTCAGATATCAGTGGGCCTCACACAATCCAAAAGTGTCCAGTGTCCAAAAGTGTGTGCAGAGATTCAAAATCTCCCTTATCCTCTAGTCACTTTGGTCACAGCAGCTGTGCCATCGAGCCTGTCACATAGCGCTCAGATATTCATTGGGCCTCACACAATCCAAAAGTGTCCAGTGTCCAAAAGTGTGTGCAGAGATTCAAAATCTCCCTTATCCTCTAGTCACTTTGGTCACAGCTCTGCCATCGAGCCTGTGACATAGCGCTCAGATATCAATGGGCCTCACACAATCCAAAAGTGTCCAGTGTCCAAAAGTGTGTGCAGAGATTCAAAATCTCCCTTATCCTCTAGTCACTTTGGTCACAGCAGCTGTGCCATCGAGCCTGTCACATAGCGCTCAGATATTCATTGGGCCTCACACAATCCAAAAGTGTCCAGTGTCCAAAAGTGTGTGCAGAGATTCAAAATCTCCCTTATCCTCTAGTCACTTTGGTCACAGCAGCTGTGCCATCGAGCCTGTCACATAGCGCTCAGATATTCATTAGGCCTCACACAATCCAAAAGTGTCCAGTGTCCAAAAGTGTGTGCAGAGATTCAAAATCTCCCTTATCCTCTAGTCACTTTGGTCACAGCTGTGCCATCGAGCCTGTCACATAGCGCTCAGATATCAGTGGGCCTCACACAATCCAAAAGTGTCCAGTGTCCAAAAGTGTGTGCAGAGATTCAAAATCTCCCTTATCCTCTAGTCACTTTGGTCACAGCTGTGCCATCGAGCCTGTGACATAGCGCTCAGATATCAGTGGGCCTCACACAATCCAAAAGTGTCCAGTGTCCAAAAGTGTGTGCAGAGATTCAAAATCTCCCTTATCCTCTAGTCACTTTGGTCACAGCTGTGCCATCGAGCCTGTCACATAGCGCTCAGATATTTATTGGGCCTCACACAATCCAAAAGTGTCCAGTGTCCAAAAGTGTGTGCAGAGATTCAAAATCTCCCTTATCCTCTAGTCACTTTGGTCACAACTGTGCCATCGAGCCTGTCACGTAGCGCTCAGATATCAGTGGGCCTCACACAATCCAAAAGTGTCCAGTGTCCAAAAGTGTGTGCAGAGATTCAAAATCTCCCTTATCCTCTAGTCACTTTGGTCACAGCAGCTGTGCCATCGAGCCTGTCACATAGCGCTCAGATATTCATTGGGCCTCACACAATCCAAAAGTGTCCAGTGTCTAAAAGTGTGTGCAGAGATTCAAAATCTCCCTTATCCTCTAGTCACTTTGGTCACAGCAGCTGTGCCATCGAGCCTGTCACATAGCGCTCAGATATTCATTGAGCCTCACACAATCCAAAAGTGTCCAGTGTCTAAAAGTGTGTGCAGAGATTCAAAATCTCCCTTATCCTCTAGTCACTTTGGTCACAGCTGTGCCATCGAGCCTGTCACATAGCGCTCAGATATCAGTGGGCCTCACACAATCCAAAAGTGTCCAGTGTCCACAAGTGTCTGCAGAAATTCTAAATCTCCCCTGTCCTATAGACACCTTGTACCTTGTTTTACATTGCTATATAGTTTGTTGGATTTTGTCTACATTTCTACCAAAAATGAGGAAGGCTGGTGGAAGAGGCCGTGGAATTGGGCGGGGGTTGGCAGCTGGTAATGATGGTGTTGGTGGTGGATCTGATGGTAGTGGCAAGAGCAAAATAGGACCGAATGCAGGAGGTGTTGAGCCTGCGTCATCGTCTGGCTACATAAGGCCTCGAACGCTTAATTTTCTAGGAGTTGGCAAACCGCTTTTAAAGCCAGAGCATCAGGAAAAAGTTTTGTCTTACATTGCTGACTCAGCCTCCAGCTCTATCACCTCCTCTTCTTCAGTTGTAAAAAGTAAAAGCACTGAGTCGTCATTGGAGGCTCATGTTCATGAACCACACCTTTCCTTGTGTCCTTCACCCCAACCAAGATTGAAGGATGACGCAGGCCATACTACTGATTACTCCATGGAGCTGTTTTCACATACCATGCCTGGATTATCAAGTGAAATGGTGAATTACCCAGGCCAAGATGAATCTGACATGGAGTGCACTGATGTACAGCCGCTGATGGATGATTCTGCTGGTACATTCACTCAGAGCACTACATTGTCCTCGCAGTGTACAGAGCCAGATTCTGACCCTGATGAGACTCAGGTGCCCCTTCCCGCACACTATACCACCATACACGGTGACACAGAGGAAGGTGCACATGACATAGAAGAGGAGGTGATGGATGACCCAGTTGTTGACCCAGATTGGCATCCATTGGGGGAAGAGGGTGCTGCTTCCAATAGCTCAGATGAGGAGCATCCATAGCAGACATCGACATCGCAACAGCTGTTATCTGGCAGGCCCGGAGCACTCCAAAGACAGGTTCCAAACATCAAAAGAGTTGCTGGACAGCTTGTCCAGAGGGTCAAAAGATCACAGCGTGCTAGGCCGCAAAATGTCTGCCAAAGTAGGAAGAGTGCAGTGTGGCACTTTTTTGAACAAAATCCTCATGATCAGGCCAAGGTTATCTGTAAGAAGTGCGCAAAGACCTTTAGCTGAGGGAAAAATCTGAAAAATTTGAATACCAGTTGCATGCTTAGACATTTAACCAGCATACACTTGCAAGCGTGGACACAACACCAAACCTCAAGTGCCACATGTGCAACTGATCACAACGAAGGTAGTCAGCAACGCTATATTGTTTCCCCCACTGTAAGCCCACCGGTTAGCACAGCAGCAAATGTTGAGGTGTCGTTGCAAGGCCACAGCAGTCAGGGAATCCCACTGTTATATCAACGAAAGACTGATTCTAGGCCATCAGAAAGAAGACCAACTCCATCACCATCATCAACCCTCTCTCAGTCCGCCCTGTCCACCGCTACTTCCACCATATGCAGCTCTCAAGTCCAGCTCACCCTCCCAGACACTATGAGTAGGTCAAGAAAGTACTCAGTCTCTCATCCGCGTACACTGGGTTTGAACGCCCACATTGCCAAACTAATCTCGTTTGAGATGATGCCCTTTCGGTTGGTGGAAAGCACAGCTTTCCGCGAACTCATGGCCTATGCAGTACCACGCTATGACCTACCCAGTCGCCACTTCTTCTCTCGCAAAGCCATCCCAGCCCTCCACCATCATGTGAAAGACCGCATTGTCCATGCACTCAAGCAGTCAGTGAGCGGAAAGGTGCACCTCACAACTGATGCATGGTCCAGTCGGCATGGCCAGGGCCGTTACGTGTCCATCACTGCGCACTGGGTTAATGTGGTGGATGCAGGGTCCACAGGGGACAGCGGTGGTGGGACAGTGCTGCCTAGCCCACGGTATAGGAAACAGTTGGCTGTAGGCGTTCGACCCTCCTCCTCCTCCTCCAGAAGCGAAAGCTCGTCCACAGAGCGCAGTCGTACGAGCACTCCATCTGCAGCTGCCACTGTTGCACACGATGTGTCCCCCTATCGAGCAGCTAGTGGAAAGCGTCAGCAGGCTGTGTTGCAGATGATGTGTTTGGGCAACAGACACACCGCCGAGGTGCTGGCCGAGTACTTGAAGCGACAAACTGAGTCATGGCTGGGCAGTGTACATCTTGAGGCAGGCAAGGTAGTTGGTGATAACGGCCGTAATTTTGTGGCAGCCATAGCCCTTTCAAAACTCAGCCACATACCTTGCTTGGCTCACACCTTGAACCTGGTGGTGCAGTGCTTCCTCAAAAATTATCCGGAGTTAACAGCCCTGCTCCAGAAGGTGCGAAGACTGTGCGCGCACATCCACCGGTCGCCTGTACACTCCGTTCGTATGCAGAAGCTGCAGCGATTGCTCCACCTTCCCAACCACCGCCTCATTATCGACATTGCAACAAGGTGGAACTCCACCCTGCACATGGTGGAGCGGCTGTGCGAGCAGAGGCAGGCCATAATGCATTTGTGGGAGGATACACGGCCAGGCACTTTGAAAGCAGACATGGAGTTGACAGGTGTGCAGTGGTCGAAGCTGAAAGACCTCTGTAAAGTCCTTCTGTGTTTTGAGGAATGCACACGGCTGGTAAGCGCAGACGACGCCATCCTAAGCATGAGCATCCCACTTATGCGTCTGCTCATGCAAACTTTGACGCACCTTAAGGAGCAGGCGTCTGCAGCCAATGTTGATGATTCAGCCATTGTCTGCTCAGGGACCTCTCCTGGACGAGGTGGAGGAAGAAGAGGAGGAGGAGGATGATGATGGGGATGATTACTTAGGGGAGGAGGATGCATCTCGTGGGGCAAGTGAAAATGTTGGCGTGGCAAGGTCTGGTACAGGGTTTGTGCGTGACTGGAGGGATGTGGATTTGCCAGAAAGTGCTCCTCCACCCAGCACTCGCAGTGCATCATTGACACCGGGAACATTGGCCCACATGTCAGATTATGCCTTGCAGATCCTAAAAAGGGACCCCCGCATTGCCAAAATGATGAACGATGACGACTACTGGTTGGCCAGCATCCTGGATCCACGCTATAAAGGCAAATTACAAAACATCATGCCACAGGAGAACCTTGACCTAATATTGGCTAATAAACAAGCAACTCTGGTAAATCGGTTGCTTGAGGCATTCCCAGCACACAGCAGCGGTGATGTTCTCACACGAGCCATACGGGCCGGGGGCAGCTTGGCAGAGGTGTTCGTGGTGCACACAGCAGAAGTGGCGTTGGAGACAGGGGTTTCATGACAATGTTGTGGACTGATTTTTTAAATACCGCTCACACAACTGGTAATACTGCATCGATGGAAAGTGACAGGAGACAGCAGTTGTCAACTATGGTTACAAACTACTTTTCCTCCCATATCGATGTTCTCCCACACAGGTCATTCCCCTTTGACTATTGGGCCGCTAAACTGGACACCTGGCCTGAATTGGCCCAATATGCCTTACAGGAGCTCGCTTGCCCAGCTGCAAGTGTGCTATCGGAAAGAGTCGTAAGTGCAGCTGGATCAATCCTGACAGAAAAAAGGACCCGTCTGTCAACCCAAAATGTGGATGATCTAACCTTCATTAAAATGAACCATGCATGGGTTTCCAAGGATTTTGTCCCACCTTCCCCTGATGACACATAGGGTGACAGAAAAATGGCTTGCTTTGGTCCACCTCTTCCTGGGACTTCACCTATTTCGCCTTTTGCATCAGCTGAATGTCCAACATCAACATATGCCACTTTCTAAAACTCCCTAACTGTGCTGCCTCCCCCCCCATGGCCGGGGTCACCACCTAGCGCACGACACCGTGCGAGTGCCGTTGCCCTGGACAGGTGGGTAGGCCGACTCTTGGGCGCGGGCACTGGCACAGGGTCCCTCATAGTGCAATCAAGTGTCTCTGACGGTGGTGGTGCACACCCGCCGTCAGACACACCGCTGTACTATGAGGGGCCCAGTGCCAGTACCGACGCCCACGAGTGGGCCCCCCTTGCTTGGGCAGGGCCCCAGCATTTGCAATCTTTACCTCTCCCTGCTCCTCCGCTGTGTAATCTGGGCCGTCAAATCCATACTGTGCCTGACACCGTCTGAGCCTGCCTCCTGATGTATAGACATATATTTTGAATGTGTACGCTATCCATACATGTTATCCGGGGAAACGGTACCCTTTCTAACCTTTGTGCAATCATGTGCAATCCATACTGGGCCTAACACCGTCTGAGCCTGCCTCCTGAGACATATATTTTGAATGTGTACGCTATCCATACATGTTATCTGGGGATACGGTACCCTTTCTAACCTTTGTGCAATCACGTGCAATCCATACTGGGCCTAACACCGTCTGAGCCTGCCTCCTGATGTATAGACATATATTTTGAATGTGTACGCTATCCATACATGTTATCCGGGGATACGGTACCCTTTCTAACCTTTGTGCAATCACGTGCAATCCATACTGGGCCTAACACCGTCTGAGCCTGCCTCCTGATGTATAGACATATATTTTGAATGTGTACGCTATCCATACATGTTATCCGGGGAAACGGTACCCTTTCTAACCTTTGTGCAATCACGTGCAATCCATACTGGGCCTAACACCGTCTGAGCCTGCCTCCTGAGACATATATTTTGAATGTGTACGCTATCCATACATGTTATCCGGGGAAACGGTACCCTTTCTAACCTTTGTGCAATCACGTGCAATCCATACTGGGCCTAACACCGTCTGAGCCTGCCTCCTGAGACATATATTTTGAATGTGTACGCTATCCATACATGTTATCCGGGGATACGGTACCCTTTCCAACCTTTGTGCAATCACGTGCAATCCATACTGGGCCTAACACCGTCTGAGCCTGCCTCCTGAGACATATATTTTGAATGTGTACGCTATCCATACATGTTATCTGGGGATACGGTACCCTTTCTAACCTTTGTGCAATCACGTGCAATCCATACTGGTCCTAACACCGTCTGAGCCTGCCTCCTGATGTATAGACATATATTTTGAATGTGTACGCTATCCATACATGTTATCCGGGGAAACGGTACCCTTTCTAACCTTTGTGCAATCACGTGCAATCCATACTGGGCCTAACACCGTCTGAGCCTGCCTCCTGAGACATATATTTTGAATGTGTACGCTATCCATACATGTTATCTGGGGATACGATACCCTTTCTAACCTTTTGCAATCACGTGCAATCCATACTGGGCCTAACACCGTCTGAGCCTGCCTCCTGAGACATATATTTTGAATGTGTACGCTATCCATACATGTTATCTGGGGAAACGGTACCCTTTCTAACCTTTGTGCAATCACGTGCAATCCATACTGGGCCTAACACCGTCTGAGCCTGCCTCCTGAGACATATATTTTGAATGTGTACGCTATCCATACATGTTATCTGGGGATACGGTACCCTTTCTCACCTTTGTGCAATCACGTGTAATCCATAATGGGCGTGAGAACGGCTGGCGAGCTGTTAAGCAAGCTACAGCACCTGTGGTTTGCACACGTAAGTTTTTCATTTTTTCAGGAATGACGGTTAGGCCTATTTCCGGAACTGCGGTTGACCTGCACTTACTGGGAAATCATTGTTCGCGGGTAATAATTGTAATCAGTGATCCCCATCACTAACGTTGTTCAGCGGGTTATCTGCACCTGTAAGCGACAAACGCTGGCCTTTTCAGTGTAGCGCACATGCAGCCACGGACATGTAAGGGCATGACACACCAGTTATTGGCCAATCTCATGTGCCAGAGCCTCACGTGTCCCTCTAGTAAGCCGGACTCGGACCGCGGGGCATGACGGAGTCTCGTTCGTTAACGGAATTAAGCTTGCAATGTGTGCATCTGTTCTGTAGCTGGCATGGTTGAGGTTTCCCAGGTGGAGTCGAATTTAACCGTAGGCTCCACTCCTGGTGGTGCCCTTCTGGACATTCCTTTAAGGTTCAGCTTTGCAACCATACTGCCCACGTAAAACAAACACTTTGCCTTCATGAACGCTGTTTGGAGGGTAAAGACTCGTGGGAATAACGCCGCCCAATCAGTTAACCTGCTAGAGAGATCCTTCGTTGCTCCCAAGCATGACATCACACTCCCTAGGAAGAAGGTAATGCCACTGTGGCGACCGTACTCCTGGGGGCGACACAAGTGCACTGATGCCCAGCCACTGCTCGATGAATCTGCTGGTACATTGACCCAGACCACTACATTCCCCTCGCACGCTACACGACCTGAATCTGACCCTGATGAAACTCAGGTTACCCTTCCCATATACAGTTCCATCTTACACGGTGACAAAGAGGAAGCTGCAGATGAAAGTGCAAGTTCGGCCCACCCGCCATCAGACACACCACCGTACTATCAGGGGCCATGTGCCAGTTCCGTCGCCAACGAGTGGGCCCCCCCTGCTTGCCCAGGATCACAGCACTTGCAAAGTTGAAATACTGTGCAGTGAGATGGAAGATGGGGACGACGAGGAGTCCAGACAAGTACAGGGATTCCCTAGCGAGGAGACTTATTTGATTGTTTTCAATGTTGGGACAGCAATTTTTGGGGAGCACTATACTCTGGAGAATGATAGATGGGGCCCACCATACACTGGAACATTCCAAAGGTGGACATCAGACACTGAAGCAGCATTTACAGGGCCCATTATACACTAGAGCATTAGAAATGGGGCCCATTATGTTTGGAGCATTATTTGGGCCCATAAGACAGTGGAGCTTCATCCATGGGGACCAATATATACTGTAGCATTATGTGGAGCTCATCATATACTGTTTCAAACATTATATGGGACCAATGATTCTGTATGGAGAAATAGATGGGCCTCGTCATGAGATGTAAAAAGTGAGGTATTTTTCATTGTACTATACCGCTATTTCTCTGCCGTATCGGAGCATGATGAGTTGTGGTATGTGTTAAAGGGGCGCTCTTTCGCCCAGGGCACATGAAAACCTGCAGCCAGCCCTCCCCCCCACAACTTTAGCCAAATAACCCCCATTTTTCAGTGCGTAACTTGTATTATGAAGTTAATTAAGGTTGACAAGCTTAAGTAAGAAGAATTGATGCTTTTGGCATTCAAATGGGCACTGTAGGTGTGTTTCCTGTCCTCCTCTCACTGCCGACTTTTATTCCCCATTGACTTACATTGGGTTTCGTGTTTCGGGACGACCCCGACTTTTCCCTATAATCGGACGATCTTGCTCGACCCGACTTTTGGAAAAGTCGGGTTTCACGAAACGAAACGCGACCCTAAAAAAACAAAAGTCGCTCAACTCTAGTGCAGATACGTTCTTTTGATCACCCGTTATTGCATTTTAATGGAGTCTCGCGGCGACTAAAAAAAAAACGCAATTCTGCCGTTTTGATTTTTTTTCTCACTACGCCATTTAGCGATCAGGTTGATCCTTTTTTTATTGATAGATTGGGCAATTATGAACGCGGTGATACCAAATATGTGTATGTTTGATTTTATTTTTAGGGTGTGTGCACACGCTGTGGATTTTGCTGCGGTTCCGCAGCAGTTTTGGCCGCTGCGGACCCGCAGCAGTTTCTGCTGCGGTGTACAGTACCATGATTCCCTATGGGAATCAAAAACCGCAGTGCAGACGGTGCGGAATTTTCCACGCGGATTATCTGCGGTTTTCAATCCACAGAAAGAATTGACATGTCAATTCTTTCTGCGGATTCTCCTGCGGTTTGCCATCTCCTCCATTTGAGGAGATGAAAAACCGCAGGGCAAAACCGCAGAGCAATCCGCAGGTAAAACCGCAGGTATTTTGACCTGCGGATTTTACAAAATCCACACGGATGAATCCGCATCTAATCTGCAGCGTGTGCACACAGCCTTATTGTTTTATTTTGAATGGGGCAAGATATAACAAATATAAAAGAGCAATTATAAAAAACAAGCAAAAGTAATAAGATGCATAAAAGTATGAGGCAATTATGTGACTTTTTCGATAATGAGATTTAACCCCTCAGGTGCCAGCGTGCCAAGTTTAAAAATCCAGTAACTCTCTCTTCTTATTAAATTGGTAAAACGATCAGGCATATCAGCTGGTATCTGATCTATGATAGCTAGCTTTAATGAACTCAGATCCTTATTGTGCATTACAAGAAAATGTTTTGACAGACTATGCATTACCGTATATACTCGCGTATAAAGGGCATGTCACACTAAGAGATATCGCTAGCAATATCGCTATAACTTGTGACATTATAGCGATATTGCTAGCGATATCGCTATGTGTGATACTTACCTACAACCCGCTCCCCCGCTGGTTATCGCTGATCGCGCGAGAACAGGCTGGACTGTTTCTCGTCGTCACAGCAGGAAGCAAACGCGTGGACGCGTGGACGCGGGCGGGAGGACGCAGGATCACCTGGTGTGACAGGTAAGTAGCGACCCCTGACCCCAGCGATGTCGCTAGTGAGATCTGCCAGTGTGGCAGCTCACTAGCGACCACTTAGCGATGCACCAGCGATCCTGACCGCGTCATATCGCTGGTCGGGATCGCTGGTGCATCGCTAAGTGTGACAGTACCTTAAGCCGAGATTTTCAGCCCATTTTTTTGGGCTGAAAGTCCCCCTCTCGGCTTATACGTGAGTCATATACCGGGGGTCGGCCAGGAAGAGGGAGCGGGGGATGTCGGAGATCATACTCGCCTCTCTTGGCATGTTTCTGCAGCCCCCCCGTGCTTATTTCATCTTCTCGGCGCTGTTCTTCCTGCTTTCAGCGGTCACGTGGTACCACTCATTACCCTCATAAATATGTGCATATGTAATGAGCGGCACCACGTGACCGTAGAAAGCAGGAAGAACAGCGCCGAGAAGATGGAACAAGCACGGGGGGCTACAGAGACATGCCAGGAGAGGTGAGTATAACGGGGGGAGTCATATTCACCTGTCCCCCATTCCACTGCTGCATGTCGCTCTGCTGTCTTGCTTCCTCTGGCAGTGACGTTCAGGTCAGAGGGTGCCATGACGTAGTTAGCAGGCGCCCTCTGCCTGAACAGTCACTGCAGAGCCAGCAACGCTGAGGAGCAGCAGCTGCGGCAGCGGCAAGGTGAGTATATGTTTTTTTTTAATTGAGGCAGCGGCAGCAGCATTGTAAGGGGCCACTAATCACCGTGCAGTATTGTAAGGGGCCACTAATCACTGTGCAGCATTACAAGGGGCTACTAATCACTGTGCAGCATTATAAGTGGTGTTGTGAGTTCATTTTCCCCTTCACCATTGAGGTCTGATGAACTCCCTCTTCTGGTGAAGGAAGGTAGTGAGGCTGATTACTAAGCACCTGAGCAGGATGATGATGACTGGGTGACTGGAATTGCTGACTGGATATAAGGCAGCCGACGCCCTTCTGCCTTGCTGGTGATTTCTCAGAGGGATTCTAGGAGACCAGTCTGATTCCTGCTCCTCAAAGGCTAAGTTTTCTGCTCTGCTTTTTGCATTTGTGTTTTGGTTTTGTTTTGCCTTGTTTTTCTGGATTTCTGCCATTCCCTGCTGGGGTTAGCTGAATTCCTTTTTGCTCTGTCTTCAGAAAGTACCTTAGTGCTGATGTGGTCTTTTTGAAGCCTAGCGTCTTCAGGGCTTTTTTCCCTGTCGGTCTGTTGGCTCTTGTTTTGATGGGTTTTTGGCGGATTGCGGACAGCGGCTTTTCTGTCCTGTCCTGTTTGGTTGGCTTGGGCCCCATCGTTTGCTCGGCCTGTCTTTCTGTCTGTGTGAGTGTTTTTCATCTTGCTTTGCCGTCGTTATGTGTTGGGGGCTGCCTGTTGCTTTGGGGTCAGCTCTGGGGCAGTTTAGATTTCCCTTTCTGTCTTTGGGCTGTTTGGTTGTCCGGCTGTGATCGGGGGTTCTGGGGCACCGTGGGGGCCCCCAACGGCTGCTGCTGGTTGTTGTTGGTGGGTACGGGGGTCTGCGGTCCGGTAGCTGCCGACTTCTCTGGTTTTCTGGACTTGGCTAGTATTTCTGTTTTTGCCTCCTACGGTGACTCATTCATAACAAAGTGGCCACTAATCACTGTGCAGCATTGTAAGGGGTCACTAATCAATGTGCAGCATTATAAGTGGCCAGTAATCACTGTGCAGCATTGTAAGGGGCCACTAATCAATGTGCAGCATTGTAAGGGGCCACTAATCACTGTGCAGCATTATAAGGGGCCACTAATCACTGTGCAGCATTATAAGGGGCCACTAATCACTGTGCAGCATTATAAGGGGCCACCAATCACTGTGCAGCATTATAAGGGGCCACCAATCACTGTGCAGCATTATATGGGGCATATGTTATTATGGAGCATGTTATAGGGCCACTATTATTCACTGTGCAGCATTATTAGGCATAATTTTGTATGGAGCATCTTATGGAACCCATCATGAACTTTGTGGAGCATTATATGGGGCCATCATGAACTTTATGGAGCATCTTATGGGGCCCATTTTATTTTTGAAATTTACCAGTAGCTTCGGCATTTTCCACCCTAGGCTTATATGTGAGTCAATACGTTTTCCCAGTTTTTTGTGACAAAATTAGGGGGGGGTCGGCTTATACACGGGTCTGCTTATACACGAGTATATACTGAAAATACCCATTCCGGATGTTGCTCTTTTATATTTGTTATATCATGTACTTTTTATCTCGCCCTCAACTTTTTATATTTTTAATTGTGTTCTTAATAATTGCTCCTTTAATTTTATTGGTTGTTGCTGCTTTATATACACACTCCTGCCCACTCCCTGTATATTGCCACCTGATGAAGACGGAGTTGTTCCGTAGAAACGTGTTGTGGATTTCAATAAAAGAAGACATTTTTAATCTCCTCATCTGTGTCCTTTGCGCTCCCGTGTGACCAGGGTATCTTGCATTTCACTGTCCATTCCTCTCCTGAGGCACCCGGAAGGAGCTGCATTGGATCTCCCTTTACTAACATCCCCATTGACTGCCAGCCTGGCGCTCCGCTAGCTTGTCTTCTCCGTACCTGTCTGCATCCGGTTTATTTAAACACATTATAAACCGGATAGAGTACAGTCCGTTTCCTTAAATCCATGAAACATAATAAGACACCAGTCTGTTCATGTAGCAGATTCACCTCTCTGCCTTCTTACAACCCCCTTGTCTGAGGTTACCTTCAAGGAGCTCCGCTCCACATGCTGACTTCCTGTCAGTCCTGGCTTCCAGGGGAAGCTGCTTTACTGGGGTCTCTATCCCGGTTGATGACTTGCTCAACAGGTCAAACCCCACAGTTCCAGACCCTCAGAAGGACGGTAGCTTCTCCAACGCTGTTAGTCTACACAGACTCGGCACCATGTGCTATTCAGGAAAACCTGTCCTCTTGCAGGACCTTCCAACACGGAGACCATGTGACCAAACCACAGTCTCATTATAACATATGAGACACACCCATTGATGGGAGGTATGTGGTTAGCCAGTCCCGCCGAGCTCTCCGGCTAACCCTGTGAGCCCAGCCCCTTATAAGCAAAACAAAGGTCGTGGAACTACAGGTCCCAGAGCAAATTTTCAGGCTTGCAGTACAGAGGACCTCCTCTGCAACACATACCGGCCAATCACAACAACGCCGGTTACTTTCTCACAACGTGCAGAGTAAATGCAATTTTTATTCTGCCTCCATAATTTTTTGCATTTTTGTTGGAGATTAAAAACACATTAAAAATGGTACTTCAATAGTACAGGAAGGTTTTGATTCTGTACTTAACCCCTTCACGACATATGACATACGTGTACGTATGTACTTTCTGTTCTGTGAAAGTTGAGATGTATGGCAATAAAGCACATGACTAATCCTTCATAAAACAGAAAAGGGCAGTATATTGATTTACTGTGTGAGTGGGGTGATGACCATATTGACTGCAGGTCATGATGCATGTATGTTCTAGTAGTAACAAAGACTGATTACCGTATATAGCTATATGCATGAGGTGCTAAAGACATGTGCAGAACATTACACGCTTTGAATTCACCAGCTGCCAATGAGGTAATCATAATCATCACAATAAAGTGCTTTGAGTTAGGAGCTCATTGAGCAAAATCATTTTGCTGACTCTAGCAATAAAATATTCTACCTTATATTTATAGGCCTGCATTAACAATCTGACAGAAGGAATTGAGCATGCTGCCAAGATATTAAATGAAATTCCCCAGAAAGACATTCAGCTGCATTCTGAAAGGACCTCAAAGGCAGAGAGAAGAGGAAATGGGCAAGGTAAGTCATACTTAATGATCTTGGTTTGCTTCCATTGATCTGCTCCAGGATCCTTGGAGAGTTGGATATCTATAAAAGTCTTTAAAATAAAAGTCTGAATGTTCATTTTTAATATTAGCAAGTGTCTTTGAGCATTTGTGTTAAAACACACTAGAATTGTCTGTGATCCAGTTATTTCCCAGAAAGAGAACTTGGTATAAATTGGCCTGCAATGAGTAACATTATAGAATAGTCTGAAGAGAAAGCGATTGGCTTGTAAAGGCTTAACAATGCCATAAATGATACCTTAAAGAAATGACTTACTAGGCCAAGTGTATAAACTGTGGAGAACACTAAAGTTTTCTATCCTTATGCTTTTTTGCTTATATGGCGCTATTTTATTCCGCAGCGCTTTACAGACATTATCACTGTCCCCATTTGGGCTCACAATCTAAATTCCCTATCAGTATGTGTTTGGAGTGTTGGAAGAAACCAGAGTACCTGGTGGAAACCCACACAAACACGGAGAGAACATACAAACTCCGTGCAGATGTACTTGGTGGGATTTGGGTCCTCCAGGACCCCAGCGCTGCAAGGCTGCAATGCTAACCATTGAGTTACTGTGGTGCCCTACCCTTGTTTTACTTATTGCCCCCAAGTTAGTCTACCTGTGGAATTGGTCACAAAGTCTTCAGATCTGCTTGAGCGCAGGTGTTTGTCGGTCGGTTACTAATTCTATTTTATTGGATATGCTGGGTCAGAATCTCAGAGTGAATATTAAAATATAGAAATTTGCACCAAAATAAAGGGGGACCTCTCTTTTCATGTGTGGATTTTAGGTATTTCGAAGTTCGATCTACATTTCAGCCAATGCTGTAATACAATTTTCTACAACATTATAAATATTGATTTAATTTCAGATAGTAATTGCCAGTATACTCGTGTTTTTTTAAACAGGTATGATGGATAAGTAAGGGAAAAAAGCTATTGATCCACCATGATTCTTTTTATAAACCATGCAACCTGTGTTCAGTGCACATCCATCCTTGCTTAGAAATCAATAATGGCTTAACACAGCACTTTAGAGATGGATAAATGCTTTTCACTCAAGGCTTATGAAGCCCCCCTCCTTTTTTCAGATTTTGTTAGAGGTTGATTATGTAAATTGAGGTTTTAGAAACTTTGTTTTGGTACATCCTGATCATTCTTTGGATATAAAAGTTTGGTATCAGAACTTTTTTTTAAAAAAAACAAAAAAAAAAAACAAACCTCATTGCAATAATAAAAATGTACCTTAACAGTTCAAAACCAGGCAACTTTCCCCAGTGCATAACCAGGCACATTTTTTTCATATATGCGGTTTAAAAAGCTGTAGATGTTTTACTCATTCAGATATGCAAATAATTTTTGCATCTTTTTTTGTGAGATGGGATTAGCATGATCTCCTATAGTAAGATGCCATATAGATAAGATGTGAGGAAACAAAGTACAAGTAAAAGAATATCTTTATTAAATAACAGTAGTATAAAAGCAAATTTAGAAAGACAGGGCAGGAACAGGACCTCCAAATGGTGGGGAAAGAGAGCAGCAGCAGGTTATGATAAAGTGCACAGTAAGGGTTAAAGAACATAATGCAAGCACCACACGTAAAAGGGCCGGGCAAAAATGTATGCTATGTTTTATATGTTAAGTGTCATGATCCAGTTCGGGGTTTGTTTCTGATTATCCTCTCCCGGGATGGTCATGCGGAGGATTAATCTTCCCTGCCTCGTTTTGGGATCTGTCTGGCTATTTCAGTTCGCTATTATGTGCAAGCAGCGTCAGTTATAGTTCCTGTCTGTGGCTTGAGCAGCTGATCCTGTTATGCCCTGATTTGTCCTCTGCCTGTCTACCTAGGTCCCATTCCTGTGTTCTCCTGTGAATTTGCTCGTCATAGTATTCACTCTCTGTGTTGTGACCGCTTGGTATTTGACTCAGCTTGTCCTCTGACCTACTTGACTGTCTTCCGTCTCTGGCTTTCCTGCTCCCGATCGGCTCTGACTTCTCTGGCTTGTTTCTGACCACGTGTATTGCTGTGACCACTGGTACTTTGTTCCCTCTCTGTTGCTGACCTGGCTTTTTTGACTACTCTTCTGCCACCTAGTGGCTCCTGCCTGCTGCTCTGTGGTTTCACTGTGAGTGTACCTGTCTTTCCTTCACCCACACCCCATGGTGGAGGTTGTGTGCTACTGCACGGCAGCAGGCATTACACTACGTTTTGCGGATGCAATATTGGTAGCTGCCGTAGTCACGCCCCGAAAGAAGCAACCTTGCAATACGGCGCTCGTCGGGCGATTGGATCCTTAGCAGCAGCTGCCCCTACCACACAGTCTCAAAGTACCAGTCCTTTAGCAGGTATTTAACCATATGTATCTTCTGAACTCTTTGGACATTTAATATACATGCTTTTCTATTGAGATCCACTGGTACATGTGATGCAAAGAAACTTGTTTCTATGATATTTGATATATAATTCACACAATCACCTAACCTCTCCTTTTTTCACTTCTGGGGTCTGTCTCTCTTCTTGCTCCCACAGGCAGCTACCAATATTGCATCCGCAAAACTTATCATATACTGTAAAAGCAACTCTTTAGTTATTGCTAAGTTTCTTCTTTGTCTGACCTTTCTTGAATCTAAGGGTTACACTTTTGCCTTGCCCTTTTATGTGTGGTATGCTTGCATTATAATCTTTAACCCTGACTGTACACTTTATCATAACCTGCTGCTGCTCTCTTTCTCTTCTATTTGGAGGTCCTGTTCCTGCCCTGTCTTTTTAAATTTGCTTTTATACTACTGTTATTTAATAAAGATATTCTTTTACTTGTACTTTGTTTCCTCACTTCTTATCTATATGGCATCTTACCATAGTAGATCATGCTAATCACATACATCACATGTTGAAGTGTCTTGAGCCTCTTTAAATTAGGACTATGGGAATAATCTTTTTTTGTTATAAGTGGGGCCTAATTTTCATGTTATTTTCATACTCTCTTTTTGTTTAGTTTTTGCCAACGTTGGGCGATATCGCTGTGAAACTAAAGGAAATATATGTCTGATTTTCCCATTTTTTAAGACCACAATGGATCACTAAAAACATTTTACATTTTTATCCCCATTCCATAACAATTATTGTTTTAAATTGGCAGGTTTTTTTTTTCGACTGGTGCTGGGTTAATAACAGGAATTTAGATTGGCAGCTGCTTTTTTCTATCTATTTTTTCTTTTCCTGCTTTTATTTTTATATTTATTTATTTTTTATTTATTTTACACATTATGCTCCACATAAAGTCATAAAAGATCTTTTAAGTTTATGCCACCATTTTAATATCTTTTTATAAATTGATTTCCTCTGTAACTTGTCAGGATCCTGTCAGCGCCGGCGTGCAGCCTCCGCTGAGCAGGGACTCACCCGCACTGTAGGGGGGCCCGGGGTCAGGTACAGCCGGAAAGTACAGATACACAGGACCTGTGGATGCTGAAGTTTAGCAAGCAGTCACAGGACCTACGGTCATGTGACTGCAAGGGGGCGGGGCTTAGCGTCCTGCTTTCAGAGATGGCAGGACACTATACAGAAATACTCAGAGTCAGGCTAATCGGAGGTCATACACAGAGATATCAGTAAAGTACCAGGGATGAGACAGAATGGATAGTAAGGGCCAAGCAGAATTCAAAACCAAGCAAACATAGAAGAATCCAAAGCAATATCCAGAGAACAGACTGAGTCATACACAGAGAATCAAGCAACCAGAACACAGCACAAACACAATCAGGGGTCACCATACAATGCCAAGGGCGAACGTTTAACTGACGGAGATGGGAGCATCCTGAGGCTATAAGAAGCCTGTCCCAGAACCAGGGAGAGGCCACAATCATAGCCCCAGGTGTGCAGGTAAGGCTGCACTGGGATCACAACCTTTAACCCCAGAAATGCCAGTCATCAGCACTGGTTCCAGACATTAACCCCACGTATGCGAGTCAAACCCGCACGGAGATCATGACATATATGAGCCCCAGTTATAAAGCAAATTTAGGCTCCTTCTTGAGCAGTGGTGCTGATAAGGGTCTGTTAGGACCCTGCAGCCTCTGCTCCCTCCCTACATCCAGCAATCACGTGATCACTGGTTCCAGTGCTGTGTGTACAGCGATCAGTACAGTGATGGTTGGTAAGCCATCTCTGTCATTTCAAGGCATTGTACAGATGTGTCTGACAGTCAGCTCCCTGCTCACGCATAATCTCATGCAACTGCTATAGTATAGTGTAATTTTACAATGTCATTGCAAAGTAGAATGCAGGCCACTAAGACGTTTAAAATCTGTAGATAGTCCTGAAGTAGTTAATAACAATTATAACACAAAGCAATAAGTGTTTCAAACAATTAAATACCTGATAACAAAGAGAAGTGAAGAGGAAAACTCGCAAAATTCTTGAACAGTATACGCAACCTATGGTGGGCAGGAATGATGTCTCTGTTCTGTAGCTATACCCAATAACTGAACAGCATTGCATTGGGTGAGAAAGTTGTTTTTAACTACTAGTGTGACAACCTCTTAGCAGTGGCTGTTATCCCTGAATGGTGTAGAAGAGGCAGATGCTACTTAATGAATTCAGATCTCCTTATGAGTGGCCTCCATGTGCCGTGCCAAAAATGCTTCTCCACTCAAGATTTGAATTCACATTTCTGGTGTAAAAAATGCTGGCACGTTTCATGACCATATTCCATCCCTTCCTGGCTTCTCACCCCCTCCCCCATTTTAGCAGAGCTGATCCAAAGTGCATTGTGCAAAAGCTTGGTTACTCTATAATTGGCCTCTTAAGCCCCTGTCACACTAAGCGAGATGTCTAGCGAGATCGCTGCTGAGTCACAAGTTTTGTGACGCAACAGCGATCTCGCTGTGTGTGACACGTATCAGCGACCGGCCCCCCCGCCGGGTATCGCTGATTGTGCTCTAATGTCCTGGGCCATTTTTTGATCATTGGTTGCCCCCTGGCCAGCACGCATAGTGTGGCAGCGGGAGACCATCGATCAGTGAGCTCCCAGCGCTGTAAGCTGACGCTGGGAGCTGGTATCCAAGGTAAACAGCGGGTAACTAAGCGCGTGCATCACTTAGTAACCCGCTGTTTACCTTGGACCCCAGCTCACAGCGGGAGCACGCTTGTATCCAGGGTACACAGAGAGTAACTAAGCGACGCGTGTGCTTGTTACCCGCGTCGTTGCTGGTCCTGATGGCTGGTGAGATCTGCCTGTTTGACAGCTCACCAGCGATCATGTAGCGACACACCAGCGATCCTTACCAGGTCATATCGTTGTCGTGATCGCTTTTGTCACCGATTTTGTGACGTAGCAGCGATATTGCTAGCGATATCGCTACATGTGATACTTACCTCCGACCGGCTCCCCCGCTGGTTATCGCTGGTCGCGCGAGAAGGTCCTGGACCATTTCTCGTCGTCCGCTTCCTGCGGCGCTTCCTGCTGTGACGACGAGCGACGCGTGGACGCGGGCGGGAGGAGGTCAGGATCGCCACGTCTGACAAGTAAGTAGCGACCCCCGACCCCTGCGATGTCACTGGTGAGATCTGCCTGTGTGGCAGCTCACTAGCGACCACTTAGCGATGCACCAGCGATCCATATCATTGTCGGGATCGCTGGTGCATTGCTATGTGTAACGGTACCCAAAGACTATCGAAGAGGATTGTGCCTCCTGTGCACCAATTGGCCCCCACCTCACCTGTTGTCCTAACCCGGGACAGCTCCTGTACCGTACATTACTGTTGGAAGTGACGGATCTGCTCACTCGTGTCGTCCTTCTGTAACCGCAGGCATCCTCCTCTGGTTGACGTCTCCTTGCGAATCTTCTGTGCTTGACCATCAGCGGGTGTCTCTTAGGCCTGGGGCAAAGAGGATTGTAATCTGATTCTTGATGGGCGTTGTGTGGCCTTGGGGACTTGACCAGTGTTGGGCAAAGGTTCTGGTCTTCACTGGTACAGCCTGGACTCTTTATCTAGACTGGCGTAGGTTGGTTCTCTGGGTATCACCAGGCGTCGTCTGGGACTTGTCTGGTGGTGACTGGCACCTTGGTGGTGCACTCTTTCCGCTATGGCTTGTCACACTGGCTTCAGCATCATCTCTGGTCCACGTTTGCACCACTCCTCTTCTTGGCACCTGCAATCCTCCTGCGATGTGGTGTGCAGGGATTTTATATCCAGGAACTGTGTCAGGCAAGGCACCTGACCAGGTCCCGCAAATGAACCAAGATCTTTTGCACTGCACAAAAGATAATTTTCCCCGATGAACAATCAATTTGCTCATTCGTTGGTTGATCGATTGCCTGGTTACATTGAATGATTATTGAGAAACTAGTGTTAGTATAAACACTTGTTCATGGTAATATTTCAGTACAAATGCAGCTTTATTATCTAGATGACTACTTAGTAACATATATTCTAGAAAGTTCCAAAAACTGGAGGCTATTACAGAAATTTTTCTTTTCAGTTCAGTGGTGAATGAAAAATATAGCCTTACTAATTATACAAAATATATTGACATTATACCTAACATTCACAAAAAATAATCCATATACCATGCCAGCTATGGCAACCTGTGAGATTAAAACTGATTTCAACCTGTGATATTAAAACTGATTTCAGAGAGTAAAATTATGAATCCAGGGCAATGTATAGCATTTCATTGAAATCACTAAAAAATCTGCAAGTTTCCTTTTATTTTGAAAGGAACAAATTGTAATATAGCAGTAAAGAACATGAAGTTTTAGACTATATTCACACATTGTGTTTTTGCTTTTTTTTCTGCAGGCAAAACCTGCTCTCTTGGCAGTAAATAAGCTGTTTACAAAAAACAGCTGCATCTTTTTGCTGCATATTTGCTGTGTTTTGCTTTTTTATCAGGTACATTTGTCTCTTGTACATGTTGAAAAAGTTTAGTGGCCCCCAAAAAAGCGTGATGTTAATGCATCTTCCCGAGCTTTCTGCAACAAAAATGCAGCAAACCAGATGCTTGCATTTTTGCTGCCTTTTTTGCACTTACTCATTTCTTTCTATGGGTGAAAATTTTTTTCCCAAAATGCAGCAGTTTTCCAATTCAGTCAGGAAAAAAAACAATGTGTGTGCATGAGAAACGCAACTTAAAATTTGCATGAGATAGTGCAGCAAAAACGCAACGTGGGAACATAGCCTTACGCAATATATAATCTAGTATGTAATAACTTTATGAGTACTTATCATAGCAGGAGATCTGAACCTTGGAAAAGAACACGAGGAGGACTGGTTAGATTTCAAGCCTTCATTGTCTGCAAAAGATGTATTGAACCTCAGTAATCACATCCTACTACTACTATATCAGGTAATCATTATTATACTCTATTTTTTTTGTAGTAGTTATCTAAAAAAATGAAGCTCTGTAACAGTATTCCAAAGCAATGTTGCATGTTATTATACTCTGGCATGGACTAATAGGCTTTCATCTATATCAGACCTGTGGACCTTTCTTAGACCCTCGGTAGTCATGGAATCCCATTGGCAGCTGTCATCAAAGCACCTGATGGGCTGACAAAGGGAGCATCCTACACAGCCAAGATCAGAGTAAACTTCAATCACTGACTCTGGTACAGACTGGGGTTGAAATTCAGCCCTGGTATTTGAAATGTCACAGGCCCATTCTGTCCCCGTCCCTAAGCACCTGATGGGATATATTACTAATCTTACCCTGGATGGAGGAAAGCAAGATTTACTACAAGACCAATATTTCTGATGATACCTGTGGCCTGCTGGGTAAGTGACGGAGTCAGCGACTTTGTGCTCCGTCACAACCCTTAACAGTATGAGTGTCTTGAGAACACCGATTCTGTTAACAATGTAGCCGACAAGGCAGCCCATGACCAGACAGGCCCTTCTGGCATTTGCCAGAATTGCCAGATGGCCAGTCCGGCCCTGCTGTCAGTTGTGACAGGAGGACAATGTTGTATTACAGCCAAACGCCCTCTGCAGTCTTATGGGTACACTGGTTAGTGCCCATGAGATGATGGATGTATCCTTTGTGGAAAAGAATACGCATCCTCCAGTGGCAGATTTATCCATCCCAAGTTGTTGCTGGGTTAAAGAACACATATGTTAGTTGAGTTTACAGGAATTTATATGCAGTATGTAGCCCTCATTTCCCTAACAACTTGAGGCCAGTTGTTCACATCTACTATCATATTTTCATTTTCTGTTTCATTATAGAAACAGAAAAAAATGACAATAACAGTCTTGGAAGCATGACTACATTGTCAATTGACTAGAATGGACATACAAATTATGATAGTGTCTATCAGATTTCGGTGACGGTGTCTGCCCTTCTACCAAAAAAAAATTTTGTGCATTTTCTGAATCTGGAATGGAATATTTTAGAAGCACTTCTGATGTAGAGAGTACATGTGAACCCAGTCTAGGCCCCCGTCACAATAAGCGAGATCGCTATCGAGATCGCTGCCGAGTCACAAGTTTAGTGACGCATCAGCGATCTCGCTGTGTGTGACACGGATGAGTGACTGCCCCCCCGCTGGGTATCGCTGATCGTGCTCTAATGTCCTAGGCCATTTTTTGATCGTTGGTCTCCCGCTGGCAAGCATGCATCGCTGCGTGTGGCAGCGGGAGACCATCGATCAGCGAGCTCCCAGCGCTGTAAGCAGATGCTGGGAGCTGGTATCCAAGGTAAACATCGGGTAACTAAGCTCGCGCGTTGCTTAGTTACCCGCTGTGTACCCTGGACACCAGCGTCCTCGCGCTGGGAGCTGGTATCCAAGATAAACAGTGGGTAACTAAGCGCCGCGTGCTTAGTTACCTGCTGTTTGCCTTGGATACCAGCTCCCAGCACGAGCACGCTGGTATCCAGGGTACACAGCGAGTAACTAAGCGACGCGTGCGCTTGTTACCCGCGTCGTCGCTGGTCCTAAGCGCTGGTGAGATCTGCCTGTTTGACAGCTCACCAGTGATCATGTAGCGACACACCAGTGATCCTGACCATGTCATATCGTTGTCGGGATCGCTGGTGCGTCGCTTAGTGTGACGGAGGCTTTATGGTAAATTTGTACATGGTAGATTTGTTTCAGAAATTTGTGTTCCTGAGCCATTAGTCTGAATGGAGCTTAGTGAAATCCATTTATATGCTGCAGGAAAAAAACCTTCATCTAATGAATTCTTTTGTCAAATCTCTGCAACATACGAGTGTGCACCATTACACACGGGCTTCTTATACCATTTTTGTAGATGGTGATTAAAGTAGAAGACAGCCGTTTTATACATGGGGCCATGATGTAGAAGCTGTGTCGCAAGAAATAAAGACACACTGCGAAAATACCTACACCATTACCAAAAATTAAATACTTTTGTCACGCTGCATGATATAGGGTTATCTATGATCACTTATAGAAAATAAAAGTGGTTTACACAAATGTCATAACAATCTTTACTAAATGCATATAATAAAGCGACCAAGATTCTAGTATCCTACCAGGTCATTGTGGATTGCAGTAAAGCGACTCAGAGAAACTGATTTTCATGACTGTTTAGAATAATGTTGGAAAATAACCATTACTCTGGAATTATAACCATAAAGTGATATATTTTTCCTGTAATTATAGCGTGATGTTATCAAGGACATGCGGTCTGGAGCAGCATCTGTGTGGAAACAAAGCCCAGTACTGTCTTATGAACATGATGATAGCACTAAAGATATAATTGTAAAGGTGAGTTGTAGCAGAATATTGTGCTTATATACTACTCCTACGAAAATATTGTGCGACGCCCTCTCCCAGGGCCGTGGGGTACTCGGTACCGGGCCCGTTGGCTTCAATGGGGGATGTCACGGCAGCTGCGACATTGTAAAAGGGGGATGGTTGAACGTGTGGATGATGATTAAAGTTTGAGTGAATGATTCGTGACGCCACCTGTGGTGTTCAGCAATGAAGATGTTAAGCCGACGCTGCAGACAGATCCTCTGGGACAGAGGTGTGGTGCAGCAATGATGTTGTGGCCCTCCACAGGTAGGGCAGTAGTACCAGGGCAGTGTAGATGAAGAGATAGGGGAGAGACGTAGATGGTGCAGTCTCAGGCACAGACATGTAGCAGTGCTGAGGGTGTTGGCGCAGGAATAAGCGGAGGACACCCGGGCATGTAGTTCCAAAGCTTTACTCAGTCTGTTGTGCATACAGGTGCCCGCATCCATGCCGTGTCCTCCAGGTCAGGGGCTCAGTCAACCTCCAAGCTAGATGAAGCACTCCGTTCCAACACTCCGCCAACATGTGCCTTTTCGGAACGTCTCCCTTCTTGCGCCTATGGTGAAGTACTCACAGTACTCAGTTACACTGGAGTTCCTCCTTTCTGATGTTCCTATGAACTTTACTTGTATGGC
Organism: Dendrobates tinctorius; assembly: GCF_039654945.1. Taxonomy (NCBI): domain Eukaryota; kingdom Metazoa; phylum Chordata; class Amphibia; order Anura; family Dendrobatidae; genus Dendrobates; species Dendrobates tinctorius. Next base: position 55,360,936 of record NW_027361675.1, read on the forward strand.
AGACAGCTGTAGCCTGCTTCGGGGACTTCTTGCTACCTAGTCCCGGCTCACTAACATTGCTGTTGTGCCCCCAAGTCTTGTGTGTGAATAAAGTGGTGACAACTTCTACTCCTCCGGTGTCTGCTGCAGGACCATTAGTATCCATACAACCTTGGGGACCGGACCCCGGCCTTGAGCTGTGAACTTGGGAAGGGTTCTGCTCTAACCCTAATCCTTAGTCCTCCTTTCCTCCTTACGTTCCGTACAAATCCTTCTTTCTTATGGAGAATTAGGCTTTCTGAATCTCTCCTTCCTGTGCCAGCAGACCCAGGTCACTGAGGTCTGCTGCAGCACTCCCTTCATCCATCCCTCTCCGGTGATCTCCTCTCACCGACTCCTGTGACAGACTGACTAAATCCTAATCTCTTCCCACTCTTTTGGTGCAGACTAACCTCCACCCACTTCCCAGCACTCTTCATGTTCCAAGCAGGGAGCCACCAAAGGGTGCTTTGCTACATTACTATGTTGTGTGGGATGCAGGTGTTGGAGTGTGGTCAGGTGTCTCCACCTTACCTGGATGGTGGGCTGCCACACCTCAGGAGGAGGTGCAGTACCTCTGTGGTGACTGAACCCTCAGGGGCGCCACATACCCTCCCTGTTAAACACAGCACATCCGCGGGCTGCAAGTGATACAAAGGTGAAACAAAATAAGGAACATACAAAAATTTTTTAAATGCTTGATAAACAATTCTTATCTAAACTTCCCAATATGGGAGGCTCTGACTCTTGAACATTACAAACAATTTAACTAACTATCTATAACTTATTATATTACTTTAACTTAAAGTTACGTTACCTAATTTAAAGTGCTATGGAAGTAAACTCACTCCATTTCAATACCTTTTATCATTTCACATTTCCCTTCATCTTTATTCACATTTTTCATCTTTTTATTAAAACATTACCATAAATCTAAATTCTGTATTCCTAATAGTTATTACTATCAATTAAATTCTATATAAAAGCTGTTCTATAACTATTAATACTTTCATAAGGAACATTATATAACTCTTCACATCAGAACGTCAATCATTCTTGTAAGTGCTGGACACCGCTACCAGCCGGGATTTCTTGCAGTGTCCTTTAGGTGGGAGCCATGCTCCAGGTGAGGTAGTCTTTATTCTTAGAAGACCTATGTAAAACCAAGAGAGGGCACCTAAAGAGGTGCAACTATATACTCCAGGTTCATGATCACTGCAGTTCAATTTTTCATAATAAATGCTGCCAACGCAACTAGGCAAACTAAAGAAAACCGGAACATAATTGTAAACAATGGGGCACAACGGTGCCAATACCCTCCTGGGTAACAATTATTTGTTTGGGAAATGTTCTTTAATGTTGGTCTCCTCCTGGGTTGGTGGAAGCTGATTTCTTTGGCTGCTTCCAGGGGAGAACGTCTGATTTTCCTCTTCCTGTTGGTTGTTCACAAATTGCAGGTATTCCTTTTCCCAAGAAGTGATGTTGGTGGCTGCCTGTGTGAATGGAGTGGCAGCTGGTGTCACTGCTGTTTGGGGTTCTACAGGGGCTGCAGTCGGTACCAACGGCTGTTGCACTTCAGTTTCAGGTGGCCTGACAGCTAGCGGTGCTGCTGTCTGTTGTGGCTGGCACGGTACGATTGGAATGCTGCAGCTTAATGTTGGAACAAGTATAGGACCATTTCTGTCCACAGGCGCGGTCCCTAACACCAGAATCATGGCAGGAGCAGTGACCATACCTGGTGCTTCCCGAGGATGTTCCAGCTCCTGCGCGGGTACAGGGTGGCCAACAATGGCAGATGCAACATCCAGGGCTGTCTGGTCAAGAGCCGGTAGTGGGGTCTGGGCTGATGCCAAGGCCTCCGGGGTGGACCCGCGCAGCCACGCCAGGTCCGGGTAAGATCTCAGCCCCTGCTCCTCAGCTTGCTCTGGGACTCTCATGTATCTCCTCCTGGCAGGCCGCATCCAGTGGAGGTGGGCTCTGCAGATGGTATCGCAGCGGCCGTATGCCCCGTGGGAGCTGCCTGGGGGCACATGGTTTTTCTCCATCGTGTTCTCCTTGCCCCCGTCCTCCTTCCACCATGGCATCCTGGCGTGCTCTCTCCTTCCCGAGCTCCTTTCCCGCCACAGGGCTTCGCTCCTCCTTCTGGGGGCTGCGTCTTCTTCCTACTCCATACCAGGCCAGTATACGAACCCCTCTGGGGGTGGGCCATGTCGCTGTAGCATAGAAGTTTAGGCAGGGGAGGCCCAGGACAGTTTGCTCTCTTTTCTTAGGACCACCCATGTTGTCACGCCCTTCTTCACCGCACCGGTGGCCATTTTGAGAGTCCATTTTACAGTCTATAATTTTGGTTATTTTGCACATTCTCAGCAATGTTTAAGTCCAATAAATCTTCGGCACACAGAACCCGGTGGCACCGGTGGGCTTCATCATCCTGTTCATGACACCAAGATGGGTCGCCCTCCCAGGGCTGTGGGGTACTCGATGATGATTAAAGTTTATGAATGAATGATTCGTGACGCCACCTGTGGTGTTCGGCAATGAAGATGTTAAGCCGACGCTGCAGACAGATCCTCTGGGACAGATGGTGTGGTGCAGCAATGATGTTGAGGCCCTCCACAGGTAGGCCAGTAGTCCCAGGGCAGTGTAGATGAAGAGATAGGGGAGAGATGTAGATGGTGCAGTGTCAGGCACAGAGATGTAGCAGTGATGAGGGTGTTGGCGCAGGAATAAGCGGAGGACACCAGGGCATGTAGTTCCAAAGCTTTACTCAGTCTGTTGTGCATGCAGGTGCCCGCATCCGTGCCGTGTCCTCCGGGTCAGGGGCTCAGTCAACCTCCAAGCTAGATGAAGCACTCCGTTCCAACACTCCGCCAACATGTGCCTTTTCGGAACGTCTCCCTTCTTGCGCCTATGGTGAAGTACTCACAGTACTCAGTTACACTGGAGTTCCTCCATTCTGATGTTCCTATGAACTCTACTTGTATGGCAGTAAGTTGGAGCCTGCTTCGGGGACTCCTTGATACCTAGTCCTGACTCACTCACGTTGCTGTTGTGCCCCCAAGTCTTGTGTGGGAATAAAGTGGTGACAACTTCTATTCCTCCGGTGTCTGCTGCAGGACCATTAGTATCCATACAACCTCGGGGACCGGACCCCGGCCTTGTGCTGTGAAATTGGGAAGGGTTCTGCTCTAACCCTTATCCTTAGTCCTCCTTTCCTCCTTACGTTCCGTACAAATCCTTCTTTCTTATGGATAATTAGGCTTTCTGAATCTCTCATTCCTGTGCCAGCAGACCCAGGTCACTGAGGTCTGCTGCAGCACTCCCTTCATCCATCCCTCTCCTGGGATCTCATCTCACCGTCTCCTGTGACAGACTGACCAAATCCTAATCTCTTCCCACTCTTTTGGTGCAGACTAAGCTCCACCCACCTCCCAGCACTCTTCATGTTCCAAGCAGGGAGCCACCAAAGGGTGCTTTGCAACACTACTATGTTGTGTGGGATGCAGGTGTTGGAGTGTGGTCAGGTGTCTCCACCTTACCTGGATGGTGGGGTACCACACCTCAGGAGGAGGTGCAGTACCTCTGTGGCGACTGAACCCTCAGGGGTGCCACAATTGTGTATGTCTTTTACTCTCCTGCAATATACTCTGCATTGTCTGCACAAGAAGTAAATGGCATGTGTCTTGGTACAACACCTTATATCAGGTCAGTTCCGTTTGATGTTATGTCTCACACTGTAAAGATTTCTGCACATTGAGAATGATGGGTTCTCTGATAGTTACTTTAAGTACCAAAAATCTAAAGGCTATGGCCTTCATTTACTCCAGTTACTATAAATGGCCGATTTAGTGTATTTTTATTCTTGGTCTGGAGATCTACTTTACATAGGATGGGAAGTTTTAGTTAGGTGTGATGACATACAAATAGTAAAGGGGTGGACTTAGAAAATTAACTTGAACAGGGAATTGTCACATAGAATAGGTTCCCACAGTCCCTTGTTACTATCCCTCGAACTAGGGGCACCCTAGACTATCTCTGTCTCCCGGATTACAGCTATGCTCCTAACTTAACCCTTATCTAATCCCTCCTCCACCTAAGGAGGTGAGAGGCCGAAGTGTATAGGAAAATGCTAACTACTGTAGACAGACAGGGGTAAATGGACAGGGATAAAAGAAAACTACAATGATACAAATACACTCACAAAAAAACAGAGTGGGAAACAGGGGAGATATAGGAAGGGTAAGCCAAATGTGATAATCATTCAAACCAATTCCACTCAGAAATCTCCAGAAAAACTCTCCAATCACCAACTCCTATTACTGACAGGAATGTTCTAAAATAAAAATAAATGTATCAGCATTTAGATAGAGCGATGTAATCTCGCCGTACCAAAGTACTGACTCAGGACTATAATTCCTCTATGCACACTGTCAACAATTAGTAGTTCTCAAGAAAGTCTGCCGACCAAAAGTATTTATCACTTGTGTTTAAATTGAAACATGTGAGTGCATGTATGGAAGCATACGTTTCTGTTTCTCAAATCCATAAGTTATCTAAAGCTCTCATTTGATGATAAAAGAGGATTCATGCTTGCTTTTTTAATATAAATTATGTATCATACAACTTGTATTTATTTTCTGTCAAACATTTTTTATTTTTTTCTAATTTCTAATATACTCTTACAGATTGGGGATTCTAAACTTCACTATGGTTATGAGTACCAAGGTTCAGCTGAGCATATGTTCATCACACCACTAACTGAACGCATCTTTCTGAGTATTATTGGTGCAATGACAGCTGGAATTGATGCAATGTGTGTAGGGCCACAGGTAAGATTTTCTGAAAATAAACTTTTTTTTTAATATAGTGTGTGTCCGTAAAGTCATGGTGCACTTTTGACCAGTCACTGGAAAGCAACAAAAAACAATAGAAATATGAAATCTGCTCCAAATAAAAGAAATACTCTCCCAGTTTCATACCTATTCACTGCAGTTCCATGTGGGCTCCATTTGTTGCCCTACACACTTCCAAACGATAGTGAAGTTCTTGCCACACACGGGTAAGGATGTCTGGTGTAACAGAGTGAATAACGTCTGTGAGTCTCTGTTTTAAGTGATTGTCGTTGATATGTTCAATGTACACATGTTGCTTCACATAACCCCAAAAGTAAACGTCTAAGGGCGTCAGATCCGGGGATCATGATAAATTTGTATACTTTCCTGTGACTGGTCAAAAGTGCACCATGACTTTACGGACATACTATATACACTGCTCAAAAAAATAAAGGGAACACTTAAACAACAGAATATAACTCCAAGTAAATCAAACTCCTGTGAAATCAAACTGTCCACTTAGGCCTCTTTCACACTTCCGTTTTTTACAATCAGTCACAATCCGCCAGGTTTTGAAAAAAAACGGATCCTCATTTTTTTTTTTGAGGATCCGTTTTTTCCCCATTGACTTGCATTAATGGCGGATTGTGACGGATTGCTGTCCGTTGCATCCGTTTTTTTTGAGGATCCGCCAAAAGTTTCTGTCCGTCACCATCCTCAAAGATTTCAAAACGGAGCTTGCAACGTTTTTTTTTCTGGCGGATCCTCCAGACACTCATTTAACCCGAAATTCTTTCTGGGTGCCGGACAAAAAAAAAAAAAAAAAATTCTCTTCTCGCTCTTCTCGCTCTTCTCTCTCTTCTCTCTCTTCTCTCTCTTCTCTCTCTTCTCTCTCTTCTCTCTCTTCTCTCTCTCTCTCCTTTTCCAGGCTGCGATTCCTTTAAAATTCTTCATTTTGCGGATCCGTCAAAAAAACGGATGGGTGGCATCCGTTGTCATCAGTTCTACAACGGATCCAGCATCCGTCCTTTTGGCGGATTTGGACTGATGCAAAAAACTGAAGTGTGAAAGAGGCCTTAGGAAGCAACACTGACAATCAATTTCACATGCTGATTTGCAAATGGAATAGACAACTGATGGAAATTATTGGCAATTATCAAGACACACTCAATAAAGGAGTAGTTATGCAGATGGGGACCACAGATGACATCTCAGTACCAATGCTTTTTGGCTGATGTTTTGGTCACTTTTGAATGTTGGTTGTGCTTTCACACTCGTGGTAGCATGAGACGGACTCTACAACCCACACAAGTGGCTCAGGTAGTGCAGCTCCTCCAGGTTGTCACATCAATGCGAGCTGTGGCAAGAAGGTTTGCTGTGTCTGTCAGCAAAGTGTCCAGAGGCTGGAGGCACTACCAGGAGACAGGCCAGTACACCAGGAGATGTGGAGGGGGCCGTAAGAGGGCAAAAGCCCAGCAGCAGGACCGCTACCTTCGCCTTTATGCAAGGAGGAACAGGAGGAACCCTGCCAGAGCCCTGCAAAATGACCTCCAGCAGGCCACAAATGTGCATGTGTCTGCACAAACAGTTAGAAACTGACTCCATGAGGATGTTCTGAGGGCTCAATGTCCACAGATGGGGGTTTTGCTCACAGCCCAACACCGTGCAGGATGCTTAGCATTTGTCACAGAACATCAGGATTGGCAAATTCGCCACTGTGCTCTTCACAGATGAAAGCAGGTTCACACTGAGCACATATGACAGACGTGACAGAGTCTGGAGACACCGTGGAGAACAATCTGCTGCCTGCTACATCCTTCAGCATGACCGGTTTGGCAGTGGGTCAGTAATGGTGTGGAGTGGCATTTCTTTGGAGGGCCACACAGCCCTCCATGTGCTCACCAGAGGTAGCCTGACTGCCATTAGGTACCAAGATGAGATCCTCAGACTCCTTGTGAGACCATATGCTGGTGCGGTTTAGTCTAGGTCTGGAAGGAGATCCTTCAGGAGACCATCCGCCGCCTCATCAGGAGCATGCCCAGGCATTGTATAGTACTGAAGTCATACAGGCACGTGGAGGCCACACACAATACTGAGCCCTGAGCCTCATTTTGACTTGTTTTAAGGACATTACATTCCACTTTAATTTTGTGTGTGACTCCAAATCCAGGCCGCTACTGGTTAATAAATTTGATTTCCATTGATGATTTTTGTGTGATTTTGTCAGCACATTCAACTTTGTACAGAACAAAGTATTCAATGAGAATATTTCATTCAGATCTAGGATATGTTATTTGAGTGTTCCCTTTATTTTTTGAGCAGTATGTATATACACAGGGTGGGCCATTTATATGGATACACCTAAATAAAATGGGAATAGTTGTTGACCCAGATCGGCGCGCTGAATTTGCAGAATGGGCAAAACAAAAATTGGAACAGGACCCTCAGTTTACACAGAACATTATGTTCAGTGATGAGGCAAACTTTTTTGAGTGGGCCATTTATATCGACACACCTAAATAAAATGGGAATGGCGACAGTTTTCTTGCATAGGGTGTGTTGCATTGAAATCTGCTGCAAAGAAGCGGGTACTGTATTCACCAGACATCAACACAATTTCTATCCGCATCCACATGTTAACCTCTGCGACATGTCAATGGCTGTAAACAAAGAGAAACTTGTAAAAAACTCATGAAAGAATAAAGCTACATTAAAACCAAGCACACCATTGTTTATCTTGTAAAATTATCAATAAGTTTCATGTGTCACATGACCCTCTTCCCATTGAAAAAAATAAAGTTTCATCCAAAATGACCAACTTCAAAATGGCTGCCATGGTCACCACCCATCTTGAAAAGTTTTTCCCCTCCCATATACTAATGTGCCACAAACAGGAAGTTGACATCACCAGCCATTCCCATTTTATTTTGGTGTATCTATATAAATGGCTAACCCTGTATATATACACAGTGGGGGAAAAAAGTATTTAGTCAGCCACCAATTGTGCAAGTTCTCCCACTTAAGAAGATTAGAGAGGCCTGTAATTGACATAATAGGTAGACCACAACTATGAGAGTCAAAATGAGAAAACAAATCCAGAAAATCAACTTGTCTGATTTGGCAAGATATATTTTGCAAATTATGGTGGAGCATAAGTATTTGGTCACCTAAAAACGTGCAAGATTTCTGGCTCTCTCAGACCTGTAAGTTATTCTTTAAGAGGCTCCTCTGTCCTCCACTCATTACCTGCAGTAATGACACCTGTTTGAACTTGTTATGAGTATAAAAGACACCTGTCCACAACCTCAAACAGTCACACTCCAAACTCCACTATAGTGAAGACCAAAGAGCTGTTGAAGGACACCAGAAACAAAGTTGTAGCCCTGCACCAGGGCTACAAGATTCAAGACTGAATCTGCAATAGGCAAGCAGCTTGGTCTGATGAAATTAACTGTGGGAGCAATAATAAGAAAATGGAAGACAAATACAGCAAAAAATGCCAATATCAGTCCGAAATGACAAATATTTCTCATCCAAATTACAGTATATAGCAGCAAATGAGATAAAATATAACTTTTAATACAACAAATTAAAAGTACCAAAAAATAATAATGTCACCCACAAGTGAATTTAAAATGAGATGCAAAATAAATGGGTGATCCTCAAAGGATAATTGCAAGCACCCAAACGCATCACGCATTATAGGGAAAGTGCAGGGCATGTGCAATATAGGGCTAGCTGTGGACTGCCCTTGTAAGTGCAGGAGCCTGGGGATCAGTTAATGGTTAGCATGTAAGGGAATTGACAGGGTATTGTCTTCCCATCGCTACCTTCCTGTAGGTATACAGAGTATCCCTGGTGACTCCTGACCGTCTGCATAAACCTGTGAGATTGTTCTTTTTTTTTAAATCTCGTTTATGGAAGGCTATGAACCTCTTGGTCTGGCCTATGAAATATATATGTGCATACATGTGCAATTGGCTATAGCATTGTGCTAATTTTTTATTTATGCTGTATCCATTATATAGTTTGCTTTCTGATTTATCAGTTACATTCTATATCCCTATGTGATGCATTTGGGTGCTTGCAATTATCCTTTGAGGATCACCCATTTATTTTGCATCTCATTTTAAATTCACTTGTGGGTGACATTATTATTTTTTGGTACTTTTAATTTGTTGTATTAAAAGTTATATTTTATCTCATTTGCTGCTATAAGACATATAAGACCACTGATAATCTCCCTCGAAATGGGGCTCCATGCAAGTTCTCACCCTATGGGGTCAAAATGATCACTAGAACGGTGAACAAAAATCCCAGAACCACATGGGGGACCTAGTGAATGACTTGCATAGAGCTGGGACCACCGTAACAAAAGCTACCATCAGCAACACACTACGCCGTCAGGGACTCAGAACCTGCAGTGCCAGACGTGTCCCCCTGCTTAAGTCAGTACATGTCCAGGCCCGTCTGAAGTTTGCTAGAGAGCATTTGGATTATCCAGAAGAATATTGGGAGAATGTCATATAGTCTGATGGAACCAAAGTAGAACTGTTTGGTAGAAACAAAACTTGTCGTGTTTGGATGAGACAGAATGCGGAGTTGCATCCAAAGAACACTATACCTACTGTGAAGCATGGGGGTGACAACATCATGCTTTGGGGCTGTTTCTCTGCAAAGTTACCTGGACGACTGATCTGTGTACATGAAAGAATGGATGGGGCCATGTATTGTGAGATTTTGAGTCCAAACCTCCTTCCATCAGCAAGGGCATTGAAGAGGAAACGTGGATGGGTCTTTCAGCATGATAATGATCCCAAGCACACCATCAGGGCAACGAAGGAGTGGCTTCGTAAGAAGCATATGAAGCTCCTTGAGTGGCCTAGTCAGTCTCAAGATCTAAACGCCTTAGAAAATTTGGGAGAGATTTGAAAGTCCGTGTTGCCAAGTGACAGGCCCAAAACATCTCTGCTCTAGAGAAGATCTGCATGGTGGAATGAGCCAACATACCACCAACAGTGTGTGCCAACCTTTTGAAGACTTGCAGAAAACATTTGACCTCTGTCATTGCCAACAAAGGATATATAATAAAATTTTGAGATGAACTTTTGTTAATGACAAAATACTTATTTTCCACCATAATTTGAAAAAGAAATCTTGCCAAATCAGACAAGGTGATTTTCTGGATTTGTTTTCTCATTTTGACTCTCATAGTTGTGGTCTACCTGTGATGTCAATTACAGGCCTCTCTCATCTGTTTAAGTGGGAGAACTTGCACAGTGCTAAAAAGTTCAGCACATGAATATGTGAATAACACACAGTCCCTCTAAACAGGGAACCAGATCATATAAAGGTATGCACATAAAAGTTGTATGTTGCAAGGTGCAAGGCACAAATAGAAAGATATCACCATAGAGATCAATGATAGTGCGTACTATCAGCTGACATAACATATGGAGCCACCAAGCTATGAACACAGTATCTAGACTTGACCATAAAGTGCAGAGTGCATAAAATGTATACCACCTTGTGAGGTGCAGATCCCCGACGCGCGTTTCGCTATTGCTTCATCCCAGGGGGGTAAGTTATCCCCCTGGGACAAAGATACTGTGTTCATAGCTTGGTGGCTTTATATGATCTGGTTCCCTGTTTAGAGGGACTGTGTGTTATTCACATTCATGTGCTGAACTTTTTAGCACTGTGGGCCACATATGTGTGACATAGAATATATACTATCCTACTGGTCAAGTTATAAGATGCATAGGACTTTATATTTTTTCACTATCATATACCACTTACAAGCACATTGCTGTATATTTTTTCAACTGTTTAGTGCTTTGTGTATCAAGCACAATTAGAAGCACAATATATATATATTGTCTGCACAGTTACTATACTATATGAATTTATCGCTTACAATGTATGCTCCTCTTGATGCTTGTTAGTCACGTGGCAGATGATCTATGTATACCTCTGTGGGGCCAAGTGGACTAGTATCTCTTTTTATGGTTTTTATGGTGCTTTTGCACATATGCATTAATAAAGGCTATTTTTCATGGCATAATTTTGTTAGCCTCGTTGGATATCTTGTTGTTTAAAAGTAATCTAGATTTCAGTAAATCTTCAAACAAAGTATAGGCTTCACAGCATGAAAAAATGATGTTTTCCTTACTTTCTTCATTGCTTGTTAGGCCTCTGGAAAAAAGTCTACCATCCAGGAATTATCTCTTGCTCTGGGAAAACCTCTGTACAGTTTTCATTTCACAAAGTCCACAGATCATAACATTTTGAAAGATATCTGCAAAGGACTCGCCTCCTCAGGTAGGATTTGTCTCATTTGCTTCATCCAGAAAAGTCACAAAAATTTTTTCTAACTGTGACCAGATTTTCATCCATGTGCCACCTGTATGTCCATTTTCTAAGTCCGCGTAACATCCGTGTGATGTCTGTGTGACGCCTCTGTGTGATCCATTTTCATACAATTACATTAAAACATTAAAAAGTGCACATGATCGAATGCAGTTTCCTTAGCTTATAATAGAAATGTATCCATAAAAATTGAAAGCCACTTGGATGGTCCGTGAGGGATGCAATCTTTTTTTTTTTTTTTTTTTTTTTTTTACAAACCCATAGACTTCAGTGGGTGAGTCTCATCCCAGACTAAGAAGAAACTCTTGGATATCTGCTGTGATTTTTTTCTTACGGACAGTCAGCTGAAAGAAAAACTGTTCATCTGAAGAATCCTATTGAATAGCATGGATCAGTGTGCTGTCCGATCAAAAATAGGATAGCACACGTCCACTTTATGCAGGCGTCTGTATGATCCCAAAAGCTGTTATTTGACTTGTCTAACTCCTGGCGTACAGCCTGCTGGGGAGCTACGTCTGTCCACGTAGGCAATGGTAGAAAAAATTTAGTGATACATGACATCTATAAATGGTCAGCCAACGACCATATAGTGGATGAATGGGCTGTGTCCACGGAGTGGATCTCTATTTCCTATGGCAGTCCTACCATTTTGTTGAAAGGGACAGTAAGATATTTGTTATATGCTAGCCTTTAATCTCCATGTGCCTTTATATAAAATTGGAGGCATATGAAGATACTGTAGGGCCCTGTATATGTGCTATGTTACACTTTTGTACATCACAGAGATTGTGCTAAGCCGTATTATACCAGTGATTAAAGTACAACAATCAAGACTTGGTCAAAATCAAAGGCATTTGTAAAGCTTGGACTGGTTAGTACTTTTGTCTTTTATTTTGCACTGCTGAGAAGCTTTGTGCTGAACATGAAAACAATCTCCCTATTGCTCTACAACCTATGGAATCATATCCTATCGTATAGTATGATCACCTCTTTGTTTTTGCTATTTCTGGCTAGTTTCACACTAGCGTTCTCGGGTGCAGCGCAGGGCCACTGCTAAAGCCCCGCCCTCGGTTGCGCGCCCTCCAGTCAGTTCCTCCTCTGATCAAATGACGCTGCATGCGATCAGTGTACCCTATATTTAGCGTTGGGTACGCTGGTCGTGCGCTGGTATGATTTTGCTGGCACTGCGCCCTTTTGGCGCTGTGCCCAGCGCACAAAAACGCGCTGTGTTGCATATTTGTGCCCTGGCGCAGCGCCGGCAAAAATATACCAGCGCACGGTCAGCGCACGACCAGCGTACCCATATAGGGTACACTGATCGCATGCAGCGTCATGCGATCAGAGGAGGAACTGACTGGAGGGGGCATGGCTGGGGGTGGGGCTTATCTGCAGCCCTGCGCTGCGCCCAAGAACGCTAGTGTGAAACTAGCCTCTTGGGCTCAAAACACGTTGGAACCACACAACAGATTCAGCATTGGTTTTCAGTGGCGAAAACAGAAAGTAATCTACATACAGCAATAAGAAGTTTTTATCGGCATTTGAGGAAAAAGGTCTGCTCAAAGGCAGAATTTTCACATAATAGCATTCACACTTTAACAGTGTGCTAGGCAAAAATAAAATGACTTGAAAAACCTAATTGTCTGTAGCCGTAAATCTTTTGTAACAGTGCTGTCGCTGTTAATATGAAAGATTACATTATATTATGTAGGATGTGATTCCAGCTAGGGCCGCATCCACAGGCTAATTTGTAAAATCTCCTGCTACAGTGATTTAATGTTAAAGGGTGTCCTCTCCATTATTGTAATACAATTTCAATTAGCTGTTCCAGAACTACAAATAAGTCTTGTGGACACGTTGGCAGCTGTGGGGCGAGAGTGCAGATGAAATCTTTTCATAATAAAATAACATTTTAGATTGAACATGGGTGCTATGTCTTGCTAATTGTGTAGAGTGCATATCTGATTATCATGGAAGCACACCAGGAAAGCAGATGGTAATTGGTCACTAGGATTAATTGAGCAGAGGTTGTGATGCTTAATTGCAGTTACACCAAGAAACATTGCAATTTGATAATGTTTTAAATTCATTTTGAAACCAGCACTTAAATGCTAATTGTATTTACTTACTAAATTCCAGTATCTGCTATACTAAAAAAAAACTAAAAAAAAAATTAAAATTACAAACATGTATTTTAGTTGAATCGATGCATATATTTTACAATTTAAGAATTCATACCAATTTAGAATAAAATCGGTTATTATAAATATCTTAACCTGACCTAAACAATTTTAGACAATTTGCAGCTAATACCTTGTTTATTCACCAAGGAAAGATATTATACAATGTGGAACAATTGCTTACAATGACATGTTAGTAATAAAAATAATGAATCAAAATGCCAAAGTAACAAAGTACATGAAAAGAGTACATAGTTCATTTATCAAAATCTTTTAATAGAATAAGTATTTTTGGTGTTTGTAGTAACCAATTGGAGCTCAACTTTCATTTTTAACAGATATGGTAAAATAAAAGATGCACTAATGATTGGCTGTTTTGGCCATTAAAGATATTTGTTAGATAACTTTCATAAATCCGTTCCCTGTAGTTCACAATAATATTGATGACTAATGTCTACGTGTAATTTTGTCATCACAGCTGAAGAAATTCTACCCCATGAGATTTATCAGTAAGAGGTTCTCAATAAGAGGCTCTATTTTTTTGTGATTCCTTAAGGGCCTGTCACACTAAGCGATATCGCTAGCAATATCGCTATAACGTCACTGTTTTTTGTGACGTTATAGCGATATTGCGGGCGGGAGGACATCAAGATCGCCTCGCGACATCAGGATCGCCTGAGTGGCAGCTCACTAGCGACCACCTAGCGATGCACCAGCGATCCTGACTGCGTCATATCGCTGGTCGGGATCGCTGGTGCATCGCTAAGTGTGACAGTACCTTTAGGATTAACCCTCCTAAATAGTCTAAATGGGCATGTAGGTCATAGAAAGTTGAGTAGAATTAGGGTACCGTTACACCTAGCGATGCACCAGCGATCCCGACCAGCGATATGACGCAGTCAGGATCGATGGTGCATCGCTAGGTGGTCGCTAGTGAGCTGCCACTCAGGCAGATCTCACCAGCGACATCGCTGGGGACGGGGATCGCTACTTACCTGTCAGATGCGGCGATCCTGCGTCCTCCCGCCCACGTCCACATGTCACTCGTCGGCGCCACAGGAAGCGCCGCAGGAAGTGACCGACGAGGAATGGTCCAGGAGCTTCTCGCGCGACCAGCGATAACCAGCGGGGGAGCCGGTCGGAGGTAAGTATCACATGCAGCGATATCACTAGCAATATCGCTGCAACGTCACAAAATCGGTGACTTTACAGCGATATTGCTAGCGATATCGCAGTGTGTAATGGGGGCTTTAGACCTTGATATCTGTGATCCGATTTCTTATTCCCCCAAATAAACATGGTATTCTTAATGTATAAAAGCGCTGTTAAAATCTATGGGCCGGACGTAGCTCTGCTTGAGAATCTGCCTCCAAAGCATATTTTAAATGAAAGGGGGCATTACCAGTGTGAGATGCGTAGATCAGGAGAATAGATTGTCAGTCATCACATGTCTCACACTGGTAACATTCTCACAGTTAAAATAAGCCCTGAAGACAGATTTTCAGGGAGATCTGTGCTTGGCCTTTAGGCTATGTGCCCACGATGCGATTTTCGGGGCAAAAACGCTGCAAAAACATTTAATAATCGTGTACAGAACGCACCCCATGCATTCCTATGGCATTCCTCACATGCTGTGCTAATGCTGCGCTTTTTTCCGCTGTGGAAACGCATCACGGAAATAATTGCAGCATGGTCATTCTTTTGTGAGGAATCGCAAAGAATTGCCGCGATTCCGCACCCATAGGAATGCATGAGAATCGCTTACTTCCCGCATGTGGCTATGCCCACCATGCGGGAAGTTAAGCGTCTCATGTGCGGTTGGTACCCACGGTGTGGAAGAGAGGAGACTGTCCTCCAGGCCCTGGGTACCATACCCCTGTAAAAAAAAAGAATTAAAAATCGGGGTATATTTACCTTCCGACGTTCCGCGCTGCCATCCCGGGCCACAGCGTTCCAAGTAATGCCTTGCGGCAAGGTCCTGTGATGACGTAGTCTCGCGTGACTCTAGCGGTCTCGCGAGACCAACGTCATCACAGGTCTCGCAAGGCATCGCTGGGAACGCTGAGGCCCGGGATGGCAGCGCGGGATGTCGGAAGGTAAATATACCCCGATTTTTTTTTTTTTTTTTTTTTTTTTATCATTTTTAACATTCTATCTTTTACTATTGATGCCGCATAGGCGGCCTCAATAGTAAAAAGCTGCTCACACCTGTCAAACACTATGTTTGACGAGTGTGACCAACCTGTCAATCACTTTCCAAGCGATGTTTCAAATCGCTTGGAAAGTGCTTGAGAAAATCGCAGCAAAATCACGAACAGAATCGTGGTAAAATCGCGGTGAAATCGCGCGGAAAAAAACGCGCGATTTCTGGGAAGGAGTCTGGTTTTTAGTGTGCGTTTTAACACGCAACATGGGCACATAGCCTTAGATCTCAAGAGCTTATTAACATATTAGGAAAAATGTGGTAGTACTCTGAAATAAAACATCAGATCACAGATATCAAGGTATCATTTTATTAAACGTTCTTTGATCTGCATGCCCATGTAGACTGCTTGGGAGGGTTGATCCTACTGACAGATTCCCTTTAAAACAGAATGAATATTATATACTGTATCTATAGAGTGATGCTATAAAAATATTACTTTATTGTAAATACTTTAAAATAATTCCATGAAAAAAATAAATGTGACTAAGTGCATAGCATAATTATTACATCATCGCAAAAAGAACTACATTAGTAAACACCATCTTTCCTCTAAGGATTATAGGGAAGAGATATTTAGGCCAGAAGAGAGGATTATTTGTGAGTGTAACAGAGAGTGAAATACATTCTGTCTCCCATTTGTGATAATTAGTATATCCATTAGGTGGGGGATCCCCTGTATATATTTATGAAAATCTCCAAAATTGATATCTAATCAAACATATTTTCAATCTCTGCCCATATAATATGTCCATGTTGTATAATGGAAAAATCTCCGTTCACATTAGTCTAACAGAAGTCTGATAAACTCTTACAGTTCTGGAACCTCTAATATCACTGCTGAAATCAGTCAAGATTCACAGTTCATGTTCATTTTCTGATTCAGTGTTATTGAGTTGTTTGTTAATATAGATTGTATGTTAGGAAAACACATATCTCCACAGAGATTAAAGTTTCAGAGACTGGTAACTCTGCAGAAACTGTTTAGCTAAGAACACAAGGAGAGAAGAACAGAAAGGACACTATTGTAGGTGTTTACTATAGGCCACCTGGACAGACTGAAGATATGGATCAACTCTTTTTACATCAGATATCTCTGTTCTCAAAAAAAGTACGACATAGTGATCATGGGAGATTTTAACTGTCCAGATATTTGTTGGGAATCTCTCTCAGGTCAAAATAATGGGTCCAGAAAATTCTTATCTTCTCTTACAGACAACTTTATCTTTGAAAAGGTAGATGAGTGAACGAAAGGATCTGCAATCTAGGATCTATTTCTTACCAACAGGGAGGAAATCATTGAGCAGCGATTATGCTATCCTCAAATTTTGGATTACATGAGGGTGAAAACAAGTGAGGACTCAGACTTTAAGGTTGGACTTCAGAAAGATGGATTTTACTTGACTCAGAAAGAGGGTAGGAGAGGTCCAATTGTCCGAATTTCTAAAGGACAGAAGTGTCCAAGAAGGAAGGGAGATTTTGCTAAATTAATTTCTCACTGCACAATCGGTAACAATCTCAAAAAGAAGGAAGAATTGGAAGCATTTAAGGAGACCAGGATGGATGAAGACAACTTAAACACTTGTTGAAAAGGAAAAATATGTATATTAAATGGAAGGAGGGGGCATATCTAAAGACTAATATAATGCTGTCTTCAGGGAATGCAGGGCAAACGTTAGAAGAGTTAAAGCCAGTAATGAAGTGAGACTTGCAAAGGAGACCAAAAGCAATAAAAACGGATTTTACGGGTATGTCGACAGCAAAAGAAAAGTAAAAGATGCTATAGGATTTTTACAGCATGAAAAGGATGAAGTGGTCAAAAATGATGTTGAGAAGGCCAAACTTTTAAATTCCTATTTTGCATCTGTGTTCTTTAAGAAAGCAATTGTAACATCAACTGATCTTATGGTGCAATCAAAGCAATAAAAGAATCCAAACTATCAATAAACAGACAGATGGTGAGGGAATACTTAGCTAACTTATATTAATTTAAATCTCCTGGTCCAGATGAATTACATCCTAGGATACTGAAAGAGTTAGCAGAAGAAATTGCAGAATCACTAGCTTGAAACTACTGGAAAACAGAAGTCCTAGAATATTGGAGAAGGCCAAATGTTGTCCCTATCTTCAAAACAGGAAAGAAAATGGAGCCTGGAAATTAAAGGCCAGTGATCTTGACTTCAACAAAGCATTTGATAAAGTATCTAGTATTACCCTTATTGAAAAAAATGACCAAATATGAGATTGACAAGGCTACGGTTAGGTAGATTTATAACTGGCTCGTACTCAGAGTGGTAAAAAATGGTTGCACATCCAGCTGGAAGAGTGTTTCAAGTGAGGTGCCACAAGGCTCTGTTCAGGCCCAAGTGTTATTCAACATTTTTATAAATGATTTAGATAAAGGAATTGAAGTTAAACTAATCAAATTTACAGACAATGCAAAGCTAGGTGTAACAACCCTGCTTGCATCACTGCTTGGCCTCCCATCCCCCGCACACCAACTTACTTTCTGCTTCAAGCCATGCTGTGAATTCTATCTGTTGCCAGCTCTGTGCCTCTGCTTTCCATGTTTCCAGACTGTGTGTATAGGGGGGCGACGCCTGAACTCTCTGGTTCTTATGCAGTCAGGGTGCACCTGTGTAATCTGTCCCTGACCAATCACCTGAACCCTTGACTATTTAGTTTCACCACTCCCACTGAAACATTGCCTGTGCAATGTCTAAACTCAGTTAGCTCCTTGCTGCTGAGCTAGCCAGGCCCTGTCCTATGTTTTGCCTTCTCTGAAGGCTCTTAGTCTGTATTCCTGTGTCTCGGTACCTTGCCTAGCATTTCTCTGTCCGCCTGCCAGGAGGCAGAATATCCTGGTCCTTGAGTCTTGTTCCCAGTGCCTTGTCTGTTCTCTGCCTGCCTGCCAGGAGGCTGAATATCCTGGTCCTTGTGTCTTTGTCCCTGTCTCTCTGTCTGAACTCAGTCTTACCTTTGTCTATCAGTCTCCCTTTCTCCTTGTCCGTGGCTCCCTTCCTTGCTGTGTCTTTCCTTGTGTCCTCCCTGTCTGTGTATCTGCACTCTCGCAGCTTTATCTGTGCATCTGCACTCTAGCCGCTCTGTCTGCACGGCTCCTGCTGCCGCTGCAGAACCTCTTGCTGCAGCTTCTCTCCACAGACCTTGTGGTTCAGCTTTGCTCCATTCCTGCTGCCACTGCAGAACCTCTTGCTGCAGCTTCTCTCCACAGACCTTGTGGTTCAGCTTTGCTCCATTCCTGCTGCCGCTGCAGAACCTCTTGCTGCAGCTTCTCTCCACAGACCTTGTGGTTCAGCTTTGCTCCACTCCTGCTGCCGCTGCAGAACCTCTTTCTGCAGCTTCTCTCTCCACTCCTGCCTTCACCTGCACCTCCTGTGTGAACAAGTCCAAACCTGTTCCTTCATATTCCACTCTTGCCTGCCTGCATCCATACCTGCACCTCCTGTGTGAACAGGTCCAAACCCGTTCCTTCATATTACACTCCTGCCTGCCTGTATCCATACCTGCACCTGCTGTGTGAACAGGTCCCTACCTGTCCTGTGTCTCAAGCCGTGCCCGCCTGTCCTGTGTCTCAAGCCGTGCCCGCCTGTCCTGTGTCTCAAGCCGTGCCTGTTTACCCAGTGTCTCCAAGCCACACCTGCTTGCCCTGTATCTGTCGTACCTTCTTGCCCTGTGTCTCAGTCTGCCTGTCAGTCACATCTGTCCAAGTGACTTGTCTCCAAGTGGGATCAGCAGCCACAGCCAGACACCACCCTGGAATGGCACCCGACAGCTATCTGCCGCACAAGCCTGACCTCGCCATCAGAGGCTCCAGTGAAGACCAAGGTAGCTGTCGCAGTCACGCCCCTTCCAGGGTAGTCTGGTCTGTGGCACAGTGGGGCCATAACCCCCGGCTCGCGCCATTCAGCCAAGGCGCGAGCGTGACACTAGGAGGAACAGCTAACACTGGAGTCACACATACAACTTACCAGCAATCCCAACAACGATATCAACGTGTCAGGATCGCTGGTAAGCCGCTATGTGATCGCTGGTGAGCTGTCAAACAGACAGCTTCACCAGCGATCAGCACAGCAACGCCGCACGTGCGGCATCGCTGTGTTCGTTAGTGCTGATGCCATGGATCCATGTAAAAAAATAGAATCAAAATAAAAAATATTGTTATTCTCACCTTCC
Organism: Dendrobates tinctorius; assembly: GCF_039654945.1. Taxonomy (NCBI): domain Eukaryota; kingdom Metazoa; phylum Chordata; class Amphibia; order Anura; family Dendrobatidae; genus Dendrobates; species Dendrobates tinctorius. Next base: position 55,380,729 of record NW_027361675.1, read on the forward strand.
GACGTCCCGCACAGCATTCCCGCCTCTCTCCGCGCTCCGGTCCCAGTAATCCTTTGCGAGAATGACCGTGATGACGTCCGTTCTCGCGGGATTGGGAAGTCTCGCTGTCATTCTTGCAAAGGATTACTGGGATCGGAGCGTGGAGAGAGGCGGGAATGCTGCGTGGGACGCCGGAAGGTGAGAATAATAATATTTTTTTTATTATTTTACAGCTGATCGCTGGTCTCCCGCCTGTCACACGCAGCGATGCGTGCTGGCCAGCGGGAGATAAGCGCCGAAAAAAATGTCCAGAGGTTTCTTGCAGCGATCAGCGATACCGGCAGGGAGGCCAGTCACTGATCGCTGTCACACACAGCGATCTCGCTGGTAAGATCGCTGTTGTGCCACAAAAGTTGTGACTCCGCAGCGATCTCGCTAGTGAGATTGCTATGTGTGACGGGGCCTTTATACTAGAGAAGACAGACAAAGGATTCAGAAGGATCTAGATAAGCTTGAACAATGGTCAGTGACTAATAGAATTGTATTTTACAGGGAGAAATGTAAGATTTTACATCTGGGCAGGAAAAACTAAAATTACATCTACATCTAGATAAGCTTGAACAATGGTCAGCGACTAATAGAATGGTATTTTACAGGGAGAAATGTAAGATTCTACATCTTGGCAAGAAAAACTAAAATTCCATCTACAGAATGAGAGGAATAGAACTTATCAACAGCACATGTGATAAAGACTTGGGTATACTAATAGATTGCAGACTGCACATGAGTCAACAGTGTGATATAGCAGGAAAAAAGGCAAACGCAGTTCTATGATGTATTAAGAGAATCATAGAGTCTAGATCACGTCAAGTAATTATCTCCTCCTCCTCCATGGTCAGGCCTCATCTGGGATACTGTGTCCAGTTCTGAGCACCACATTTTAAAAAACTGGAGCAAGTTCAGAGAAGAACTACCAGAATGATGAGCGGACTGCAGAGTATGTTCAACGAGGAACGGTTAAAGGATCTGGGAATGTTTAGCTTGCAAAAAAGAAGGCTAAGAGGAGACTTAATAGCTGTCTACAAATATCTGAAGGGATGTCACACTGTAGAGGGATCATTCTAATTCTCATTTGCACATGGAAACATGAGAAGCAATGGAATGAAACTGAAAGGGAGAAGATACAAATTAGATATTAGAAAAAAACTTTTTGACAGTAAGGATGATCAATGAGTGGAACAGGCTGCCATGGTGGTGAGACAGTGAGTTCTCCTTCTATGGAAGTCTTCAAAACAGGATGGACAGACATCTGTCTGAGATGGGTTTGTGAATCCTGCGCTGCATTGAGCTGGGGGTTGGACACGATGACTCTGGAGGCCCCTTCCAACTCTAGCAGTTTATTATTCTATGAATTAAAGGGAATGTTACCACATTCGACTTAATATTAATATTGGCATGCAGGTTATAGACTGCTGAAAAAAAGTCCTACCTGTATGGTAATCTTCAAATCAGATGCCTTGTTGTTGAGAAATAATCTATTATCATTTTATGTAAATGACCTCCTCCAGGCTATGGGGAGGATATTACCCAGAAGATTACTCTGCTTCCTCACTTCATTATCATAGGTATCTCTTACCACAGGGTCCCTCTGACCCTGTGACATTGGATGCAAGTCAGGGAATCTCATACCTGTGAACAGGTGACTGAACAATACCGCCAGGCAAGACTCAACTACTGTACAGTGTACAGTATACTGTACTGTAAACAAAACATCAGCTTTATGGAAAGACAGAGGATTATATGCTGGAAAATAAGACTAATGCTCCTTGTAATTATAATATGCATAATAGATACAAGTAGAGATAGCTGAAGCTTTTCATAGAAGCTGCGCTCCAGCTATGGCAGTGCAAAGTTCAATACAAACAGTATAAACAATTTATACAAACTACTCTTTTCTAACTTCCTACCTGGCTTCCAATAATCAGGCCCGCTGCTACAGTGCCATAGTTAAAGAACCCTGCTCTGCACCCTACCACATTTGAACACCAGTGTCACACTCACAGTTCTATATCGTTATGGAGAATGGCTGATTGCTTCTGCTTGGTCCCGATGTAGTGGAGCTGAGTTTTTTGTGCTGAGCTATTCCTTCAGGTTAAAGGATCCATCTTTTTCTGGGTCTAGGCATTCTCATTTCCTTTTTCAATGCTGAGTGATTACATTGTTTTCTTTCTCAGGCTACAGGTGCTCAGGGAGAACAACTTTGACTGTGCAATGCAACTTTTTCCTTCTGACATGGTCCTGGTGATCAATCCTGTGTAAACAGGTACTGTCTGCTCCCTTGAAGCCATTAGTTCATTTACCAGTCTCTCAATGTTAGGACACACTACTTGTCCTCTCTCTCACCCATGAGTTTCACTCTACACTTCCCGAACAGATACTTCCTGCTTTTTGCTCAAGCCAACACACAGCAAGCTGCAAGGGGTAAATATACTAATCTAAGTGCACAAACTAATCAGAGGGGAGCATTATCTCTCAAAGTGACAGTGTATTTCAGTTCTTGACAGGGGCTGACCCCTACACCTGCGCATTCCTTTTCCTGTCATTCCTCCTCAGTTTTCCACTCTTCATGTTCCTTCTGCACAGGTGTCAGCGAGTCACTAGTATTTCTGTAGTGCAAGGTTTCTGCGAGTCGGAGAACACTGGGAGCTTAAAATTGCAGTTTATCTTTGGATCTGTTTCCAATAGCTTCATGTCCACACCTGATAAGAGCAGTTGTATACTGCACATGAAATATGATCTTTATTTTTTTTTATAAGCAGCGCTTTACAGTTTTGCACACATTAGCATCGCTGTCCCCAATGGGGCTCACAATCTAGATTCCCTGTGTCTTTGGAGTGTGGGAGGAAACCCATGCAAACACGGGGAGAACATACAAACTCCTTGCAGATATTGTCCTTGGTGGGATTTGAACCCAGGACCCCAGCGCTGCAAGGCTGCAGTGCTAACCACTGAGCCACCGTGCTGCCCGATAGATAGGTCAAATGTGGTGACAGATTCCCTTTAAATACAGTCTAGTGTTATATAAAAATAAAATTAAATTGCTGTGCACTTCTGGACAACCTACTGGTCAAGTAGGTAAAAAAGAAAGGTTGATACATCATAGACTGATACCTCTTCTCCAGTCTGGCAGGTAAACATAATTATTTTTTAATTTACAGTATTAATAATTAGTTTTTGTTTTCTTTCAGGAGCCTGGGTTTGCATGAATGGAATTGAACAGCTAACTTTACCTAGTATGATGGTACTAGCACAGTTTCTTAAACAAATTCAGTCGTCAATAAGTTTGGGGAAAGATGCAGTCACTGTACAGTTAGAAGAAGTCCCTCTAAATCCAGCAGGTGCATGCATTGCAACCATTAAAAGGTACGGAAACCTTCAAGTATTGTAATTGGGCGGTTCTCAATTTTGTCAGCTTACTCACAAAAGTAAATCTTTGGCAACTACCTGTAACATCAAGGCTAGTGCATATCCCCTATGTTTCCACTTTGTTGGTTGAGTAGTGTCGCACTTTTTTATTCGGCGAGACAAGGCAATCCTATTTAATTCCTGTGTCTTTTGATACTTTCTGTGAGCCTAATTTCTATTGAAACCCCTGAACCTCTGATTCTCACTGTCAGTTAAAATTCTTATTTGGTTCAGTTCCTGCACTTTATGCTTCTGCCTTGCTTGTTTGAATTCCTATTGTAGACTGTGGCCTTTTTCCTGACCATTCTTTTGGCTCCTAATTTTGTACATTGATTGCCCTTCTGGTTCTGATTCAGCTAACTTCACTTCTCTTGTCTCTGGTTTTCTCCTCCGGCCAGCAGCCGTACTGCGGTAGCAGTCCAGTGGACCATATATCTGTGCAGGGGATAAAAGCCGAAATTCGAGGTTCCTCTGGAATCTATCAAACAGAGTGAATAACACAAAGTCTTTCCAAAGTAGCCTTCTTGAGTCTATAACTACTGATAGGCATTACACTGCACTGCCAAATACTGCTACAAAATAATATTGAGCAATCAGTTCTGTTGATGTGTTGCTCTAGTGTGATATTTCATCTACTGCAGAAATAAGAGTGTGAGAAGATAGAACAAAAAACAGCAATCTATAACTTCTGTTTGGGAACAGAGAAGTACTATGCCTATTGAAAAACATTGTCAACTTTTGGTTCACATATGGTTACATATTTGTGGAAAAGTTGTGAATATAATTATGGTTGCTTTTGCATGGCAATAACCAGCTACAAAGTGCTTATGATTATTTGAAGAGGTTGTTCACTACTTTTACATTGATGACCTATCGTTGGGATAGGTCATCATTGTCTGATCAGCGGGGGTTAGCGTCGATCGCCGGCCAGAATTACTCACCGAGCTACTCCTTCTACTTGTAGTTGCCGCCACTGATATGAATAGGATGTGGATGTTCAGTACCAAGCCCCAGACACCGCAAGTAGACGGAAGAGCTCGGCAAATGAGAACTTCGGGTTGTCAGCAGCTGCCGCCCACACCGATAACAGCTGATCAGTGGGTTTGCCTGGTGTCAACACCAGCCTATTAGACATTGATGACGATAGGTCACCAATGTAAATGTAGTGGACAACCTCTTTAAGTCTCTTTAAAAGTTGAGAATTTTGCCACTCTCTGATTCCCATCTTTACTTAAGGCTGGGTTCAGACGAGAATATGTATAATTATCCATTTTTCATCCAAAAAATAATGGATGATGATTTTACATCTGTAATGTCATCTGTATGCAATCCATATGTCTATTCTCTACAATGGTATGGTATCCATTTTATATATCAGCAATTTAAAAAATAATAAAATGCCAAATACAGTTTTCTACGTTAACAATTGCAATGGATACATAAAACATGGATCTCTATGGCATAAATGGAATTGCTAATTCAAAAAGTGTATCAGACTAGTGCATGCAGCAATTCTTTTATATGCGGATCATCAGTCTGTAAAAGCGCTCACGTGAACTACTCCATTGACCTGCAATGATCCGTTTGCTGTCTGTTTTGGTCTGTTTGCTATCTGTTTTACATATGGATAGCTCAGAGATGTATACGTCCCAAAGCTAAAGAAAGACTTTCATGTCTCATGTTTCCAGTCTTGACAAACTAAAAAAAGAATTCTGAAAATAACTACATAAATGCCACTTTCACATGTTCAGTATTTTACATCAGTATTTGTTAGTTAAAATCAGGAATGGAACAATCAGAGAAAAAGTATAATAGAAACACGTCACCACTAGTGATGTATATTCGTTGCTCAGGTTTCCCCGAGCACGCTCGGGTGATCTCTGAGTATTTTGGCGTGCTCGGAGATTTAGTTTCTGTCAATGCAGTTGCATGTTTTGCGGCTGCTGGACTGGCTGAATACAGGTGGGGATTCCCTAACAAACAGGCATTCCTCACATGTATTCAGGCTGTCCAGCAGCCGCAAATCATGCAGCTGCGTCCAAACAAACTAAATCTCCGAGCACGCCAAAATACTCGGAGGACTTGATCGGGAAAACCTGAGCAGCGAGTATACTCGCTCGTCACTAGTCACCACTTCTGTATTTATCACCCACTCCAGCTTGTTGCTTACAAATACTGGTGTAACATACTGATCAAATACTGAACATGTGAACGTGGCAAAACAATATACATTTGTGTATGAGCAGATATTTGAACCCCTAGTTTATCATTTGCAAAGGTGCCGAAATAGAGAAGGCCATTATACTGAATAAACTAGATCTGTGCTTGTGTCTGGCTGAACACGCAATACAGTATAACTTTATTATATTAAATAATGAAAAGCAGACAATGGTACCCTTCATTCATAACAAAAAGCTTTATTCACTATATCGGTTGACATCTTAATAATACTTTAACCAATGTGGCATTGTTGATGTTATATGTCACTACTGTATATAGTAGAGTCAAATGTTTAGCCTGTCTTTGTGAAGAATGGATTGACACTTTGATTGATGGATGGATTGCTTTTACTGACTTGTCATGGACAGCGTATTCTCACTTCTTATCTTCTCATATCCAGTATAATACAGTATTGATTGATATATTTGACTTTATGGTTGTTTGAACTCCATTAACAGTTGATAATTGTTATATGCCAGTAATGATGATGATGATGCTTTTTTCTTACATATATTTGTTACCATACAGAGATCTGTAACTTACTTTTGTTGTATTACGCTTTATATAACTTTAGGCCTCCTAGGGCCACATTGCCTACAGACAACTACTATAGCTCGGATAAGCTGCCTGATAACCTCCTGAACTGCTTTCGAATGGTCGGAGTTGGTGATTTTCCCATCAGGTTCGTTCTTGAAGCAAAGTTCCTTCTGAAAGGTATGTAAAGCATAATTACCAGATTAATGGGAACCTGTCACTTGATTTATGCTGCCTAATTGCAGCCAGGCATATTATTCTCTAAAACACTTCTGCATTTCAGAGAAAACAAAGATTGAAGAGCTGGCCTGAAACTATTGGGAGAGACCAGACTAGTCCAGCGCTGTCCCTGTTCGGCTTCTTCCTGCACCGCTCTAGTTGATTGATAGATCTCTACCTTTGCACACACATAGGAGAAACCTGTCAATCAACTAGAGACATGTGGAGAGATGCAGGAAAAGCATATGTGGAGACATGATTCAGTGGGTGCTCTCATCTGCTGGCCTAGCTGTCTTTAAACAGACTGCACGATCCAGGGCTCATTCCACTGCCCACTGCCCACATACTCTTTCCCCATGGGCAGAATACTACTCACACAACACAGTGTGAGGATAACAACCTGCAGTAATATTTTATTGGATCACAAACAATCAACAACATATAGTACATTCCCAGCAAGTACACAAGGTGGTGCAAATAACAGTCTCACTCTTCCATTGGCTCATGGATTAGAAACACTGCAACTTCAGGGCATCCAGGGACAACTACCCCAACCAACAGCAACCTGCTTTTGGTGGACACTCACAGAGAGGAGGTAGCAGCAAGCTTGGGGGAATCTGACTGAGCACAGTGAGGTATGTGGCCAAGTGACCTGATTATTCCAACATGGGTTCTCCAAATGTCTTCATGGGTTCAGTGATGGGCAGTGGAGCAGATCTGTATACCATCAGCTGGAGCCGTGTTTCCTTTGGCTGATGTCCTGTAGAGTCTCTGTAAACAGAGATAGTCCCCTCTTATATCCACAGCTCTCATTCAGGGCATTATCTCACAGGATTGGAGGAAGGTGGGGAGAGGTAATCCCTCATTGTTTGATTGTTTAATTAGCCTGCATATTTGTACTCCAAGTTATGCAGACTAGTACACTGCTATACATAATCAGCAGGCATTCCACAAATTACCATACAACAGAAGTCAACGGACAGACTCACATAAAACAATGACTCACGTCCTGTGACCAACTGAACAAAGGAACAATATGTCTGGCATATTTAAAAATAATTCACCTCCGCATAAATGACCAGAATAACGCTGCGCCATCACAAGATATCTGGCAGCAATCTCTTATTCATGCTACCCATGGCTTGAGCAGCATGAATTGACTGACAGATTCCATTTGAAGACTGTAAAAACATGATAATATCCTGATATCAATGCACTTTGACCCCAGTTCATCATTGCATTTTCTCCTTTTTTGTCTAATTTTGCGTGTTCTGTGCCTCTGTTTTTGTTCGCACACAATTCATTATTCTATTTACACCTTTTTTAAGTCTGTTTTATGTTTTTTTTCCATTTTGTGGGTGAAGTCTACAAATTCCAGATGTTATAGCCTGATGTTAAGGGCTGGTGGAATGCACCAAATAATAAAGAAGGTATTTAGGTGCGTTTGCAGCCCGGGGTCCACCGTGCAGAGATGGTAACTGCTGCTCGGTAATGGCGGATGCTATATGGCGGTATAATAAATGAACACGTGGGTTAACGTCACCCTGTGTGTACGGGGGCAGACTCTGTTGCTTCACAGAGCCGCACTACTGCTGAATATAGATGCCAAAGCCTGTTAAGCTCACAGAGCTCTGTGAAGTGAGCGCTGGTGTAAAGTCACAGGACTCTGCCCCAAAACACAGGGTCGGAGTCCCTCTAGACTCACCAGCACTTGGCGCCACAGCTGCTGTGCCAGGGAGGACTTAACTAAAGAGATACCGCACTAAAGTGCATACCGTGCCGCACTCGCGGACGCCACTAACCAGCCTAGACTTAGGACTGGAAAGCGCACTTTAATAATACAGAAGTGCGCATGGCGCCGCTCTGACAGGCGCTGCAGTAGATGCGGTACAATAATGCCTTGTGCTGGATGGCACAACCTGGCGCTAAGAGTCATGTATAGAACTGGGTGCACAGTGACGCATAGACAATGCCACTACTAGGCGCTGACTCTAAACCCTAAACCCTACAAACATGCGTATCCAAGGGAGGAGTGTTATAATGAGTCAGTCACCAGTTTCATGCATCCATCATCACTCACACAAATAGCATAAAGATTCTATACTAGCGCATGGCCGAGTGGCCATGCGAACCTTTTATAGCAGCATCCTCCCTGGACCTTCCTGATGGTCCAATCCGAGCTGCTTGAGGACCTGAGCATGTGACCTCCAACCTCCAATGAGAGGTTGTCCCACGGGCATGCTCAGTAGGCTGCAAAAAGGACTTAGCCACTGGAGCTGCTCGCTGCTGGCTAGTGTGGATTGCTAAAGCTGAACCAGAGGTGGCAGCAGCAACTAACCTGGCAGCACAAACCTGAGCAAGATGCCGGGATGGACACCTTTGCTGAGCAGCCTCCTCTGTGGTCGGGACTGAATGGGAGACCACAGAAGGCAAGGCTCGGGATTCCTCCTGTGCAGAGGTAGGAACCCGATGCCTAACACCTGATTCATCAATTGCAACTTTTTAAAAAATTTCAAAATTTGTTGCATCTCTACTCCAGCCCTCTGGTGTATTTTTGAATATGCTGGTGCAATTTTTGCAACTTTTGCAAAAAAACAGTTCAAGATGGGAGTAAAGCTCATTTTTTTTACTTTGCAACAAATTCATGAATATACCATTTTGATGCATTTGGCACCACAAAAATGGAAAAATAGACTATAAGACGAAAAGGAAAAGTCGCTTAAATGTCTTTTTCTACAATTTAATTGTAATTGCTTGTATAGACCAGAAGTCTATTGATATCCAGTATAACTAAAATATTCCTTGTTAAAATGTGTTGAATGTCAGGTGGTTATTATAACTTTGTGTTACTGAGCAATGATAATGTTACACATGAATTCATTCATTTGAGATAGATTACATTACTTGCCCTAAATTTCTGGCAAATAAAGAACAGACTTTTTTTTGCAGTGCTTAAAGTCAGTGTAGATGTACAGCTAAACAGATCCTTAAAATATTTTTAATTGCAATTCATTCTTGGCAGTTATATGAGACAGAAATAACAAAAAGAACCACATTTGGCTGTTTGAGACAGCAAACAGGCTGTAAGCCACCATAGCAGATGGATAGTAGTATATTAAGCCAACACAATGTATCAATGCATCTCTAATGTGTTTATTGAGGGGAGCAATCCAAACTTGGAGATGAAGCGCTGACACTCATCAAGCTTCTGTTTGTACTGGATTGACAGCTAACTATACCCACAACAGCAGCATATACAGTTGTGGCCAAAAGTATTGACACCCCTGCAATTCTGTCAGATAATACTCAGTTTCTTCCTGAAAATTCTTTGGTATTATTATCTTCATTTAATTTGTCTTAAATGAAAAAACACAAAAAGAATTGTCCTAAAGCCAAATTGGATATAATTCCACAACAAACATAAAAAAGAGGGTGGACAAAAGTATTGGCACTGTTCGAAAAATCATGTGATGCTTCTCTAATTTGTGTAATTAACAGCACCTGTAACTTACCTGTGGCACCTAACAGGTGTTGGCAATAACTAAATCACACTTGCAGTCAGTTGACATGGATTAAAGTTGACTCAACCTCTGTCCTGTGTCCTTGTGTGTACCACATTGAGCATGGAGAAAAGAAAGAAGACCAAAGAACTGTCTGAGGACTTGAGAAACCAAATTGTAAGGAAGCATGAGCAATCTCAAGGCTACAAGTCCATCTCCAAAGACCTGAATGTTCCTGTGTCTACCGTGCGCAGTGTCATCAAGAAGTTTAAAGCCCATGGCACTGTGGCTAACCTCCCTAGATGTGGACGGAAAAGAAAAATTGACAAGAGATTTCAACGCAAGATTGTGCTGATGTTGGATAAAGAACCTCGACTAACATCCAAACAAGTTCAAGCTGCCCTGCAGTCTAAAGGTACAACAGTGTCAACCCGTACTATCTGTTGGCGTCTGAATGAAAATGGACTGAATGGTAGGAGACCCAGGAAGACCCCACTTCTTTTCCCCGAGACATAAAAAAGCCAGGCTGGAGTTTGCCAAAACTTACCTGAAAAAGCCTAAAACGTTTTGGAAGAATGTTCTCTGGTCAAATGATACAAAAGTAGAGCTTTTTGGGCAAAAGCATCAACATAGAGTTTACAGGAGAAAAAAAGAGGCATTCAAAGAAAAGAACACGGTCCCTACAGTCAAACATGGTGGAGGTTCCCTGATGTTTTGGGGTTGCTTTGCTGCCTCTGGCACTGGACTGCGTGACCGTGTGCATGGCATTATGAAGTCTGAAGACTACCAACAAATTTTGCAGCATAATGTAGGGCCCAGTGTGAGAAAGCTGGGTCTCCCTCAGAGGTCATGGGTCTTCCAGCAGGAAAATGACCCAAAACACACTTCAAAAAGCACTAGAAAATGGTTTGAGAGAAAGCACTGGAGACTGCTAAGGTGGCCAGCAATGAGTCCAGACCTGAATCTCATAGAACACCTGTGGAGAGATCTAAAAATGGCAGTTTGGAGAAGGCACCCTTCAAATATGAGGGACCTGGAGCAGTTTGCCAAAGAAGAATGGTCTAAAATTCCAGCAGAACATTGTAAGAAACTCATTGATGGTTACCGGAAGCGGTTGTTCGCAGTTATTTTGGGTAAAGGTTGTGCAACCAAGTATTAGGCTGAGGGTGCCAATACTTTTGTCTGGCCCATTTTTGGAGTTTTGTGTGAAATGATCAATGTTTTGCTTTTTGCTTCATTCTCTTTTGTGTTTTTTCATTTAAGACAAATTAAATGAAGATAATACCAAAGAATTTGTGTTTGCAATCATTTTCAGAAAGAAACTGAGTATTATCTGACAGAATTGCAGGGGTGTCAATACTTTTGGCCACAACTGTAATACCCTGTATACATCAGTTTGACAAAAAAGCAGTGGTAAAGTGGTCAACAAAGGGTCATGCCATTTATAACCTGCGTGACAAATAGGTCATCTAATATATTTGAATCTATTGATGTAATTTTTTAGATGTACATGATATTGATATACCTCTTTATTCAGGTTCATTTGGCTCAAAAACTATTTCATCATCTACATTCTGGAGAGATCTCTCCTCTTGTCCATATATCTTTTATATTAATTTAATAAATTTAGTTTACCTTGTACAAGATGAATGGAAGCTTTCATAAAACCTTTTTCTTCTGTTCTCAAGTTTATTCCAACTTTTTTATGAAGAAAGTTGTACAGAAGTTTAGCTTTGCCAAATGTTGCGTGAAACCAGGCCTAGTTGATTGTTTTTCTTCCCATTGGTGGTTTAGCTGCATTATCGTTCCATACTTTGTAAGCTTCTTGAAGGGCTTGTGACTATGCACAGCTGCCAATCTGAGCAAGAAGGGTTGCAATGTAAATCATGAGTGAGATCAGAGTCAGTGCTTCCACTAAACCTTTGCAACTAGCGACAAGGGCAATGTTATGTCAGTTTTTCTTTGTTACTGTATGGAACAGTATGGTAGATTGCTTCATTCCATAGAAAGGTCTATACTCTAAAGACATACTGATTTTGAATTGGAATTTAGATTGTGAGCCCCAATGGGGACAGTGATGCTGATGTCTGTGAAGCACTGTGGAATTAATGACGCTATATACAGTAGGTGAGTAAAATAAATAAAATACTGTAGCATACAGCAGAAATACTCCCAGTAAATACTTCGGATGAAAGGCTTTTATGTTATGGACCTAAATCAAAGGAGTAGGATGGCATCAAATAAAAATTAGCACACAGGCCAGAGTGCCATTAGTCATTGCAAATTTGATGTAATCTATAGTTAAAACTCAAAGCAGTTGTCAACTAGAACAGTGTATCTGTATGATGTAGTGTAACCGATTCACGTGACTGTATAGAATCAGGCAATACCCTATAAACTTACATGGCCAAATGAGGGGATCTAGCTTTAAAAATGCAATCACAACTCCAATACACCAAAAAGGAATGCCATAACCAATTACCATATTTTTGGACAATAAGACACAATTTCTAAAAAGTGTCTCCATCTTATAACCTGCAGTCAACTTCCTTAGTGACTGAGCAGAGCGCTAAGGCAGCATCTTTCCTGATCCAGAGAGAACTGAGCAGCTGCCAAGTAGAGATGCGCGAGCTTGTTCGGAAACCATTTGCCAATCTCAAAGTCGGTACGAACGTTGCAAATTCAGATTCATGTTAGAAATCCCAAGCATTTTCCTCAAAATCTGCAAAATTCTGCCTGAGTTTGGTAAACGATGGAGTGTCCCCTAAGGCTGTGTGCACATAGTGGCTCTGATCGACTGTAATGTTACCGCCGGTAAGATCGTTACCATCGGTCAGATGTCAGCGTGACTCTGCAGCTGTATTTGGTACCTTAATAAAATTCCAGAAAAAAAGGGGTTAAAAAACAATAACCACAATAAAGGTATACTCCAAATAAGATTGTATACAAAAGAATTAAAAGGAGTACAAAACACCTTATAAATCGTATAAATTTAGTAAATATCCATTTTACATATAATGTTAAAAATAATTATATAAAAAAATGACAAAAATGAAGGACATAGGACAATAAATGCTACACACTCACAATATTATTATGAGGACCGGGGCTAATAAGACCTATTAGAACATTATATTGCAGACATCATTGCAATTAAAATTGCTATATCAGCATAAACATAGTATTAGACCAAAATTAGAGATTTATATATCTCTCTCGCTCTGGATGCCATATAGGATATATAGCATAATGCCACTTTGATATGTATATAAATACACACCCAGATACAAGACCCAAATTAAGAAGGTCCAAAACATTCTTACCCCAATAAATCCCTGTAGGTGGTCACACACAGCAGCCCCAATGCGCATTTCGCATGGGCTTCCTCACGGGGCTGTGCGATTAGAGATATATAAATCTCTAATTTTGGTCTAATACTATGTTTATACTGATATAGCAATTTTAATTGCAATGATGTCTGAAATATGATGTTCTAATAGGTCTTATCAGCCCTGGTCCTCATAATAATATTGTAAGTGTGTCGTATTTATTGTCCCATCTCCTTCATTTTTGTCATATATTTTATATAATTATTTTTAACATTATATGTAAAATGGATATTTAATAAATTTATATGATTTAATAAATTTATACAAATTATAAGGTGTTTTGTACTCCTTTTGGTTCTTTTGTATTTGGTACCTGCGGTAAAAATGCCTGCTGTCACTGATAATAACGGGAGCAGGATGCAGCTGATGGATGTAGTCATCAGCCGGCGTCTGTGCTGAAAGTAAAGAAAAAAGTTAAAATAAAGAAATAAATACTCACCTTACACCTAATACCTGAAGCTCTTATCTTCTGTAAAAAATAAAAAACATCATATATTAATTTTTACGCCTAATCCCCGATGCCCATGTCACCTGGAAAAAAGAAAGTAATAAACCACCATATCCCTCACTTATCCACCATAATCCATACTGTCCCACAATGATTTAAAACACTTGTAAAGCAGTCACATCAGCTGATGCGACTGCTCTACCTGGCAGCCAGCGACACACTGACCGGAGCATGTAATCACTCTTGTAGGGTGTATCGCTGAGCTGCTTAAAGAAAAGGACTTTATTCAGGTTGTGTGTTTTTTTTAAACAATATCACTATGGAATTAGTAATGGGGGTGTCTTGTATACACCTCACCATTACTAACCTCTGGGCTTGTCACCGGATAATACAAAGGTGACATCAACCCCACAAATATGAATCTCACTTGTCACCACCATAGTGCATGTGGGAAGAGCCGGGCAAAGTGCCAGAATTCGCACATGTAATAGATACGCCTTTTCTGGGGCAGCTGCGGGCTGCTATTTTTAGGCTGAGGAGGTCAATATCCATGGTCCCTTACCAGCCTGAGAGTATCAGCCCCCAACTGTTAACTTTAGCTTGGCTGGTTGTCAACAATTGGGGGAACCCTATGCTGATTTTTTTTAATTAATTTATGTATTTAACTTATTTAAAAAACAGCATGAAGATCCCTCTTTCCTTGATAACCAGTCTTGCTAAAGTTGACAGCTGAAGGTTTCAACCTGCAGCTATCAGTTTTGCCAGGCTGGTTATTAAATATACAGGGAACTGTTTTTAGTAATTTATTTATAGCGGAATTGATGTGTCAATTGATGCCATTTTTCCTGGTGTCTGCCCCTAAATTGAGTTGTTTTGATTGCTTTTGAGCCCCCCTCAAGATGTTGCCTATGCATTTGGTTTTGCCTCCCATTGAATTTAATGGTGTTTGGTTTGGCAAACTGTTCGGCAAACTGTATGGCGAACATTGGGAAGTTTGTCGAACATAGCCGAACTGAACCTTAAAAGGTTCTGTCATGTCTTCTGCCAAGTCTCTTTCCCTAAGGGCTTTTTCAGTCTTCTGATTTTTCCATGTACAAGAAAAATGGACAGATTATTCTGATCAGACTTTGATCAGATTGTGGTCTGAGAGTCCTTCATTTTTCTCATATATATCGAAATAAAAAAAGATGTTTCTCCACCTTCTCCATTCTGACAGTGTGAAAATCAGACCGAAGTCAGATTTTTTCATGGACCAATTGACTTGCATTGACAATTTTTATCCCACCCTCAGATCAAAATAGGACATGTTGTTGCGATTCTTCGTGGACTACTCAGTTCGAGAAAATCACAGACATGTGAATGACTGCATAGACTATCACCGGAACATGGATAGCACTAGTACGTGAAAATCGGACACCTGAATGAGTCTTAATGCACACTAATCTGTCTAATTAGCAGGAGGCAAAAGAGAAAGCTATAGTGGACATGCATATCAGGTCATGAAACGGCACACCATTGCACAGCAGAATAAATTGAGGGTATCAACTATATCTGCTGCAATGCTATGTGTATCCACTGTGCATGTAGCAGTGTTGTGTGCACTGCAGAATTGTGTGTGTACATTTAGACCCTGATTCATCAAAGTGCTTCGGAAGTCGCTTTAAAAAGTGGCAACATTTTTGTCACCTTTGGTGTTTTCATGCCGGTTTTGCCCAGCTCCGCCAAAATGGGTGGAGATGGTGTGGGACAATGACATGAGCTGGCTTGTAAATATTAACTACATCTTCTACCTTAAAGCATGTAAATTAATGATAATTAACCCCTTTCTATTTTTCTTTTTGTTAGCTCTTTTTGTCTATATACCATAAAAAAATACACAGCGTCAGATAACAGAATATTTCCTTTATTTTCTAGAATTACAAGGATATTATGGTTATTTTTATTATGCATATAGTGTTACAACAGAGGGGATAAGGTTACAAATGAGCGTGGCCCTCAGTCAAATACTCTGATACATTTTAGACTTTGAGTTTTGTGTGTTTGTTGTTATTTTTATGAAATATTACCATTCAGCTAGCTGAAATTACCACAGCTTTGTTTTACGCTCAGTTCTATTACCCTAATTTATTAAGAATATCAAAATATATGAAGGTGGCTTACATTGAGCTGCAAAATATCATCAGGATGTTATTTGCTTGGTGCAAGTTTCCCCAATGCCTTCCAATAAATCTTGGTGAATTTTAATTAGGTAGATCTATTAACCGTGTGTCACGGATACATACGTCCATTATTATAAATTGTAAAGCATTTAAAAACTTGAAATTACCTTATCAGTGCTTGTAATTTTCTTCGCCAAGAGTGTGTAGAGAGGATGGATCTGTGGTAAGATAGACCAATTCTTATGGTATCATCGTCTGACAGGCAACTTATCTTGGCACAAAATGATAAATCTTCAGAAATCTATTAGCAAATGTGCCATGTACTTGGCTAGCAGGAGATAAAATAATTAGTCTACAAAGATGGGTAATTATCAAAATTTGGCCTGTTGCTTCATTTGATGGCTGTTTATAGAACATAATTTAGACATATTGCAACGGGATGTTTGTTTTTGCTCTGCTGACATCCTAGTATGTCTCTATCTATGAAAAATAATTTAACTACATAAGGAGATAATCAAAGAAGTTATGCTCATATAGGTTGTCATTTCTAAATTGCTGTCATTGGACGTGCAGTGATTGGAATGTGGTATTACTTCCATGTATGCACAAGCGTCAAAGTAGAGGGTAAGGGTATGCACACGGTAAATAATTGTTCTCTGCCTCAAAAACGTGTCTATGGTAGCAGGGCTGATTCTAGCTTTTCTGCCATCTGAGACAAAAGTCAACATGGTGTCCCCAAATAAATCCTATCTGCAACAAATCTATCTGTTTTCTGAATGCTGAGCTCTGTATACCCCGCCCACATCACTGATTGGCAGATTTCTTTGTATTCTGTGCACAAGAAGAAAGCTGCTACTCACTGGTGGGGGCGTATTTTGACTACAATACAGCAGATCTACTAGTCCACTAGTGATAATCTCCTGCTGATAAAATAGTTATTTTGTAAACTCTACACTGTGCACCACTGAAATCAGAATCTCTTCCCCTATGTTTTGCTGCTCTCAGATTAGGTAGCAGAAACTTGGTGATACGTTCCCTTTAACACACAGATACACATACAGTCTTATACATACATTCAGGGGTAACTGGGGTGCTGTTTTACAATCACTGTAACTCAAGCAATGCCTGCCTGCATAGAATGTAGTGACACTTAGTACGTCTGGCAGGCTAGAGTTTGAACAGGACTACTCCTGGCTTTAGACAGCCAACGCTGCAGCATCATATGTTCTGTGGGTGGTCGTTGCCTGAGTAATGTCTCTAAGGGGCAGGCAAAATCCTCCTGCTACAGAACAGAACAGCATCAGATTGTAGCTGAGTGGCTGACTAGAATGAGGAGCAGGAGAATTATGCCATCCTCTGAGGGACACTTAAGTCCACTACATGACGCGAGATGCTCCTCACACCTCATGGGACATTCGATGTTGAATGGAAGGTGTTTAGTAAAGTAGACTTGATGGCTAGTTTCATTGCTGGCTAAAATTATTTTCACTTTTATAAAGTATATAGCATTTTAATTGCTTTATTTCTTGAGTGCAAAACAATGTTCACTTGTACACATAATAATGATCTAGGGATCTTGAGTGGGGAACCCATTTGAAGTCAGACGGAGCATACTTAGAGGCTTAAATGTAGGGTGTGCAGAGGAAGTATCTACATCTAGACTTTGCACATTCTGGGGGCCCAAAAGCCCATCTGTCATATAAGAATACACTAGAATTATAAATGTATAAATTTTACATTGGAGTCCAGCAACTTCATGTTAATCCTCTGACTGTAGTTTTTTTTCCAATAGTGGGTGCCAAATTTAGTAATCTCAGAATAAGTGTGGGGTAGGTGTTTATCTCATCAAAAGTGACCATGTTGGAGTAGTGTAATCAACTAAGGCTAAGTTCACATATATACAGTGCTCTTCACTCAGCACTATGTCATGGTTTCTGTTGGAATCCTAGAAGAAAAGATCCTCACAGATCTATTCACATCAATGAAGTCAATTGGGTCATTTTGGACACTGTATTATGGCCTTCGTCCTGGCCGTGTTTCTTTTTAGAAACACATGGAAATGTTTTTTTTGTGAACGTAACCTAATACATTCTACTATAATTCCTATATGTCCAAAAGGTCAGTAATTGTTAGACACTTCAAACTCAAATACATTAACCTGGTCTATTGCAGTAAGTGGCCGCTAGACAAAAAGAAATTCCAACTCAAAATTATTATTTAAAAATAGATATTTATTAGTGTTGAGCGAGTATGCTCGTTGCTCGGGTGACCTCCGAGTTCTTGGAGATTTAGTTTTCGTCGTCTCAGCTGCATGATTTGCAACTTGTAGATAGGCTGAATACATGTGGAGATTCCCTATCTACAAGTCGCAAATCATGCAGCTGAGACGACGAAAACTAGATCTCCGAGCACGCCAAACTACTCAGAGTTCACCCGAGCATGCTCCGCAAAACCCGAACAACGAGTTTACTCCCTCATCACTAATATTTATTTATAACCAACAAGATAAAAGACATTGATAAGATAATTAAAAAGCAGGATAATCAACCTCCAAAAAGGTAGGGAGATGCATTAAAGATGTGAAGGGAGCAAAAATATATGCTTAAGTTAGTTAGACAACCACTAAAAAATACTTAAATGCACAAAATAAGTACCATCATTAAAGTATTAGAAAGTGCTGCTTAGTGGATGAGGTACTTTAATAGAAAACATATCCGGTATATAAGATACTTAAATAAGTAGTATTTAACCTAGGAGAGCTCCATATCAGTAGGTTTTAAAGATGCGGGGGCTAGGTTATATAAGTATACAGTAATCAAGCATGTGTGACAATAATATACCTGCAAAATATAAACACTACTGCATGGGTCTAATGAATCCTGACCATACCATTACAATTATTTCCCAGTGTTTGTTAATACAATGCTCATTCACATGATTTCATTATCTGGGTAAACAGTGACGTTATGATCCATGCAGCTATCTGTGCCGGGTAAGCGTGCTGGCCAGCGGGAGACCAACGATCAAAAAAATGTCCAGCACTTTCCACAACGATCAGCGATACCCGGCAGGGGGGCCGGTCGCTGATAGGTATCACACACAGCGATCTCGCTGGTGAGATCGCTGTTGCGTCACAAAACTTGTGACTCAGCAGCGATCTCGCTAGCGAGATCGCTGTGTGTGATGGGGGCTTCAGGGATGGGTGCTATTGGCCCCTGTAGCGGGCTGTGCCTCCCTCACACCTGACAGGTGCCGTTTTGCTGCTCGCTTCTTCCTCCCGGTAGCTGATACATTCTACTGTATATTTATATAGTAGAAGTAGTGCGTGGGTAGGATTGTCATCAGTATATTATTGTTAA